>NC_138550.1:29256823-29774323 GCF_964273705.1 Natrix helvetica | reverse complement strand
AAATTGGCTTTTTTGCTTATTTTCTTCATCATACTTCCCAAACCTAGGCATGTGCAAGCCTTCCTTATATGTATTTTATCAGTAAACAAATCTTATGATTCTTGAAATTTATGGCTGGTTCACAATCCCAATAAAATCTTCCATATTTGTTTTTTCTTGTTAATTCAATATTTATCAGTAAACCTGATTTTAGTTCGGCTAGTTGGTTTCCATATTGCTTTTAAATACTGACTTGAATTTGTCTACTGAAATTATTAGCCTGCACTGAATTACCATTTCCCCCAGCATCAACTGAATCATATACATCCCCTCTCCCAGCTGGCACATACAATCTGTTTAGTGCGATGTAGAACTCTGCCAAGTTTGTGAAAAGCTCCTGATTCCCAAAATCACAGCCAGAAAACACTTTTAATAGAAGTTCAAAGGATTTGCTTTCACAGCAGGAATTTCTCCTCGTAAATAAAAAAAAAAATTGGGAAAGTTTTAGATTGGGGGAAAGGATTTTTTTTAGTAATTTAAATTACTAAATGTAATAATTTGCTTTTTGATTTTAAGTAGAGTCAGTAGGAGCAATGAGAGTTTGATGCTCTCTGTCAAAATTCAGAGATATAATATTGATGAAGATCTATCTATTATCTATGCCTGCCTGCCTGCCTGCCTGCCTGCCCGCCCGCCCGCCCGCCCATCCATCCATCCATCCATCCATCCATCCATCCATCCATCCATCCATCCATCCATCCATCCATCTATCTATCTATCAATCTATCGATCTATCTATATCATCTCTCAACCTACTATCTACACATATCTATCCACTGGTATCTATCTGTCTGTCTGTCTGTCTGTCTGTCTGTCTGTCTGTCTGTCTGTCTGTCTGTCTATCTATCTATCTATCATCTATCTATCTATCTATCTATCTATCTATCATCTATCATCTATCTATCCATCCATCCATCCATCCATCCATCTATCTATCTATCTATCTATCTATCTATCTATCATCTATCTATCCATCCATCCATCCAACAGTTTCTAGTGTTAAGCTCAAAAGAAGTCTTGATTGGCTCATTATATTCTTTCTATTTTTCAGTGTTGAAGCTTAGCAAAAGTTGATATGATCAAATATTATTTTCAAGTCCATTTTTTAAAAGTTATGGGGATGAAATGGCACAAAACCTCTGTGTGAAAATGCTACCATTAATAAAGGTATTTTCCTTGACTTGCAAATCTGAGACTTCCTAAGTACCTGTTCTGATCCTTTACACAGGAACAGCAACAGGCAATTTCAGGGGAAGGGAGGGACATTATATTAAAACAGGGACAATGAGAACAGGGAGAGCTATTACATGGTTATTTTCGAATATTAGAACACATGTCATTCTGGGTATAAGAACAAAATCTGAAGCTAATCCCAGAGAAGAGAAAATATCTGAAACACTTTCTTATTCATTTTAGCTCTGCAATACTGTATCTACAAACCTATCTATATATTAGCATCTGAATTTATTGAATTCACATATAAATTAGCTGAACAAAACAGTAAGGCTGATGTCAAAGAATAGCATATAACAATTGCCTTCTAGCTAGGTAGCAGGTCTGCCTACATGTTGAGATATATTAAGATAATATATAAGCTACTGAATACCCCTCCTTGAATTCAGGAAGCTTAGACTTAGTTTTCTGGCTCAACCAAGTGGTTAGGTAACAAACATCAAAGGTGTTAATTAGTTCTGAACCTTGAATGACTCTTGCCTTCCTTTTCCTTTTCCAAGAATAATTATAAATATCAATTAAGCAGAAAGAAATAGAAGCCAAAAAAAAATCTAAGTAGTATGAAATGCTTAAAAACCAAACATAGAATTTTCTCTTGAAGGTAAGAATACCAGCTTGTACTGAGACTTAGAAGAATTACCTTCAGGCATATGTTCAGTAACTATGGAAAGAAAAATTCAGGTGAATAATGAATGCTTGTTGAATTGATTCCTCAAAGATTAAATTTCAGATAAAGATGGAAGGGAAACATATAGTATGAAAGCAGGCATTTGTCTGAAATAGAGACAGGATGCACGAGAAAAGAAACTGTTTGGAATCAATGATTTTATGGATATAGGTTTTCTAATAAAAAAGAATTTGGCAGCTGTAAGTGAATATTTGGGACCTGAAATCTGAGAAATAAGAATATGGAGGAGTTTGCAAAATCTGGAACAAACAGATTTTGGGCAGAACAGAGAATAAAGAACTGAAATGGAAAATAACAGGAGAGAATATATTAGAATGCCTCACATATAAAAGCAGTGTTTTTGAAACCAACAATTGACCTACCTATATGAACTCTAAGGATCTTTTTCATGGTTCATGATGGAATTTACATCATGATATTATTAAAAGCAGGCCTGGACTATTTTGGGGGGGGGGGTAATCAAAATTATGCATAACTGAAGGAAATAACTTACATTGGTGATATACTAGGTCTCAGTTTAGGTATATATTAATGTGTTTTCCTTTTTTAAAAAAAATATTAAATAGGTACAAAAATGTAAGTGTTATGCTATTTCATCTAAGAGTTGTCCTTCATTTTAATGAATATTTGAGTACATATACATCTGAGCATGCAGATACATAATTAACTATTAATTATATGCACAAATGTATAGTTAAGATAAACATAACTTTGAGCTGGAGGTGGTAATATATTTTATTATTTCTTTTATTTTATTTATAAAATGTATTTGCCACCCATCTTGTATCCAATGACTGGGCACCTCACAACATAAGAACACTGAAAAACATTAAAATCACCCATTGTAAAAAAAAAAAATCACAGATAAAATAAAATAAAATAAAGATGACAAACATGGAAGCCAGACACACTCCTAAGGAGGGGAGGTGGCATAGAATTTTAATTAGTCAACCTCCAGTATGAAGCTGTCCCATTGGGTTCACAAGCCATCTGGCAGTGATAAATCTTAAGACTCTTTCAAAATGTCAGGAGGATAGGAGCCAATCTGATCTCAGTGGGTAATGTGTTCCAGAGGGCAGGAACTACAGCGGAGAAGATTCTTCTTTGCCATCAGCCAAAGATTCTTTGGCTGATGGCATCCATAGTATGTTCTCTCTATAATGCTGTTGGGGGCAGGATCTCACCCAATAGCTTCATGTTAAAGAGGAGTGGAGAAGGTCCTGTGTTTATGTCTGCATGTCACTCCAATGTCTAATGTCACCTGTTCCCAGTGAACTTGAATGTTTGATTTTAAGAATATTAACAAAAGTTGGGATCATATGACCAGAACAGTAACAAGTCAGGAAGCCAATTTTCTAGAGGAAAAAATTTGGGCCGGGATGGATATTTTTTTTACTTAGAGAAGGGACACCTTTCAGATGGAGTGTTAAAATTAAATGTTCAGCTAAATGCATATAATCATTGTCTGTCTGTCTGGCTGTCTCTGGCTGTCTCTTTCTTTCTCAAGTCTATTATGCAAAAGGCAGTTTAGCTCAAAGGTTTGAAGTTGCAATAAAGGACTTTTGACTAAACTGTTTGTAAGAAATCTCTGAATATTAAGAAGTATTTGATATTATAACAGATTGAAACAGCTTTCTTTGAGTAGAAAAAACAAAATACGAAATAGTTTTCTTTCAGTGATACTATTGTTGTAATGCAAAATTTTCATTGAACAGGAGATTAGCACATCAGATTTTGTTCCTAAGCAAATAATTATATAGCTTTCATGGCTCAAAATTCAGTTATGTTTTTACATTCTTATTTTGCTATTATTTTTGTCTATTTGGAAAAAGAGTCCAGCAGAATCTAAGGAAGAATTTAAAATATTAATAACCTCTGATATATTTAAACATACAACTACACTAGAATAAAATTTCTCACACTCTGCATTTTAATAGATTATTACAATTATAAATTAAAAAAGCACAAAGCTGTTTTAAATGCAAATCAGTAGACAACTAATCACTTTTTAAAAGAAATAATAATTATATTAATATTTTGTCAATACATGAAAACAGTTCCTATGGCAAAATTTTCAAAATGAATATTAGTTCATTCTGTAAAATTGTGGGTAAATATTCCTTCTTTTAGGTGTAGATTTTCATAGTGACCAGGTATTCATGAAAAGACAGAAGGGGTGATGTTTCATGACACAGTTCATAGTTCAAACATTTTGTGGGGTGAAGTTAGATAATCGAAACATCCTAGAGAGGAAGTTTAGTGGCATTATAATGAACCATGCTGTCTTTTGTTTCCAGCAATCTCAGAAGACAGCAGCACTATACAGTGCAGACAGGATGGAGAATGCAGCATTTTCTCACAGATGGATTTTTTCTCTTTAAACCTTTCTCAACATGAATTCAGCTTTTATGACTTAGTTCATTATAACTAAGCAAAACCATTAGAGCATCCTCCGCTCCAAAAAATTATGAGATTAGCCAACGAAGGTTAAAAAAAGAGATACAAAAATAAGTTGCCTAGTAATTAAGCAATCTTGATTATTTTCCTGCTGTCAGTTCATTATTGGGTCAAAATGATTTTCTCTTTGAAATCCATTTGTAAATTAATTTGGCTGTTGTCAATCTGCCTGTTTACCCATCTGGTTTATGTAATACCCATTGGTAGCAATTAACATGACAGGAAGTATTGCAGGAACATTTGTCTTCCAAACTTCATTTTATTGCTACATGTTCCCCTCCCTCCAATAACAAACAAACTTCACATCAAAGTAACATTTCAGTTCTAAATTCCACTGTCTTGAATGTGTTAGAACTACACATTACTCAGAATATAAAGTGTGGGGTACATGCAAAATGATGCACTTCACAGTGTATTGACAGCAGAGATGGTATTCAGCAGGTTCTGACCAGTTCTGGAGAACCAGTAGCAGAAATTTTTAGTAGTTCTGTAGGAAGTTACCACCCAGCCCTCTCCCAGAAAAATGAAATATCCTAGGAAATATTGAAAAGGCAGAATATTTCTCTGGATGTGAAAAGAAACATGTTTCAAAAAGACAAGGTAACTCTCCCTGCAGCTTCCTGCCTCCACCTTTTGTCCATGAGCCATTAAAGCCCGAGCTAGTCCACTTTACATAATAAAAGACTTCTCCCCTTCAGCTCCAGGGAGATGGGAATGAAGGCATGGTAATATAAGCCTTTACTCAACTGACCACATGGCATCTGAACTCAACGAAACCTGGATTCAAAACTCAGCCTAGAGGATTGCCCTTGCATGGGCCCATGTGAGTCTGAAACCAATCAGAATACATTTCTTACACAGGAACAGGAAACAGATAGGTGGGGACAGGAACAGATTATAAAAAGCCCTGCAAGCCCTTCTTCAGCCCTTCTTCCCTTTTCTTCTTCTTCACCCAACACCTGGAAGCATGCGATCACCTTTTTCCCCAGGACCTCCAGCCATGTGGTCCTGTCCTCCATAAAAACATTAAACCATCTTTGTAAGCAGCCTCCATGCCTCCAGTGTATTTTTCCCCACTTGGGGGCGAACCCACAAGGACATTTCTTCCAACAGTTCAGAGAACTGGTAAATACCACCTCAGACTGACCCCACTCCCATCTATTCTCTGCCTCTTGAGTCCCAGCTGATTGGGAGGGAATAGGGACTTTGTCGTAACCTACCCCTGGATTGGGGAGGGAATGGAGATTTTACAGCATTCTTCCCCTGCCATGCCTACCAAGCCACACCACACCCACAAAGCCACGCCCACAGAACTGGAAGTAAAAAAAATGAATCTCATCACTGATTGACAATGTAATGAAATACAGCATCTTTCTTAGTTCTTCATACAAGGTTATTGTAAAGATAAAGTAGAAAATGGGAGTGGCAGATGATGAGTACCACTGTAAGCAGTATTAAATCCTTTAGTAGGAATCCAGTGTAAAAATTGTTGGGCAGTATTGAGCTTCAGTGTTTAATGACCATGATCCAGACAATAGATTTCTTAATGTTTCACTGGCAACTGTGGTTGGCATCTGCAGAGGAAACATGGTCTCCTATGCCAGAATAATAATATATAGTATACATCCCATAAATAAATAAATACGAAAACAAACACTTTGAAAACTGTGACTTTTGAAATAATAGATAAATTATGAAGGGTCCAACAGATTTTGTAGGTGAATCTTCTTTGTTATCTGAGGGCCACAGAGGTAGATGAAAAGCTATGCAACAGTACCCAGAAGTGTATCCAACAATTCTGGTATTGTTGAATTTCATTTTCAGTACTTTCTTCCTTTCTCATAGCACCTGCTCATTAAATTTTATACTAGCTGTCATCTTCTTTATAGAAAGTGCTACCTTTGATTAATTATTAAATCCCTACTGCTGTGGCTTTTCCATTCTTTAGTTCTTATTATGGAGGCTTCAGAGCTTGCATGGGTAAGTGGCGGTATTGCAAAATTTGATGGGTCCAATTATGAAATTTCTTGTCTTGTGACCTAATTTGTTTTGATAGTAATGGAATTCTGTTGTTGGATATCATCGGTAATTTGCCATATTATCTCCTTCACCATAATGCCTTTATTTTAAAGTAACTTGAGAAACATTTTTAAGGACTATGCTCCCTTTATTCACTGTTGAATTGTGTTGATTTTTAGCGGAGAGAGGGGAGAGAGAGAGAGAGGGAGGGAAGGAGAGAGGAAGGTACATTACATGTATATTTTATGGATGTATAAGTGAGACTGTAGAAGTTAGGAATCTGTTTAGTCCTAATTCATGAATCCCATCTGCACTAAGGTTTAAGAATAAATAGAAAATTTCATACAACAATTACTTTCCTAAAAGTACTTGGGTGTTTTGAAGAAAACAAGAAGAGTAGAGAGTTACATATTTTTTTTTTAAATTGACATTTTCTTTCTTCATTCAGTCAATTTTTCCTACAAAAACAGTGGAATCTATTTCACAATAGTATCCAAAACATTTTCTGCAAATAACTTTCATTTTCTTCCATTAATCTATACCATGGAATTATCAATTGATGATCAGGTGAAATTTCTTGGGGAAAAAAGAAATCCATTTGATGCCAGACAGTCATCCCTTAGGAGCAGATCACAGGAAATGCTATTTTACAGTTGGTTTATAAATTGAGGGCCTGGGGGTTGAGGATTTCATCAAGGTCACACTTGTCCTTGGATTGGTTACTCATCGGGTGAGTTGCCTTTTCCTTGAAGAAGGAAAATTAAAATCTGATTTTGAAAGTTTGAAAACATTATTTTATTAATCATAAAATAAATTGGTAAAATACAGTTTATGAAAGTTAACAATAGTTTAAGGGTCCAGATAGATTCGGAATTATAGCTTTGAACTAATTAGAAAAATATTTTTTTATGGGAAATGTGAATATTTGAAGGTTTTTTTTAAAAAAAAATGATAAGGAAAAGTTGGAGGTTGGACACTAGAGTAGCAGCCTCCAAGTTTTGGGGCACCAGCAGTTAATTCTGTGGGGAGAGGTTTTTCCATGGATCAGATAGGATGTAGTTTTGCATGCTACCTGCATCTCATGGATGGGCTTTCACTTGTTTGCATGGATCGGTTTCTGACATGCTGTGGACCGGTGCCGATCCAAGGCCCGGGGATTGGAGACCCCTGCACTAGAGGGATCTAGATGATAATAAAGTTGTGGGGAGAATGGGACAGGCCTGAAGGCCCAATGTAAAAGATGGCTTCCAAGTCTGACAGTTTGGTTTACAAAGAAAAAATAAGGCATAAATCTTAAATAGAAGTGTTTGAATATTGGTCTGCAAAAATACTCAATAAGATCATCAGATGACTACAACAACAGTTGCAAAGTTAATACCACGTTATTTAAGTGAAGAGTTAAAAAATCTTGAAAAGTCATTAAATAGGGATTTTGAAATACATATAATAGCCTAGCTACATGATAGATAGATAGATAGATAGATAGATAGATAGATAGATAGATAGATGGATGGATGGATGGATGGATGGATGGATGGATGGATGGATGGATGGATGGATAGATGGATAGATGGATAGATGGATAGATGATAGATAGATGATAGATAGATAGATAGATAGATAGATAGATAGATAGAAAGATAGACAGACAGACAGACAGATAGACAGACACAGACAGAACAGACAGACAGAGATATTTCAAATGATGCCTACTTCAGCTGCAAGGATATATCTGACATAACATTGGAGAAGACATATTTTGCTGACAACATCAAACTAGGAAGCTAAACTTGGATAATAGCCATAATGGAGAAATTAAGAGCATCGATTCAGATTACAGTTTTAAATAAAGTATGATTCCTTTATATATCAGCTAGGCATATTTGGACATTTAAATTATGGTTTCTAAAGGAAAATAAAAATTGAATAGATGACAAAATTTAAATATAAATCAGAAATATTTCCTAATACATTGGTAGCAATCAACAGTCAAGGTATAATGGGAAGGAAGATTATAATTTCTAAGTAAGTAGTTTTTAATAAAGTTTTAGCAATAGTCACTTTTCATATTCTCTTTCTTTTATCTTTTTTTCTCCTACTTTAATTTTATTCTTAAAAAGAATTCATTGCAATTTCTAATTTCATAACTTTACCATAAGATCTAAAGTATATTACTTATCATTTATGGTATTTGTATTCTGCATAAAATTTCATGTTCTGAACCCATGTTTGGTGGATCAGAGAATTTTATACATATTTAGCTCAGTTATATATATAACTGAGCTAAATATGTAAAGCTAAAAATATATATACAATTTTTTTGCTATTTATCTGATTCTATTACTATATTTGTTTCTGTTTCTTCCTTTTTGTGTACATAAATATCACTGGGCTTAAAGGTCTGAACGAGTGTCTGAATCTATATATTGTTTATACTGATTTATCATTCATAAGTTTATTTTTACCCTCACTAAAATTTACATGTGTAATGTCTTTTCTTGGGTTATTTTTTATTACTTTTATGCTGTTTTAAAATAGTGTTAGCTGTCCAGTCATGATTTTGAGATGGGTGGCCATATAAATTGGATGAATGAATTATTTAATTAATTGCTATTGTCTAATTTAAAATGTTCCAAATAAAGCTTCTATGCACGGCATGCTCAATTACTAATCTAGAAAAAGTATAAAATTATAAACTGAGATTTATTTTTGGTTGCATCAATGAAGGCCTTTGGTGGATTTAAAGCCTTAGCAGATGGCTTGGTAGATAGATCCTTGCCAAGGAGAAGTAGCTAAGACCATATAAAGTAATTTTATGCAAGGAAACTATGATTAAATAGAGTAAGAAATAATGATGTTTATGACTCATGATACTACTATTCCTATCTTCTACATATCATTTTGTTACTCTACATATCTACTTCATTTATTTGCCCATCATCAGTATTCACTCTTTGTGTCACAGCTTCTTCTTCCCAGCCTTATTTTTTAATTGTATTAGGAAGACAAGAAAGGTTATTGTCCACTGTGTTTTCTGTTTCCATTATTAATTCTGCAAAGGACACAGCCAGACATTTGAAGGAGAGCTTTAGATCAGATGTGATATCTATTGAGGAATGGGAGCTGAAATACTTAATTGGCTGTAATATCACAAAACACAATTAAGGACTAATTAACAGGATATTTAATAAATAACCCAAGGTGGAATGTTAGTAGTCCGAGCAAACAATGAATATTACCACTCTTCCTTTCTATATTTAAATATGTCCATGTATATATTTACATGCCAGCATCCTTTCTTCCTTTTGACTTATAGCCTTCTTATTGAGATTACAGTCCTGTTAAAAGCTACAGTGAGTTTCCCCATCTTCTGTCACCTTAAATTACCCATCCTTGTGTCAGTAAAGGGATCATAATGTACTTTGACACAAATGCTTAGTCCTAGACTTAGAAAAACCTTCTTTAGCAGTGTGGGTATGTCTGGGAGTTTGGTGTAGTGGTTAAGGTACCAAACTAGAAACCAGGAGGCTGTGAACTCTAGTACCATCTTGGGGATGGATAGTGGCTGGTGACTTTGGGCCAGTTGCCCTCTCTTTCAGCACAGGGTTGTTGTGGGGAAAATAGGAGCTTGAACAAGTATTAGGTGTATTCATTACCTTGAGGTATTTATAAAAACAACAAAGGTGTGATAAAAATATTAGAAAAAGGAACTGAATGTCTGTATGTGTAATTCTGTTCCATTTCTAAAGTGCAGGTATAAATAAGTCAAATGTATTATAAGTATAAAGTGTGTGTATGTATGTGTTTGTGTGGGGGGAGGGAGGAAGGGAGGGAGAGAGAGAGGAAGGGAGAGGGAGAGGGAGGGAGGGGGAGGGAGGGAGGCGGAGAGAGAGAGAGGGAGGGAGGGAGGGAGGGAGGGAGGGAGGGAGGGAGAGAGAGAGAGAGAGAGAGAGAGAGAGAGAGAGAGAGAGAGAGAGAGACTTTTCTCCCAAAGCATTTTGTTTTTTGATTGTTGTCTTTGACATTTCTTCTTCAGTTGTAATCTCTTTATTTGCTACCACCATTAATTTTGTAATACTTTCATACTTCTCCTCCCCCCCCCTGCTTCTTCTCATCTGGCTAAAGGAAGGGAGAGAGGGAGAGAGGGGGGGGGAATGAATTTTCTCCCAAAGGATTTTGGCTTCTTTT
Source organism: Natrix helvetica (assembly GCF_964273705.1). Classification (NCBI taxonomy): domain Eukaryota; kingdom Metazoa; phylum Chordata; class Lepidosauria; order Squamata; family Natricidae; genus Natrix; species Natrix helvetica. Next base: position 29,763,699 of record NC_138550.1, on the reverse strand, counting down.
TTGTCTTTGACATTTCTTCTTCACTTCTAATCTCTTTATTTGCTACCAGCATTCATTTTGTAATACTTTCATACTTCCCCTTTTTCTCCCTGCTTCTCCCCATCTGGCCAAATGAGCCTTTTGTGTTTTCTTAGCTTTGCTTGTTCCTTGACAAATCTAAGCCTTTAATACATGTTTATCCTTTTGACTAAAGATATTCGTAAATTGTATCTTAAAATCTGAATCCTGTAAATATGACAGGGAAAAAAATCCAATAATAATATAATATATTGTCCAAAAATAGTTTGGACAGATTTTGTAAGCATTGCCATTGAGGCAACCATTTCAAACACTCTTAATGTTTAATGAATGTCAGCAGTAATACAACCACGTGACACAAGAGCAGGGAAGACTCAAGACTCACATCAGGTCAAAACTGATTAGAATGGTAAAAACTACAGAACAGAGGTAGGGAATGTCCTGATGCAAAGCAAACTTGCTAAAAGGGAAGTCCCCAATGTCAAAATAATTTGTCAGAACTTTTTCCCATAAGACAATGGGTTGCATATATACATTTGATTCCAAGAAATTGCATTACTATAAGACTAATATTCATAAAACGTGTGCATCCCTTTACACTGTGTGCAGATACCTTTCAATGTCTCTGGCTGCAAAATATTTTTTTTTCTTTCTCTTCTTTTTCTTTCAAGATAAGAGCTGCTCAACAGTGAAAACAAATGCCTAGAGAAGTGATGAGTTCTCTTTTACTGGTTATGTTCAAGCTGAGGCTAAGCAACCATTTGTTGGAGATATTATTTGGATTCATACTGAATAGGCATTGAACTAGATGGCTTAAATCAGGGGTGTCAAAGTCGATTTCATTGAGGGCCGCATCAGGGTTGTGTTTTACTTCAGGGAGCTGGGGTTGGTTTGGACAGGGGATGGCTGCCCAGCTCAACATATTTGTATCAGGGGCACCTGTGGTGGCCTGAGCACTGTGCCAGTGAAAACGGGCTCTCGAGCTCCATTTTCACCTGCCACAGCCTCCTGCAACCCTCTGCCAGTGAAAACGGAGCTCAGGAGGGCTGCACATGCTCCTCTCAAGCTTCATTTTCACTGGCAGAAACACTGTGGTCCAGTTGTTCGCTGTTTCCAGGGCAGCCCCACAGGCCAGAACTAAGTACCCCATGGGCCAGATCAGGTCCCTGGACCTTGACTTTGACAGCCCTGGCTTAAATGATATGTACAAAGTTTGTGATTCTGTTCTGGAAACTATATTCACCATGCTTCCATAAATTCTAGAAAAAAAGGGAAACTATTATTTTGCTACATGATTCAATGTGTCGTTAAGAATTGCATTAAGTATGCTAACATTTAATTTATTTATACAACCTGAAAAGTTTCCCCCCACAGATGAGTCTTCCTCCTGCTTCTCTGTCTCACTTTCAGAGTCCTTTGGATAAAAATTCTGCATAATCTGTTTTAGTAGTGAATTTCATCTTAGTTCCTTTTTTTGTTGATTTTTTTTTATTTTCATAACATATACTATTAGATAGCCAGCATCGTTTTGTATTATTAAATGTTTACATCAATTCATCTTACCAACAAGTCCAAAAACACAATTATCAGCTCTCCTGCTCTCCATACACCATATTTGTCTTTATCCATAACTTTCTTCTCCCTCTCTCTCCTACCCCTCCCTACCACCTTTATTCCCTCTGTCATCCTTCCCTACTCTACTTCTCCTTCCTCTCTCCTTCTCTCCCCTCTTTCCACTCCTCATTTCTCTCCTCCTCTTCCCCCTCCTTCCCCTCTCTCCTATTCCTCTCTTCTTCCCTTGCCTCTCTCCTTTTCTTCCCATTCTTCCCATTTCTTCCCACTCTTCATCTCATTTATTTGGTATATATCAGCTTCTGAGCAAACTCCATTTTATGGTATTTATAGTTGATGGTATTTATAGTTCCTTTTAGATATAGATATTTAATTTTTAACATCCTTTCTTAAAAAAAGCAAAATAGAACACAAAAGTATACATAAATAGTCATTGCACTTTTAACTCTCCCCCCACCCGCCTAATTTTGGTCAAGATGTAGATCTGGTTACAATTCCCAGCTATTCTCATCATTATCTTTATATAGTTTTACATCCTTACATGCTCCCAATTTATGTTTCTGTTTAAATCTCAGTAATTTTCCATTGTAGATATATTCCATGTTCCCTCTCCATTTTCCATATCTTAGATTAAATTATCCTTAAATTGTCTATAAATGACAAACCACCTTAGTTTCTTTTTGATTAGCACTTCTGCCTCTGCTATTATAAATTCTGTTTCCATTCTGCAGCATCTCTGTTTGCTTTTGTTTCCTGACTCAAAAAAAAAGGCTCTTTGGAAGTGTTCACCTCTGAAGACTTAATTACATTTACTTGGAAGGTGGCAGACTAGGATGGCTATAGATCTTTGGAGAGTGAAACGGGACACTAAGCCATATTCCTTTGATGCTAAGTTAAAATTATAGTACATACTTAGAATTTCAGTGGAATTACTTTGGCTCTGGGAAAACAAAAACAAAACACTAAAAATCATGTTGCTTCTAATAAAGTGAAAACTTATGGAGAAAATTACAGAAATAATGTGTGGCCCAGTATTACCATATTAAAGGTATAATATCCATAGGCATATGATGTCCAATATCAAAGGGGGATTGGTATATCCCCTCTCCCCACCTTGGGCATTTATTTTCCTAAAGCGAAGTATCCCTGAATTTCTTACCAAAAATGAAATGGGGTCAGTACAGCTTATACAGCTAGAGATAGCAATCAGTCAAGTGCAGTGACTGATTCTTATTGCCATAAAATCAATGGATTTGGAAATTCTACTATCCTGTCCCTGATAGTACATGCCAGTCTATATAGAATAAAATAACAAACAAAACAAAGCAAAGCTATATTCCTTTATTATTTTAAAGTATATTTAAAGATAATATTGCTTATGTTTTTTGTTCTTTATGAACATAGAAACAATGGGTTCTGCAGTATGGAAAGTTTGGCTACCCAAGAAAGTTTTTTAATTCCTGCATTGATTTGGTATTCATCTGAGTTATTTCAAATCTGTCACAATAGTTCCTTCAACAAGTGTAAAATGGAAGTATTCAAGACCAACCTATAGTAAAGAAACCCTTGATATTCTAAAGCAGGGGTTTCAAAATCATGGCTCACGGACTGGATATGCCATGCACTGGTCATACCCACTCCCAGTTTAGTGAAGGGGAAAAGTCATGATACATCACATGATGACATGATGACATGGGTTTGACACCCCTGTTCTAAAAGGTCCTCAAGACTTAGCTTTGTTATCAGGGTAGGGTTCCTAGGGAATCAGAGGCTTACTCAAGGAAAAGGTAAACGTTCCCCTGCTAGTTGTTCCTGACTCTAGAGGGTGGTGCTCATCTCCATTTCAAAGCTGAAGAGCCAGCACTTTTCAAAGATGTCTACGTGGTCATGTGGCTGGCACAGAATGCTGTTAGACTTGCTTAGATGGTTCCAATATTCAGAACCATTCTTATGCTCTTTTTGGCTGTGGTTTGTACTTTTGGGTTTTATGATATTTATATGAATAAATACCAATATATTTATATAAATAAAATGGATTTTTATACTTAATACATATTCTTTTTACATTCATTATCTTATCTGATTGCTGGGTGCTGCCAGTTGCTTTTGATGAGATGGGCAGCTATATAAATTTGATAGATAGATGATAGATAGATGATAGATGCAGTACAGTGTAACTGCCTTATATTCTTTTCAGCAACACTCACAAACTATCAATTGGCGGATGATAGGGCAATCCAAATTCCATCCTTCTCCATATCCATTACTGTACACTATACATGTAAAAACTACAGATGCCCCTATTTTGAAATTAGTGCTGTCAGTAAAAAAATGAGATAACCACAGATTTTAATAGTAAGACTATCTGCAGACTGAATAAAGCTGTTTTCTATTGATTTATATGCTACTAAAGATAAGTGAAGTTGTATTAGGTGAACTAAAGTTGAAATTCATAATAATTTTTTTTCTTGTGGCAAAATAAAACTTAGGTAAGGATTTTTAAAATGCAACGGAGAAGAATCAAGAATACATTTCTGTGAGTGTTGGTAGGTATGTGAACTTCTATGTGAAATTCAAACAGCATATTTCCTTTGGATTTTTTGCCCCAGAAATAACAGTATTATTCACTGTTTAAAATCTGCTCAGTGTTCACAATTTCTACCCAGAAACTGATGAGTGAGCTTTGCAAAACTAAACACTGCATTTAGTTATCAGTAAGGAGATATCCTCATGCCAAATACAGAAAGCTACTAAATAAGGAGGGCCTACTACTTGTGTCAAACTTTTCTGATTCACTCTTTTTTTTTTTCAGAGTCAGAGTTTTTATGGCGATAGGACTAGTATCCAATGGGAATCCTATTTAACGACATTTGAAGGCATTTCCTCAGTGTTAATATATTGGCTCAAACTTTAAAACTCAGAGGAGCCACCCACAAGATAAAAGGTATCTAATATTTCAGCTGCTATCCAACATGCTTCATAACTTTATGAGTTTTGCCATATTTTCAAAGACAAACAGTCCATCATGTCCAGGAGTCTGCTACTTCTTCTTCATTTTAAATTTTTTGCAGTATTCTGCAAAAGACACAGTTGCAAATCAAGAGAATCAGTGCTTGGGGGAATCATCATTGCTCTTTGTGGATTCTTCTAATATTGCTAGTTCTTTCAAAACACTTATGAAAGTGCCCAAATTTTTTAAAAGTCATTGGAAATCATAGCATCTATAATGCAATCCCATTAAATGTACAAGGGAAAGCTAACTTGAAAGATCAGGAAAAATAGGATGCTTCATATAGTAAATCATGTTGGTGCTGATGAGACTAGATCAATTTAGGTAAAGAGAAATGTAAGGGAAAATTTCATCAACAGGAGAATTCTAGCAATTGGAAGGGATTTGGGAAGGCAATGAGAACCCCTTTGAAAGTCCAAAAGGTGCTTTTTTCAGAGGCAGCTGGACTTTCTGTTTTTTCTTTGAAGGTGTTTCACTTCTCATCCAAGAGGTTTCTTCAGCTATGACTGGATGGTGGGGAAATCATTAGCCCTTTCAACGATTAATGAGAAAACTTCCAGGTTCAAATTACAATCATTATTATGATCATTCTCATCATCTTCTCAAGGAAAGTAAATATGATGTTGGCAATGTTCATTCCCCCCCCCCCCCCAGATTTTAAAAATATGTTTTAGATATACTGTACTAAAACAGTGACCTGAGAGTTCATGGGCTTGGGAATACCCTTAGAATTACATGTCTGAAGCAACATAAAAAACATGCAAAAAACCCCAAAATTGATATCAACTACATTGTACAATTGTGCTTCTCAAAGCTGTAGGATTAGCCTATGGGTTTTTTATGCCTCTGTGCTCCTTAGAAAAAATAAATATAGCTGTCCTGGTGATAACTTCTTGTCAGACATAATTCCTGGATCTTTGAATAGAAGCTTGAAATAGGTGTTGGTTCTGAATTTCATCTCTGCCAATGAGTCCCTCGCATGATTAGATATGTCATTCTTGGCTTACTGTACTTCTTCAGCCTTTTCCATATGTATGGTAGGATTAGCAATATCCTTCCCTTTTCAAATTGAGAGATTTATCTGAAAAGTATTACTTTCATATGGAGAACAGATGGAATGAAGTGAGCAGATGGTTTGTTGTGGACCATGCCAATGCAATCCTATGGCATGCAATTTCTTCTTCTGAACAAGAACAATTTGATGATGGAAAGGGTCCAAAGAAGGGAATTGTTTTGACCTGATTAGCCTATCATTGTGGCACACCAGGCTATAAATTGTTCTTGGCTGTAAACAGCAATGAATTTTACTGAAGCACCTAATACGTTTCATAGCAAAGGTGATGGGGGGGTGGGTCGGTCTGCCAACTGTGCCATTTCGTTTACAGCAATCAGCCAAGGTTATCACCAGAAACAGACTGATCAAGATGTATGTACCGTGGCTCGCCAATCAATATGTATGGAGACAGGATGTCTTTAGATTGCTTATGAGAGCAGTTTGTGTATACTGAAGGCTGTAATAGCTGGCTGCCTATCTGTTAAAGATATTTGGTAATCATAAGACTACAATATCCCGCTTCACAAACAACAGCTCAGAACATTTTTTTTCCTGGCTTGACTTTGTGCCTCGAAATGCTATATTTCAAGGCAGAGGAGGAATAAATGACAGTTGGGAATACAGGTACAAGATAAAACAAAGATGTGAATGTTTTCAAACCAAGAAAACAAGATTAGGCTGATGCCTTAAGGAAAGAAACATGTACACACAAACAGCCTCACGCTATAAAGAGAGTCATAGATAGAGAGAGAGGATAGATAGATAGATGTTAGAAAGAGAGAGAGAGAGAGAGAGAGATTGAGAGAGAGAGAGAGAGAGAGGGAGGGAGGGAGGGAGGGAGGGAGGGAGACTGACTGACTGACTGATGACAGACAGATACATTCATTGTGCTGCAGTGCTTAAAGGTAATCAAAATGATAAATTGACCCAAAATGTAGTACTATAGCTGCAATAATATTTGACCTTATTTTTAAACTTATGTTTTTGGTTATATTCTGAGTGTTAGTTTTAATGCTAAATGGCATAAATTAAAGTAACTAAAGAGCCACTGCCTGCCTCATGAAGCAGGTCATTCAGTCCTGAGAACAAAGTGTTCTTTGTCTCTCCTTGACTTTGAGAGTATAAAACCTATTGACAATTTTGTTGTAGTGTTTATTATTCTCAGATTCCCTTTTCAATATGTCCTTTTTACATCGGTCATCCAGAAGTTGCTGAGGTACAATTATTGCCTTCCTGCCCATTGACAAGACTGAATAGGGCTATAGGAAGTTGTAATTCAACACACCATAGTCAAATAATACACATCTATTATCTAGATACAATAATTTCTACCTTTATGGTTTGATTATTGAATTTTATCTCAAGGCTCATGGACTGAAATAAAGTGGAATTTTCCTCAGACTAAAGACTGAAATTGTGTAAATACAATAATAATTCAAAGTAGGATAATTACTACTTCCTTTTTGCTTATCACATTTTGCATTTTCTTTGAAATGGCTTAACCTGGAAAATTGGTACCTCTATTGTAAAAGTCAGAATGGAACAAAAAAAAATCAGGTTACATATTAATGTAAAACAGCATATCAAGTGAAACACAGATGTTTATTTTTGCACTTTTCTGACGTTTGTGGTGTAGTTCATAAATAAACTGTACAAAAATGTAAATATTAGGGAAAATATATAGCTATAAAATTTGCTGACATAAATACTTGCCTTTCTCGGTGCATATACACATGCAGGAATTCATGTACACCTGAACAATATCAGCAAATTACAGTTCTCCCTTCTATTTCAATCTTTTAAAGACCTAGGCAAAGGAAGAAATTGGATGAAACTAGAAGTTTAATAGAAGTTTGGATGTGTGTGTCTTCACACACACACAAACACACATCATTGTTGAATCCTAATGATTCCCTGCAGTTTTTTGGCAAACTTTTCAGAAACAGTTTGTGATTGCCTTCTTGCTAGGACTGAATAATTAGTCCAAATTTATCCAGCTGGCTTTGTATCTAAGGTAGAAATAGAACTTACAGTCCTAGTTTCTGATCTGCTGCCTTAACTTCTACACCAAATTGGCTCTCTTAATAGGAATACATGGTCACATATGTAAAATGGCGCCCTGATGCAAAAATCGATAAATTTAATTTTTAAGGGAATGTCTTAAATTAATTATGATTTATAAGCATGGTAGAACACTTATCTCAGATACATTGACTAAGACAGAAATGTGAATAATATAAACAGACTTTAGATTTAGTTTTGATTGCAGTGTCATGCGCCAATTAAGATGTTAAAAGCAGTGTCAGAAGTAACGGGTCCTTAGGGAGATGGATTCATTTAGGTACAATTTCCACTACTGAGTATTTTAAGGTCAATCTTGTCATTATGACATTGCAAAAGAAAAACTATTACCATAGCAACAGTCAACAAATTGGCCTTGGAGCACTATCACTTCACCATCAAGGTCACCGAGGAATAAATTGGCTTCTCAAAATATGAGAAGACTGACCTTCAAATAAAAAAAATTCAAGGCCTACGTAATAGCCAAACAAAAAGGAACAAATATGAAAGGCGCCAACATGACAATAAGTTTCAGTAGTCATTCTGTAGGGACTTTCCTTCTGAAAGGGGAAAAAAAATCTTAAGCGTTTTATATGACTGCTGTTGAATTTTGTCTATCTCTTTTCAATATATGAAACCAGCTCTCTTGCTTTTCCTACTATGGCCAAGATCACTTGTGGAATTCTAGAGTCACAATGTTAAAACTTACTGTTTTCATTTTGTGGAAAACATTGTAGTGATAGAATTTTTACTTTGAACAAAGAAGATACTAGGCTAAATCCCCAGCACCTCTGAACAATGGGCGATCCTTGATTAAATGGTAGATTTTTGATTCACTGCCAACTTCTGAGATAGTTCTGAATACACTGAACCCAACTTTTGGTTCCTTAAAGAAATACTTATTTGTTTCATTAATTATTTTTTATCCTTGAAAAATATATCATAATATTACTGCTGGGTGGAATTGCTTTTAAAATTATTTCAAAAGCGAAGAGAATGCCCCAGAAATTCTGATGGATGGAATATGTTGTTTTCAGATCTACTTAGATATTAGGTGTAAAAACTCAGTATAAACATTATCTCTGCATGTACATCTTTTAGGAATCAGCAGAATCTCTGGCTATCTCTGCTTCAGTTAAAACCCAAGAGGAGGCATAATAAGAACCCTTCTCCTATCAGTATTTTCAGTAGCATCATTATGGGAAATCCTATGCTTGAGAAAATGTGGAAATCCCTGCAGGATAAAATCAGATACATCATCCATCTAATTTTTCTTCTCAAATGTTTTATAGGAATTTTAGCTAGTTCCTGCTTCTCTGATCTTCAAGAATTAGCAAGGTCCACAGTGGGAGTAGGAGGTGGAAGAACAGTCCTTGTCTTATCAACACTATTGATACTTCCATTAGGTTATATATACAATTCTGCTTTGAAGTGATCTGATGAAATAATAAAATGTCACAGCATAACATAATTCTTCTCATTAGACAGACTTCCTTTATACATTTTTCTTATTAGAAATTCACCCTGCATGATTTCACTGAGTCCATTCCTAAATCCCAATAGATGTTTAGCTGCATCTCATTCACTTCTCTATGCATATTTGAGATAGTTGTCAATGTATTCTTGTTGTCTGATTCTTCTACCTTTGGAGGACAATGCATTTTCTGGTATGTTTTCCTTTTAGGACATCCAAATAAACATACTGACAGCAAGAGGACTAATGGTAAAGAACTAAAAAGCAAGAAAATGCTGATTTGGATCTCTCTTAATGATTATAAAATGGAAAGAGATAAAGTTGGGTATGCTTCTGAATCTTTTTTAATGTGATTTGTGGAAACTGCTTCATTCTTGAGTAGAAACCTGAATAAATACTAAATTATGCAGTATATAACATATGCAGTATTTAGCTTAGGAGAAGGAACCTGTTACTACTCTACATGTACAATATATTCGGATGATCTGCATACATAAAAATATATTTTCTGGTGTTCAACATGTTCAGAGTGGGATGTACATAAGAAAAGATAAAATAACTTTTATTGCCATTTTTTATAGAGAAAAACTTAGAAACAGGTTCTCTCTAAAATTTGCTAAAATTTCAGCAGGAAGGAAATATAAAATTGTAACGTAAAACTAAGTTATTTATAATTCAATGAAACTAGAGAAGCAGAGATTTTTCTTCTCTTACATTTTCTTAAGCAGATATATTAGCTATAGTTATATCTATATAACTATGCATAAATGTGCACACACAAGTTTTGCAATCATTAAGAGTGCCATAAGGGGAAAAAAAATAGAGTCCTATAAAGGAAAAGAAATGCCAGATGTATACTTTAGAAAAGTATGTTGACATTTTTTAACTTTAATGTTGGCAAGGACTCCTGAGAATAACATGCACAGCCAAGAAAACAAACAAATTAAAGAAATTAATCCAGAGTTTTCATTGAAGGGGAAAATGACCAGCTTCAAATTATCGTACTTTGGGCACATTATGTGAAGATCTAGCTCTCTGGAGAAGGCTGTAATATTGGAAAAGGTGGAAAGGAAAAGGAAAAAAAAAAACCCTACAAGCATTCAACAAGAAAGGCGATGGACTTAACTACAGTTAAAATGAGTGTACTATTGGGAGATTCAAAGTTCAGGTTGGGGATGGATTGTCAAGGGGAAAAAAATCTATGTGGTTGCTAAGAGTCAAGATCAATCTGATAGCACACAATCCATCAAAAAGTGCACACACCTCAACATTGCATTGTTTTGGTTTTCACTAATAGGTTAATACAGGCGGCAGAAAACATATATACATGTATACATTTGTATAGGACTTAAAGAGAGTATAGGAATCTTGAAATAACAACAACATAATTGGTTCTGTTAAAAAAATCAATGTCCAGGAGACATTGGTGTAATTTACAAGTTTTGTTCATGTTTATAATCTAATTAAAATTTCATCTTGCCTGATAAACATTAACAGTAATATAGGCTACATGGCTGGAATCATAATGAAAAATGGATAAAAAAGCTGTCATTGTGTTAGGTTTGTTTTACCAGGTACTTTTATTCTGAATAGAGTCCCATGATTCACCCAGTTATGATAAAGGATACTTAGCAGCAATTTCTCTTTGTCAACATTGTTAATGTTTGGCCCTCGGGTATGTTACAGTAGTTTCCTATCAGATAATTATTCCCTAAATTATTCAGCCAGCTACTAGGTATAGAATGACAATGTTTTCATACCTTAATATAATTTTCCATTTATAATCCTCTCTTTATCTCACAGGATCCAAAACTATTTTCCAGGTCTGTACAAGATAAACATTTACAGCTAAAAACAAGTTTTCCCTTTTGGCAGCTGATGGAATCTACCTGCCTATGGAGTATAGGAGACATTCTTTGACTTTATGTTTTAAGGATCCAGGCAGCAGTACAAATTTACTTTCTAGTATATGTGAAACTTCCTGAAAATGAAGTTTGCTCTGTCACAGGTCTCTTATGTATAAATTTAGTCCTGGGTATCTAAAGTAAGGTGGATAAAACTCTAATGTAATAACTGGAATGGCACCGCTAGGCAGTGTTGAAAATACTTGGCTAGATATTTAGAATAGAATAACAGAGTTGGAAGGTATCTTGGAGGTCATCTAGTACAACTCCCTGCTTAGGCAGGAAACCCTACACCACTTCAGACAAATGGTTATTCAATCTCTTCTTAAAAATGTCCAGTGTTGGAGCATTCACAACTTCTGGAGGCAAGTTGTTTCACTGATTAATTGTTCCAAATATCAGGAAATTTCTCCTTAGTTTTAAATTGCTTCTCTCCTTGATTAGTTTCCACCCATTGCTTCTTGTTCTACCCTCAGGTGCTTTGGAGAATAGTTTGACCTCCTCTTCTTTGTGGCAGATGTATTAGTGATCTACTCAGTAGCTGTTCTTATTCAAAACTCTATGAAATGTATATGCTCAAAGATTATAGACGAGATCCCAAGAATTGATTCAAATTATACAAAATGTCTCTAAATCAGAGTCTACTCTTGATCTAGTCCAGAATTACATTTCTCATACTAATTACTCAAATACATCTCATTGTTTATGTTTGGATAGTTTGATTCCACACTGTGGACACCAATGAATGTTTAGTGTCATATTGTCTTACACATGAAATTTGTGGAAAGGATAGGCAGTGTCAGTTTATTAAAATATTCTGCAATTGTTGAACAGCATATTAATTTTTATTTTTAGCATGCATTCCTGCTGGGGCAGCCCAACGCTAAATGAAAATGTAATCAAACATCCTGTTTCTCATATTGTATGACTAGTCAGATAGAATTATGAATATAAATATTTTGTTCTCAAAGTACTGCTCAGGTGTAAAAGCGTAGAATGAATGATGTGAAACATTCACCTCTGTCAGTGACAGACAACGATTGAGTCACAGACTGGTCAGACTTTTCATAAATATGGTTAGCCTGTTTTCCTATTCATTTGTTTCTTCTCTTAGTTGGCACTAACAACTTGGTATTTTATTTACCATGGTTAGATAGATTAGATAAACTGAGATCTGGATCTAAGATTCTGATCTAGCTTCAATTCTTATTTTTAAATCTCATGATTTGTCAATATAGCGGAGAATGAACAAAGCCTTAGGCTAGTTGAGTGTCTTATGACTTCATCCTAAGTAATCCTCACCATAGAATTATGCTTTCCATTGGCAGTGAGATGAATACCTTCCTATGCATATCCTCCATCTGAGTGTGGTCCTCCAATTCCATGCTGCATTTCACAGAGTCTTCGAAAACAATACAGATATGCCAACAAGATGGATGTATGGCAACACGAGGGCATTTCTCTTATGAGCTCCCATTTCCTTTCACTGCAAATGCCATTCCTGACATTAAAAAAGGGCAATGCAAAGTAAGTAGTGGAGCAGAGACTTTAACTTTTGCCATCGGAAAAGGTCACCTATCTTCTCATTCTCCCCATTTGTGTATTTTCTTCTTATTCCACAGAGCAATGAATACACACTTATTTGCTCTCAGAAATATGTAAGCACCTCCATGCCTTTTGAAGTTAAAAATTGCTACCCCCAGCAATGTGATGGTTATGTGAAAACTGAACTTAGCTACCCATTGCAGAAACTGGGGGATAATTCAACCTAATCTCATTGGTTTGTGAAGACTGTGATGGAGAGAGCATCAGATAGAGAAGACAAAAGGAAATGAAAATAATGGCTAAGTAAGAAACATAGTCTTCCAAGAGATGATGCTTCAGTGCTTCCTTTGTTCCATTTGAATTCTTAACACTCCATCATTCCTTTATTCTTAATCCTTCTTCAGAGCTTTGGAACAAAGAGAACTCCTACACTGATTCACAAAAAAATCACTTATTTTCCTCTTGCAGCTTCCTGCTGCTCTGAAATCATTCAAGTCAGTAACTTAGTGGCCTACATTAATCTCCTGTTCTTTCTCTCTGAATTACCATGATGAAGAACAGAAGAAGTGTTTCCTTCATAACTGTAGACATGAATTGATGCTGATGCATTCACTTCCTACAAGTGCTCATGAGACATTTCAGTCAAATAACATGTCTTCCAACCTCTACTCATTCAATGGAAAATGAGTCTCATTGGTGTTTTCCATTCTGAAGCTTGAAGGACTTAGACGAAATAATTATGGAGATGCATTAATGTTTGCTCTAAAGAATCTCACTCAGGCATAGAAAAAGAAAAATATGCAGCATTAGCCTCTGAAATTACAGACTACGATAACGCCTCAAGATTTGTCAAACTTTTCATGAATATTTGTAGCCTGGTCCTCATTGTTCTTCCTAAAATTATTCTATATTTTTTGCTGAATTCTCCTTAAAATATGAAACAAAGAACTGGACTAAGTTCTTGAGATGAAATCTTGGCATTGGGGAATAAAATAGAAGTATTATTTTCATGGTTTGGAGTCTATGCTTCTTTTGATGCAACTTAAAACTCCATTTGCTTTATTCACACCTATTTATGCTGCAACTTATATTCAATTTTGTAATGAATTTCCATTACAAATTTGACAAGTTTCATTACCAATAGAGTCTTTCCTGTCCTAGTCTGGTGCATAAAATTGTTTGTTTCCAAAGTGAAGATTTCTGCACATTTCTCTTTTTAGCTAACCCACCAATTTGAGTCATCTGCAAACCCTTAAAAATATTCTTTCTACCTTTTCATCCAAATTATTAATTAAAACTCTGAGGAGTAAAAATCAAGAGTTGATTCTTGTAGTACCCACTTAATACCTCTGTCCAATTTGATGAGGAAACACTGAAGACTACTTTTTGAGTATTATTTTAAAGAAGAAGCTATAAGGTTAGACTGGCAAAGATTACCTTTTGAGAAATCGATGTTGGATTTTGATAATTACTACAAGGACTTCATTATCATGCTGATTGATATCCATTAACAGACTCATTTTCCATCTTTTTAAATAAAAATAATAATGCCTTTAATCTTATGGTACTGCACCCGTTCTCCTGGAATTTTAAATTCATAATGCATTCTAGAATATAATTCACATTATTCTGGAAATTTAAAGTCATTAAAGTAAAGAGATGTTTCATTATCATCCTACCCCTTCTTCTTGTTCTTCACATTTTCCTGTTAGAATACATACCATTTTGTTGGTGATCACCAAGTTAAAATAGAAAATCAATGGCTCTGCTTCTTACTTATCATTTATTTGCCATTCTTACTAAGCAACTTGGATATGATCCCTTCCCTTCCCTTTTCTCATTCTTAGCATTATAGTTCAATTATGGTGTTTCAATTTCCTGACACTGTCTCTACAATTCCAGAGTTTCCTATTCTCTTATTTGATGATAGAACTCTCTTTCTATTTCTTTCTTTTTTGCTTTCAGATATTTATTAAACTTCTTATTAGCTACATTTGCATCCCTTTATGCCTTTTATTTTCCATCTATTAAATATCTAACAAATATATCTGATTCTCTCAACTTAATTCCATCACAAATAAGACTAGAGACTACAGTCATATTCCAGAATTAATAAGACTGAATTAAAAATAAAATAAAATACTTACTCTTCTCCTTTCATGCTTGTATCAACTGTCAGTAAAAGTTCTGGAAAATATGTAAAGATAGCAAATCTACCTAGGGCTTTGCTTACTGGAAATGTTCACTGATATGATTTTACTTCCTTGTTTAAGATTTATAACAACCTTCTGTAAGAAATGGAAGTAATGAAGATGAAATGCAGGTCTTTTTCAGTGGTAGTATCTCTACCGTGGAATTTAAATATTCTCTCCAGAGCTCAGCATTGTGCATATTAAATATATGTATAAATAGTTCTTCGTTGCCTTAGAATTTATGTTTTATTGTTGCTTTCATTTTGCATTCTTTTCTTTTTAATGAAATGTTTATATGAACTCCTATCTTGACACTTGGTTTTAGCTTCCCAGAGCATTATAGAGTCTAGAAATTAATCAAGCAGTAAATATAGGAGGATCTTATTTACTAGCCTACCAAACAATCATACTGTTCAGAATAGTATTAAGAAGACAAATACAGTTTGTTTTGGGTATACAAGATTCTTTTCTATATTTTAATCTGCAGAATCCATTGGGGTTGTATATTGTATAATGTTATGATTTATGCAATAGGAAAGGGAGACTTGGTCTTTTAGATTGCAGCCTTAGACCCAGGCTATACAGCCAACACATCCTGCAGTTAAAGATCTTTAGGGACTGATAGAGATCACTGTCAAATCATTACATCCAGATCTTGCATTTGACCATATATAAAAATTCCTTGAAATATTTCTTCTATGTGTAGGAAGTTAGCACTCACCCCCCTCCTAGAAAAGTGAAATATTCTAGGAAATATTAAAAAGGCAGAATATTATATTTCCCTGGATGAGAGAAGGAGAAACATGTTTTAAAAGACAAAGCAGTTTCTGGCAGCTCCTTCAGCTCCAAGGTGATGGGATTAAGACATGGTCCTCAGGAAATGATAAGATTAGCCCTCTAGCACAAGGGAAGATTACAGCAAGGCTGAACAAGACACAGACGGCTTACAAAGTTAGCTAAGACCCCCACCCTCTGGGAGTCTGACCACCAATGTACATTTCGTACCCAGTTCTAAGGTGGGGCCCAACAGAGGATATAAACCTCTCTCTTTCTCTCACCCATGTGCTTTTTTCCCAGGACCTCAAGCCATGTGGTCCTGTCCACCATTAAAACCAACTTTCCAAACAGCCACCATTATATCCTGGGTCTTTTTCCCTACTTGGAACTGAACCCAGATGGACATTTCTTCCAACAATTGGTAACTCAGAATCTTAAAAGCTCAAAGTAATTTATTTCCTTTCAGTAAATAGTTTTACTGTGTTCCTCAAGGACATTAACAGGACTGAGGAAGGAGAGGGGGAGGGAGGGAGTGTGGGAGAGGGAGATAGAGAGGGGGGAACATGGCATAAAGGCCAACTTCCAATAGACTCATAATTGGTTTCATTGCTACTCTCTTGAGTTATAAAGTACAGTAAGCACAATAAAGGAGAAGGAATAAAATTGCCTCTAGATAGTTAACTTCCAAATGTGTAAACAGTGACTGCTAGCACAGATTTGCCTTTCTGTGTGCATAAGCACAGACAGATAGCAATTAACCCTGTGTAGGTTCTTTTTGCTGCACAATTAAACCTCTATCCATCTCAAGAACCATGCAAACCTCTCTATCTCTTCATTACCTTGATACCTTATCTTTTATTGTTACTCAAAAGTCCCAACTTTTATGGGCAATGCAGATGCTGGGATCCATTCCTTTACTACAGAGAAGTAACAATTAATTATTTGTTACCCAGGAGAAAAGCTTGTTATTATTCTAACATGGGTACAAGAGAACCAAAAATGAGTAGGAAAAATGAAGAAAATGACAGAAAGAAAAGGTTGCTCATATACAGTTTGATATATTGTGTAATAATTTGTGTGAATATATAATTGTAAAAGTCCTGTAATCCCTGTATGGGCATATTGTGTGGCATATTGAAGCCTTTGCCCATGAATTGTATATATAAATAGATGAGCACCTCAGCAGCTGTAAATATATACTTGGAATTAACTCCAAAATGTCCATTGCCTGATAATAACTGTAATGATAATTTAGTTTTTTCACAATTGAACATTTCACACTTCTTCCTATGGAAATAACAGTTCCCCATTCTTAAAAAAATATGAAAAATACATTTTAGGAGATTATAAATGCTAATAAACTTTATATAGATTGACAATTCCTGTGCTACTCTTCACTTAATTAGATTCATAGCTAGAACATTTGTGTGTGTGATGCAGGTGTGCACATATACATATAAATAGAGATTTATTGCTGCAAGGATCGGGAATTAAAAGAAATAGTCGGAAATAAATGTAGAAAGAAAAGAAAGCATAATTTACCTTTGTAGATTATGTAGATTGTAGAAAAGTTGCCATTTACAAAAAAAGTTGTTGGGTGTGATACCAACTTGGCCTTCATACTGTGCACAAGTAGACAACTCTCCTTTATTCATTGAACAACCGTCTTTTTCCTTCCTGACTTCATTATGAATCATAAAGAAATCTTGTTTTTAAAAGTCACATTACCTTTACTTGCTTTCAAAATTTCAAAGCTGTTGGCTCTATTCTTTTACCCATAGGCACTCCCATCACCCGTAAATAAAGGTTAAGGATAAAATAATCTTATGTGGAATGTCATTCCTAGAGTTGAGAAATAATCCCAGTCATCATATTCCAAGTGGAAAAAAATATCCATGGCTGTGAAATATCCATGTCCAAGGCCTTAGATGCAATTTGGGGGAATTATAAGGAAAATTAAATGAACAAAGCTTATAACATGGCACTGTTTTGTCATTTTGATGTTCACTGTCAGTTAGGAATGGACAGTTAGGTGTTTTCTGCTTCTGATAAGACCAAGGGGACTGACAACAGTTCATTATACTGGGTGTTTTGTTTTTTTTGGTTTTGTTCCACAGCTAAGCACTAAGGATAGTACAGAGATGAAAGAGTAATTGCCTGGAACTCTCATTATTAATGTCTAGATACATCTCTCCTCCAAAGACAGAGCACTTTTAAAGCACAATCCTTGCTTTGCCCTATCAGGGCCACTTTTTACATTTTGTACTTTTCTGTCCCCGATATTATGGGTTGCTTTTGACTTATGATTTCCTGTTAGCAGCTCTAGATTCATCTAGCATTCCATATTTTTTGTGTGTGTCACTTCCACCTTTTTTGCTAATGAAAATCAGACTTTTCAAAGTATTCCTCTAATGCTTTGTTCTTTAGATTTTAATTTTAATGTGTCAGTTTACATAGCTTGCAATCCTTTAATCTTTAACTATCTTCAACATCTTTTCTTGGGAAAATGGGCATTTATGTTTAAATAAATGAACAGTTATTACCCAAGGGCAACAAAAACAAACAAAAAATAAATAACAACAACCTCAAAGCTTCTGTTTTAGATTAAATGGTGGATAGCTCTTAAAACCTAAGTCTAGCGATTCTTTCTAGTATCATACTTGTGCCAGTTCTGCAGCTATAATTTCATATCAGGCTTCCTAATTTTACCTTGTAGCTTTTTGCTGATTACCCTCATTTGCTGCAACTCCAAACTTGACTTATTGCTTATTCTTCCTTTTTTTAAGTGGGTTTCCAGCTTAAAGGATGGGCTACTTTTATTTGCCTACTTATTTTGGTATCCATAAAAGTTAACATATTAAAATCACTCTTGGAAGAGTAATTTTGTTTTCTCCCATGAAAGAAATGTACAGAGTCCTGAACCAATTGGATTTTCTGTAGAGGATCTTTTATGTGTTGGTTATCTGTTTTGGGGGTATATTTCTGTTTCTGTATTTTTATCTGCATAGGAAATTATAGGCATTTGTATTATCCACACATCTTCTGCCAGGGTAGCACTTTTTAGTCTTGCCTGGAAAATACATGATGCAGTTTCCCAAACCTTTCGATTCTTCCCAACCCCCCTTCTCATATGTCACTCCTATGATAATGATCAATATAGCAGTTATATGCTGGAAAGTAATAACGTAACCACTATTTTTTAAGATGCTATGACTGCAGTGGGAATCAAAGACTGCCATGAATACAAATAATTTAATATGCGCGAAGGCTACATTTTGGGTAATCTTTGGTGAATAAGTGATCTCTGCATTGCCCTGCAGGGAAATATGCAGACAGTGCTGCTGTTACTGAACTTTGGATAGATTACTTCTGCTTATTTCAAGGACCAGGACTGATTATTCTCAATAATAATACCCTAATCTGTAGAATCTGGTATTCTTTTAAATGAGGAATGGTTATCATCTATTATTTGAACACTGTAGGACAAAAATATTGCCTGTCATCTTGATCCAACAATATGAGCTACAAAACATCTCTGTTATGCAAACTCCCTCAGAGAGTAGAATTAATTTTATACAGATAATTTATCACAGAAATGTATAACTTTTCGTGAGATGGACAACTATATGAATTTTATTTGTAAACAAACAAACAATCATAAATTGGCATATTAATTCTAATCCTAATCCCTCCTAAAAAGTAAACTATATTCCAAGGATAAAAAATAGGTTTAGCCATTAGACAATAAACATTTTCTAGCCAAGATATAGGACAGGTAAAGGATGATCAACTCCAGACTTTCTTAAACGAACCTGATTTTCTAAATCTGCTTCAATTACTACCTGTACTAGGCATTTGTCCCCTTCCAGATGCAATTGAAAATTCAGGTTTTGCCCTAAAAAATATAAATAACTTAGGACCAGGTTACCTAACAATATGATCCTACCTGAGTCTTAAGATTGTCTAATGAGATCCTCTTCCAAGTTGTCCCCTCTACTTGGGGACAACATTTTCCATCCTCAGAAAGACTTGACTGCCATCAGGTTATCTGGTAGTTGCAATTTGGCAGCATAGGAAAACTTTTTAAAATTTTCCCAGGGTTTGAATTTGAATTGGATTTGAATATGTTTTTTTTATTCTTAGTTTTTGAATGGCCTACTATGCTGCTGCATATTATATATGGTATATTATTTTGCATTGTTAAAATGTTATCATATATCTTCTTTATTGTAGTTTGACCTGGCAATTTTGGTGATTGGGTGATCCTTGATCTAATTCTTTGTACAGTTTGTATAGTTTCCTTTGGTTGCTGATAGTTGATCTGCCTTCTGTTGTGGATTCTGGGATGTTTGTTTTTGGTTGTTATTTTTATACCAATTAATATACCCTCTATTCATATAATAGAATGTTAAATATTGGACTTGGACTGAGGAGACAAAGTTCACGTTTCCACAGAGCCCGTTGAATAACTTTGAAGTCATTATCTCTCAGCCCAGGGCTGTTGTAGGGAATAAACAGAGGCTCACATCTAAAACATCTTATTTCAAATGTATCTGTACTCTTAGTTGGTTTATAACTTTCTATTTAATCATCCTTTTAAGTTTAACTCACTGGATGCCATAAAACGTTGTTGATCCAAGATTCCTAACAGCTGAAAAGCAGTTAATAACCAATTTAATAAAGTAATTAGAAAACAAAGTGTGAAAAATCACATACAGAACAGAAGACAATGAATATATAGCAACTGGATTGTTTTCCATTGCTGATAAATAATATAAAATTGGATGGGATGGTTTGTTTTTCATGATTGAAAAAAAGAAAGGTCAATTCCTCTGTAAACCAGTATAATGTAGTTATTACAATACATTCAGTTAAATGAAAGGCATATTAATAAGAATATTTATATATTTATTTATTTACTTAATTACTTAGAATGATGCTCTAATCCAGGAAGCCTAAATGGTTATATATGATGTCGGTATGTTGATCATGATCAGGCTATTTAGTGCACAAGAATTGCTTACTAAGCTTTATAGTTATCTTTTTGCATTTTGTATCTGTTGGCATTATTTCTTAATCTTGCATTCTTTTAAATGCCAAACATTTTTGACATCCAGACCTATCCTTCTGTCATGGTTAAAGTTAAGAAAATAAAAAGATATCTCTCTTGGATTTATGAAAGTTGCCATAGTTTCTTGCCAGCTCTCTGACTATCTATGAATCCATGCAGATTCATAGATGCAGACCTACACAAAACAAATGTGACTGAAAAAGCTGGTAATACTCTTAAGTAAGTCTCAAAGGATAGCTTTGAGGAAAAGTTATCAAAGAAGCCTCAAAGGAATGGAGGGACTCCAGGTGCACTTTAGAGACTGAGTTTTCAATATCATTGTAGAAAACTTCAGGAAGGGAAAACTGATAAACTTAGAAACTGAAGCAGCTTTTTGGAAGCTACTAGCTATTGAAGATGCAATGTTGGTTTCTATACAAGGAAAGAGTAATTAGCAATCTTAACATTGATTGGGCAATATTTATACATTTTAAAATTAGAAATACTAAGCATCTGAGAAAGAATGCTAAAAGAATTGGATTGATAGAAGACAGTGATGGTGAATCTTTTAGGCACCGAGTGCAAAAAGGTTGCAAGGAAACATCACATGTGCGCTTGTCAGTGCCGCACTCTGGAAAAGCCGAACGTTGAGGTTCTAGCATGCATGCTTGCCTGACAATCAGTTGGCTAGCATGCATACAAAGGCCAGTTTTTGGCACTGCCATGTGCATGAAGGGACTGCACTCTGGAAAAGCTGAACTTCCATGTTCTGGTGTGCATGCACACTCAATAATCACCTGGCCAGCACGCATGCTTTTGGCATGCACCAGTTTTCGGCACTGCCATGTGCTAAAGGACAGCTGATCATCGCGCATGCATGCATGCCGGAAACCAGGAAGACAAGCAGGCAAGGCCATGCATACCAGGCGACATGGCTTCGCTGCCACTTTGGGCATGCGTGCCATAGGTTTGTCATCACGGATATAGGATATTAGCATCATTCACTATGGAGTACTCTTAGTGGAGTTGAAGATCTAATATTTTATTTAGTTATCAAATTTATATGCTACGTATATCACAGTGTGAAACAACACTGACATAGTTTTCAAAATTCTGAAACCAGAAACAATGCATAAGAGTAGAAATAAATGGGTATAGTTTAGATCATAATATGGACAGATTTACGTGTTAAATTTTGTTCAGAAAAAAAAAAATCTCATTTGTGTATTCAAAACATTGCTCCTCTGGAGGGGATACAGATTGGTTGCTTCGGTATGCAGAGAAGTTCAGAGCAGTGAATTGGGCTTTAAAGCTTGAGGTTGCAGAAATGAAACTGCTTTTGGTACATTCTATGAGTAGGTTGGCTAAAGTTGGGAGAAAGAAGGGTTTGAGTCTGAAATCCTGGTTTACTCTGCCACTTGAAATCAATATTTTCAAGCCTTCAACAGGACCTGGTAGAAGCCCTCCAACTGGATTATTTAGTTTTTGTATTTTCTTGATAGCAAACTTCTTGATCTTGATGTGGAGAATATTTCTGAATTAGTTATTAAAATTGTGATAGGAATAAGCATAAATTATGGGAAAAATTAAGGTAAATTTTGGGGTCATTGAAAAATAAAATGAATCTTTTATTTAAAATAATAAAAGATTATTGATCCATGTGATCACATATAGTTTGCTGGCCAAAGGTTTTTCAGATCAAAAGAAAGAAAAGAATATGTTTTACCTCTGCATTGTGATCCCTCATCTCAGCAATACAGAGCACATAAAGAGACAAGATACAAAAAAAAAGCCACTTGGATAGTCTGGCATTTCTCTATCGTCCATTGTGAAACGTGACAGTAAAGCCAAAAATCTTCACAGAGGTAAGTAGATTTAAGTAGCCATTTCTTATTTTCTGGCATGTAGAAAATGTTCAACATGCTTAGTCATTTGCTCAGCTTTCATATCAAACTCATGAACAAATTGCCTCACTTGGTAGAGTTATAGTTGGAGCCTGGACATACGTTTCCCATTACATTATTGGGTGCACTTTGATTATTTTTGCTCTCCTTTATTTTGAATTGTTCCTCTTTCAATTGTACTGAGAAAGAGTGACTGGCAAAACTTCATTCACTCAGCGGGCTTCCATGCCTAATGGAAGATTAGAACTCAGTTCTTTTTCCTAGCTTGGCTAGAAAAATTGGTTGGACAACATATAGAATTCAAACCAGAATTATTTCTATTAGGTATTATAACAGAAGCCTATAGCAAAGGGTCAATATACCCAATACTTCACATCCTGACACCAGCGAGAATGGTATGTGTACAGCAATGGAAAAGTGAAAATACCCCTTCAGAAAAGGAGATATTAAGGAAGATATTAACTTGCACAGAAATGGATAGACTAACGTTAGAATTAAAAAAACAAAGGAGATACAGAATATTGTGACACATCAAACATATTTTATCAATAGCTGGAAATACGAGGTGGGAGTCAGAATAGGAAAAATGATGCTGAGTATACCTGAAATGAGATATTTTATATGTATTAAAATGAATCCATTGGTGAAAAATATTTTTTTAGCACTGTGTAAGTAGTATATATGTTATTTGACTTTCACTTTGGTTTCTATGGCAGATGAAATGCCAGGGCGGTCACACTGTGTTTGATATACATATATATATATATATATATATATATATATATATATATATATATATATATATATATATATATATATATATATATATATATATATATATATATATATATATATATATATATATATATATATATATATATATATATATATATATATATATATATATATATATATATATATATGCAAATAATAAAAATATATTTCTTTTTTTAAAAAAGGAAGATTAGAACTCATGGTCTCTCATTTCCTGTCTAACACTTTAACCATGACAATAAATGTGTCTTCATTTTAAAAGAATTTATCCCGATCCCTTTATTTCAATTGGAAATAGAGGACATATGGTCACAGCAAAGAGAAAAGATCTTTGTGATGCATGTGATTGAAACAAATACTGTGTTACTCCTATAATGAAGTTGAAGATAGTCTAGTGTGACAATTCAAAATACTTACAACGTCAGAAGGAGAAAGGTCTTCTCTGAAGTTTTTAAAGGCTGAGATTTGAAACTCCATATGCAACCATATTTGATATGGTTAGCTTGCTTATCACTAAATCTGTTCTACTCAAAAATCAACTTTCAGCAACACTGATATATAGCTAAGTGTTGTTATTAGCTACATAATTGAACAATGACATTTAACAGCTATTTTATTTTCTTATGCAAAATTCCAACTGTGAGGTGAAATTACTAAGAGAATCCATTGATGCTCAATGAAAATAATCAAGGTTCAACACCTCTCTAATAAAATCAATTTTACATTAAATTCTGCTACCTGTTGCAAAAATCTAGGTCTATAGAAGTGTTTTATTTAGTTAATATATTTAACATTTACAATGTTAAACTCGTTGTCTTGTTCACTAAAGTGACCTTAAATTTGCTCGACAAGCAAAAACCAAACAAAATATCAGGTGACTTCTATGGTGCTTTCCAAATTAATTAAATACCTTTCTGCAGTGATAAAATGCATTTTTTTTTACTACTGGTTCTGTGGGTGTGGCTTGGTGGGCATGGCAGGGGAAAGATACTACAAAATTCCCATTCCCTCCCCACTCCTGAGGGAAGGATATTGCAAAATCTCAATTCCCACCCCACTCTGGGGACAGCCAGGGGTGGTATTTGCAGGTTCTGTGAACTACTCAAAATTTCCACTATTGGTTCTCCAGAATCTGTCAGAACCTGCTGAATTTCACCCCTGCCTTTCTGAATAGATTCCTACTTTCAGAGATCCATGTAGGAGAGGAATTTTTTAATTATTGCCCCCAGGTTTTGAAATGTCCTCCATGGGAATTGTGTTTAGCCCCCAGTCTCTTGATATTTGCAAATGGTACAATGCTCATTGGCCTTATTTGAGATGCTGATGAGTCTGGTTCCTACCAGTTCGGACCAGTTTGGCTGAGTAGGTAGTAACTCAGCCGCCCACACCTCCAAACTAGAAATTTTGAAATGCTACAATTATTTTAAAGCTTGTTTATATTCTGTTTTTTTGTATTTCAAGTTCTCTTAAATGCCTTGGGTACTCACAAGAACAGAAAGTGGTGGTATTAAATAAATATTAAGAAAAAACTCCAACAGAGTTTCCGTTACTTCACTGTTTTTTTTTTAATGTCTTTATTTGACTTCATGTCTAAGTGGCTTAATTATCTCAGTTCTCAGCAGAAATCAGTTGCAAATACAATTACAGAAAACCTTTATGAAACCATAAAAACAATACATAAACAAATAAATACAACAATAATGCTAAGAATGGGTAAAAGCAAAGAGAAGCTACTCTGAAAAGCTGAGAGATGAGTTCTCAGCTAATGGTCCTGCAACTTTGAGGAGAAGTTTGAAGAACATACTGGCCACAGTAGATCTCCCTCCCTGATTGAAAAGAACCATTAACTGGCAGACAACCAGAATGTGTTCTACTGCACTTTTGAGCGAAACATTACTATTATCTAATGTTATCTATCCCACCTCAGATACACCAACAGCACACAATTCTCCTACATTTATCTCAATCCTTTAACCACTGATAATCCATCAAGTTTCTGAAGTTTGCAAATGGTACAATGCTCATTGGCCTTATTTGAGATGCTGATGAGTCTGGTTCCTACCAGTTCGGACCAGTTTGGCTGAGTAGGTAGTAACTCAGCCGCCCACACCTCCAAACTAGATCTATTGGGGGTGCTGTAGGCGCTGCCATCTTGTTTTCTACTTCTGTGCATGCACAGAAGCAATTTTTCACTACTGTGCATGTGTGCATAGCACACATCAAGTGTGCATATGTCCAAAGCATGTCCCTGAGCAAACCAGCAGTAAAAAAATCCAGAACCCACCCCTAGTCTGCATACAGATGAGAGGATAAACAATTGGTCCTATTATGCAGCTGTAACAATCTGGAGCTGAATACACTTAAAAGTATGGATGAGAATGGATTTTAGGAGGAGCCCTTTCAGTTTACCACTTCTTACCATATTTGGCACAACAGGAGCAGCAGTAGAGTCCTTCACATTTTTGGGTTCTATAATCTCCCAGGAGTTGAAATGGACACTTAACATTAGAACATCATTAAAAAGGTTCAACAAAAAGTGTTCTTCCTGCATCAACTCAGGAACTTCAGACTGCCCCAGGAATTATTGATACATTTTTTTAGACGAATTATTGAGTCTGTCATATGTACTTCTATACTTCTTCTGCCTGGCTTGGTACAGCAACCGAACAGAACAGGTACATACTCCAGTGGATAGTTAAGACTGCAAAAAGAATAACTGCAACCCGCCTTCCTTACATAGAACACCTGAATATTGAACGGGTCAGAAGGAGGGCTGAGAAGATACTTGCAGACCTCTCAGATCCTGGACACAATAAATTTCAACTTCTACCCTCAGGACGGCACTACAGAGCATTGCAGACCAAAACAATTAGGGACAGGTACAGCTTTTTCCCTTGGGCCATCACTCTGCTGAACACTTAATCTTGCAGTGCTGTCTAATGTCTAGGTGTATGTACCCATGTAGTATGGATGTAGTATTATCATTATCCTTATTCTCTTCTTTCCTACCCCCTCTTGTTGGTATTATTAATATTAATATTACTATCATGATTCTGTTGCTTTTCATGTATACTGGGAGCTTCTGCACTGGAGACAAATTGTGCTGGCCAATCACATTTGGCCAAATAACATATCCTATTCTACCCTGTCCTATCCTATCCTATCCTATCCTATCCTATCCTGATGAAACTAGCATTTATTTATCTGGTTCATTATGATTTTACAAAAAAGTTCTTAATTTTGTATGACAAGACATTAATGTAGGAGTAAAAGCCCACTGTTATTAAAAGGGAGGGAGGGTGGAAGGAAGGAAGGAAGGAAGGAAGGAAGGAAGGAAGGAAGGAAGGAAGGACGGACGGACGGAAGGAAGGAAGGAAGGAAGGAAGGAAGGAAGGAAGGAATATTCCTCTTAAGCCTGAGAATAGTCCAGTAATGAAACTAACTTCCAAAAGAAGTTGTTTACACTCTTTCATTGAATGTGCTTAAGAAATGATTGTTTAGCTATCTGTTGCAGGTACTTTTACACTGATTATTGCACTGAGTATGCAATTGCATTCATCTTAAATGTGCTGTTTTAAATCAATAATTCTGCTAAAAAACACTATAAGTCAATTTGA
The DNA here is from genome assembly GCF_964273705.1 of Natrix helvetica. NCBI lineage: Eukaryota > Metazoa > Chordata > Lepidosauria > Squamata > Natricidae > Natrix > Natrix helvetica. The sequence goes on along the minus strand of NC_138550.1, from coordinate 29,736,747 downwards.
ATGAAAGCAGAAAAGTTTTGCTGAGAAATACACATCAGTTGTGGCAGTGACAACTTAAGAGCTTCCCTTTTAGCCCTACTAAATTCCCATTAGCAATAATTTTAGAAACTAAGAGAATAAATCAAGTTTACTCCTATATGTTAAAACAAGTCTTTGAACAGTTTACCTAAGTTTAGTTTAAGAAAAAACACATCTTTGCAAAAAAAAAAAATGCTTTAAATTTAAACTTACTTTTTGAAGACGTGGATGCTTCAGAAATGTGAAATAAAAATAAATAAATACTTCTTCAGCCACTAATATCTTGCTTTTGCTGGATGTAAAAACTAGGCAAAAAGTATTGTATTTTTCAGAGTATAAGATGCACCAGAGTATAAGATGCACCAAGGTTTGGAAGAGGCAAATTTTTAAAAAAGTAGGTAGGTAGGTAGGTAGGTAGGTAGGTAGGTAGGTAGGTAGGTAGGTAGGTAGATAGATAGATAGATAGATAGATAGATAGATAGATAGATAGATAGATAGATAGATAGATATAGAGAAATACAGTATGTAGGTAGGGAGAGAGAGAGGGTAGGTAGGTAGGTAGGTAGGTAGAAAGACAGAGAGAGAAATACAGTAGGTAGGTAGGGAGAGAGAGAGTAGGTAGGTAGGAAGATGTTTCCAGGTGTATTTGTCCATGTGCTGGAGAAGGAAATCACTGACAACCTGCAGTACCTAAGACTTGTTTTTGCTGGCATAGCACTTGATCAATGTAATTCTCATCAATCACTCTAATTAAAGAGCTTTCCAAAAGGGGGGAGAGATTTTGCACTCTGCAAACCTCCCCAAAATGACCCGTTTTTCACGAAAGTGGGGCCATTTTTTTTGTCAAAAAAAATGCATGCATAGCCTTATGGAGGCTATAGTGCTGCTGGAGGCTAGGGTGGGGGATCAGCCCATTTTTGCTCACTTCTGCCATCCCCAGCCCCCAGGAGTTCTCTGAAAGCATCCATAAGGCTAGGTGAAGGGGGCGGGTCTTCGGGAGGCAAAAAATAAGACGCACCCAGATTTTCAGTCTCTTTTTTGAGGAAAAAAGGTGCGTCTTATACTCCGAAAAATATGGGTAAGTGCATAAATATCCAGTCATGTCTATTAAATGAAACTATGTAACATAACAAAAAACAAACTTTCTAAAAAAATATAAAAACAAATACTTTCATTTCAAAAAACAAACCTATCTCAGGTTTTGATAGAGAGCTGGATGGAGATTTCCCCCCCTCTCTGGCTCTGTATGTGTGTATGCAGGCAATTGCTTTTATTCTCAAAGTCAAAGAAGGTAGATGCTGTTATTTGCCTCGAAATGAAGCTACCTGCCTTCACCTTTAAAATCATAGTTACTTTAACTTTTGTAGGAATTCCTATACATTGCAAGTTTTTCCTGCTGTGGGCCAAAAAACAGGAAAGTAATTGTACGGTACCTATGCTGTGCCTTTCTCTTTGTTACTTCCCACCTTCTTCCCAGGCTCATATAATTAGACCAACCTAAGAAAACATCAATATTTTATTTTTAATGAGCTGGGCAGACCCAATTATCCCAGTAGGTAATTCATAAGTAGAATTTCAAAGCGTAGCTAAAACTTTGATGGATACAGAACCAGAGCTGTAATGGGGGATTTCTGACAAATGGAGTAATATGTTTTGCCAAGAAAACTATATTTACAGGTAAAAGAACTGTATCACTGATCTCACAGATGAATGACGGCATATTGTTATCAATGTTGAATGGTATACCAATATATCATGGGATGCAAAATAAAGAGTATCTTATTTAGGACAGATGACAACCACATGTTGTAAGATAAAATAACTAATGATGGATAACAAGACACCATTTAAAATTGGCTAAGCATTTTGAAAATTTTTGGAGAACATCTGGAAAATAATCAGTTTTTTTCTGGCTCATAAGGCTGGAAAAAATGTGCTTTTGTGATAGCTGTGCAACTAGCAACACATTTCAAGGAGAACTGCAGGGAACAGTCTTTAAAAGCTTGATCTTCCTTAGTTGCACAATAGTTTTTCTTCAACATCTTTAGGAAATATTCAACATCAGAAGTACACACCATTTTATAGTTACCCAATTCTATTTAGATCAGTATATTATTCTGGGAGGCAATATAACATACGTTACAATGTTCATTTTCTTCATAAATCCCTTACTCCAGTGCCCCTCTCTTCTTCCAAAAGGTCTAGAAAAAAGGATACTGATTGATAGAGGCAAGTGAGGAAAGTAGCAGACCAGTCTTTTGAAGGGATAGATGGAATGACTGGTTATTAGGTTGAAATCAGCTAGCATGTAGTGAAATAAATAGTTTGAGAGATCACTAAAATTCAATAATGTCTTTAAATTTCTAAGGGATACCAATAATTAAGTCCATGCTATTTTCATTTGTTTGATTATTCACAAGAATCTATTAAGTTGCACAAGGGATGCAGTGGCTTAGTGGCTAAGATGCTGAGCTTGTCAATCAGAAAGGTTGGCAGTTCGGCGGTTTGAATCCCTAGCACCACATAATGGAGTGAGCTCCTGTTACTTGACCCAGCTTCTGCCAAACTAGCAGTTCAAAAGCATGTAAAAATGCAAGTAGAGAAATAGGAACCACCTTTGGTGGGGAGGTAATAGTGTTCCATGCGCCTTTGGCATTTGGTCATGCTACAGAGACATCTTTGGACAGCGCTAGCTCTTCGGCTTTGAAACAGAGATGAGCACCGCCCCCTAGAATCGGGAACAGCTAGCACATATGTGTGAGGAGAGCCTTTACCTTTTTATTAAGTTGTATATGAAAGTAAAGTGACTGTTCTATAGGCTATGAAATAATGGATGCTACTTACCTATGTGAGTTTTAATGCTTTCACCTGCAGGTTGAGATTCTTTGGAAAAAGTGGAAATGATGTACTTTTGCAAGAGCCCGTATTGCTTTATGTTGACTTTTCACCTTCATCCACAAGAACAATAATACCTATTGTCATTGTAATCAGAGCTTTTTGTGTGCTTATAATCAATTATGTTATGTATTTTCTTTAATTCCCTATTTTTTAATTATTCCAGGACCTAAGAATAAGTTTCTTATATGGAACTTTTATAAGATTATTTTGATATACATATGCATATTTTTGTCATGTTACCATATTCAGTTGCAGTGGCGTAGCGTGGGGGGTGCAGGGGGGCCGGCCGCACTGGGCGCAACATCTGGGGGGGCACGCTCGCACTCGCAGCTCTCTGCTGTTGACTTGCATGTATTTCAAGGCTGAATTTGAATTGAATGAAGCCGAGGAACGCTACCCATGTTTAATACAAAAGAGACGCGAGCAGGTCTTCCCCGGGGTCGAGAGCACGAAAGAGGGCCAAAGTTTTCTTCTGCAGATCTGGGTCTCTTGAAGACTGCTGGGCAGGGCGAGGGAAGTTAATAACGCAATACATTTAAATTAGAGCAAGTGAAGACCTCGGGCAGCTTTCCTTTTCCTATTTTCCCAGAACAGAGGCAAGAAAATGATTCTGCTTCGAGCCTATAGAGGGCGCTGCGAGCTTTGCTAAGGAGGACGGCTGCTTCAGAGCTCCCTTCATGTCCCGAGTCCAGTGGCGTAGCGTGGGTTGCCACGGGTTAGGAGGCGCAAATTACTTGCCTTGCCCTTGGTGCTGGCAACCCATGCTACGCCACTGTTCAGTTGTTCAAAAATCTCTTGCCTTTGACATCTTTCATCACTTTTACTTCTTGCAGGAAGCAAGAGAAATATGCTGGTTCTCTTCAACTTATTTTAAAAACTTTTGGCGTGATACTTTTTCTCCCTTCTCCAAGAATAAAAACAAGCTTGCCTTTAATTAAAGCATATCCTTCTCCAATTGATCTCTTCTTCTTCACTATTCATATCTGTGGTAAGTTTTTGCCTTCAGAAGGCTAAGAGGAGAAACATGAATTGTATATAGCTGATACGATACAGAATAATTTTTATGCGATTCAAAGTAAAAAAGAAAATATTTCAGAAAACTTTTCTGTATGCAGTATGCTTGCATTGATTTATTTTCAAACTGTAGAAGAGGTGAGGGCGAATTCTTGTCTCTCATTGTACATATTTCTCTAGTTTTCATGCTTTGGCTAAATCCCAATGGAAAATATAATGAGAGAACACCTTCCATTAGGCCCGTTCACCTCTTAGGAAGAACTATTGATTCCGCTCTTGAGAAACTGTTGATGATTTCTCCTTCTCCAGTACTTTTGTCTGAAACTGACAATACTGAAAAGCCATTTGTGCCTGGTTCTATTTAAAGCACAATGTATACAGATAATACAGTGATCTCAGAGAAATCATTATTTCTGTATCAGAATATAACATGACTAGGTAACATCTGGCCCTGAAGATGTTACCTAGACTGGTAATGAAATGCCTGCAAGTACAGTTTGAAAATGTTACCTGGTAACAATTCAGCTCTGAAGTACATATATTCTCATCTATTGATCTGTGATCATTTTGTAACACAGGTAATTGGACATATTCAAGGGGGTTTGAGTGTGCTACTATAACATTTAACAGATAGATTAGACAACAAAATCACATGCCTCACTTACTTTGGCTGTGTCATGTGGGGGAATTCCCTGGAAAAAGCAATTATGTTTGGAAGAGTTTAGGGGTAAAAAAAGAAACCAGGCTGTTAAAGAACATGGTGGTTGGACACTATCAAAACTGACACCAGACAGTGCATAGAAAAACTTAAAGAAATAGTGCAAGATCAGAGATCTGACCCAGATCTCTCCATATCCCAGTCAGACATGACTGAACAGATTATATCATTATCATTATCATCATCATCATCATCATCATCCAGATACTTTCAACACAAGGACATGAATATATGAGATTGTCTAATACATCAGATCAATGTTCAGTCTAACATACATATCTGTATTCTGACTGACATTAAATCTCTACAGTGCCTGGCAATTTTTTTTTTCAATAATTACAATTACTGGATCAATTCTGAAGATTAATCTGGAAAACTGTCTGTTGGTCCCTGAAATCTGGATGGCTTTCATCCATGATATTCAGGAAGTTATTAAACACTTAGCTATTCTCCCACATTCTGGGGAAAAGCAAAAGTTGAGTCAATGTTGGATGAATTTTATTTGGTTATATGTGGTTTATGAGTCTATTCATGATCTTGTGAAAGTATACAGAATCCTATCAGAGAGGTTTTTTTAAAATATGTGTTTTATAAGTGATTGCATTTGCCATAGCAGACATTTAGCGACTAGTTCAACTTTTCTTTGCTCACAACATGCTCTTAAAATTCGAATCCCTAGTGCAGTGTAATGGAGTGAGTTCCCATTACTTGTCTCAGCTTCTGCCAACCTAGCAGTTTGAAAGCACGTAAAAATGCAATAGAAAAAATAGGAACTACCTTTATGGGAAGGTAACAATGGTCCGTGTGCGTTAGGCATTTAGTCATATTGGCCACATGAACAGGGAGATGTCTTCAGACAGTGCTGGCTCTTCAGCTTGGAAATGGAGATGAGCACCGCCCCCTAGAATAGGGAATAACTAGCACATATGTGCAAGGGAAACTTTACCTTTACCTCTAAATATAACAAAATGATTATCCCTAAATGATACGAATTCTGTACAATTAGTCTTATGATTTTAGTTTAATTGTATGGAAAATATGAGTGAATGGAATTTATTTACTCTGTGATTTCCTCATTTTATTCGCTACTGTTTTCATGAGCATCTATCTGTCCATCTCTATCTACACTTTTTCTCATGACACTTTTAAGCTTGCACCCTAAAATTTATGCGTAATGCTTTCCATTGGTACAATTCAGAATAATAAAATTTTAGAATATGACACTAATTAGGATGATGTATAAATGGAACTGTATCTTGCACTTTGTTAAATCTGACACAGATCTATTTATTATTTAATGTGGTTTGGGGAAGCAAAATGTCCATTAGGCAGACACTTCTCTCATTCCCATGATGTTTAAAAACTACACACGTATAGACAGAATGTAAGTGTATCAGAATGAATTCTGAAAATTAACGTGTGGGGGGGGAGTGTTAAGGATTTTTTTTTTTTTTTGCTTTTATATGTTGCATTTCCTCATTGAATTAGTTTTAGCTTTTGGTGACTACAAGAACATATTTCCTGCAATTTCTTCATACCATTTTAAAAGTGATTTTACAATTCAGTTTTCCTAAGGTTAAACCAGAGTCAGTGACCCAAAGTAATCTTAGAATTTTATGTCTAAAGTAGTATTAAGATTCATGTTTTCTTGAATTTTAAGCCAACACCTTAATCAAACAGCTCAAATGATTATTTCCTCATTTTTATATATCAGCTTACATATGAGATGCTTCTTGAAACTTTTCATTCATCCATCCCAAAATGAATGCTTACATTTTTAAACAAACAGAGCCAACTGGGGCTCTTATTATTTTGCTATTGAATCAAGAATGCCTGCCTTCCCCCCTTCCACTATATGTAATTTAATTGAAATCTAAATTGATCAAAATTCAAATCAGGAAAATAGTTGTATGTTATGTTAGTATCTGAACTTCTTCAATGTATATAGATAGATAGATGATAGATAGATAGATAGATAGATAGATAGATAGATAGATAGATAGATAGATAGATAGATGATAGATAGATAGATGATAGATAGATAGATAGATGATAGATAGATAGATAGATAGATAGATAGATAGATGATAGATAGATAGATAGATAGATAGATAGATAGATAGATAGATAGATAGATAGATGATATAGATATAGATATAGATATAGATATAGATATAGATATAGATATAGATATAGATATAGATATAGATATAGATATAGATATATATGAATATTTTAATCAGCTAAGGGGCTCCTAGAATCCTGATCCTCAATTCCATCTCTCTTCTATTCTAGCTGTTGATAATCATCTGTATATCCTATATGTCTACTAAGAGCTGTCGGTACATGAAATACTGCACAAATGTAGACAATCTCATGAGTGATTGGCAGATATGGTCATAATATTAAGTCAGGATTCTTTAAAGCATATGTTGAAAAACACATATAACTCTGTTAATAAAAATGAAAAGGTTTACAAAGGTCACAAAAACATATTGTTTTATGGCAGTGCTTCTCAATTATTTTCTGTCATGCCCCCCCTAGGAAGAAGAAAACATTTCGCGCCCCCCCCGCACGACTGTAAATAGTATAATTTGTCTATAAAATTGTTATAAGTACACCTCTGCATAACATAGCACACCGGTCTTTCCTCGTCTCCCACCGTAGTCACATGCTTTCTTTCCTCTTTCCCTTTTGCTTGTCTATCCTTCCTTCCACCCTCCCTTCCTCCTTCCCTTCCTTCCTGCCTCCCTTCCAGTTCCCTCCTTCCTCTTTCCCCCTGCCTGCCTGCCTTCTTTCCTCTTTCCCTATCCTCCTATCCTTCCTTTCTCCCTCCCTCCTTCCCTGCCTCCCTTCCAGTTCCATTCTTCCCTCCTTCCTTCTGCCTCCTTCCTGCCTGCTTGCCTTCTTTCCTCTTTCCCTCTTGCTTGTCTATCCTTCCTTCCACCCTCCCTTCCTCCTTCCCTTCCTTCCTGCCTCCCTTCCAGTTCCCTCCTTCCTCTTTCCCCTTGCCTTCCTGCCTTCTTTCCTCTTTCCCTATCCTCCTATCCTTCCTTTCTCCCTCCCTCCTTCCCTGCCTCCCTTCCAGTTCCATTCTTCCCTCCTTCCTTCTGCCTCCTTCCTGCCTGCTTGCCTTCTTTCCTCTTTCCCTCTTGCTTGTCTATCCTTCCTTCCACCCTCCCTTCCTCCTTCCCTTCCTTCCTGCCTCCCTTCCAGTTCCCTCCTTCCTCTTTCCCTCTGCCTGCCTGCCTTCTTTCCTCTTTCCCTATCCTCCTATCCTTCCTTTCTCCCTCCCGCATATGTGAAGCCGCTGGGTGAGATCATCCGTGGTTTTGGGGTTGAGTACCATCTTTACGCTGATGATACTCAGCTGTACATTTCAACCCCAAACCACCCCAACGAGGCTGTCGAAGTGATGTCCCGGTGTTTGGAAGCCGTCGGGGTCTGGATGGGGGACAACAGACTCAAACTCAACCCCTCCAAGACCGAGTGGCTGTGGGTACCGGCACCTCGGTTCAGCCAGCTGACTCCATCGCTGGCCATAGGGGGCGAACAACTGTCCCCCGTGGAGCGGGCGCGCAATTTGGGCGTCCTCCTCGATGCCCGGCTGTCAATGGAGGACCATGTGGCAGCCGTGGCAAGGGGGGCGTTCCACCAGGTTCGCCTGGTGCGCCAATTGCGCCCCCTACTGGACCGGAGTGCCCTGCGCACGGTCACTCATGCGCTGGTGACGTCTCGCCTGGACTACTGCAATGCCCTCTACATGGGGCTTCCCTTGGGACGCATCCGGAGACTGCAGCTAGTTCAGAACGCAGCCGCGCGGGTTATTATGGGAAGTACACGTTACTCCCACGTAACACCTCTCCTGCGCGAGCTGCACTGGCTACCTGTGGCCTTTCGGGTGCGTTTCAAGGTATTGATCACCATCTTTAAAGCGCTCCATGGCATAGGACCTAGTTATCTGCAGGATCGCATCCTACCACATACGTCCCTGTGACCTATCTGCTCAGACAGGGAGGGGCTCCTCCTGGTGCCGTCTGCTAGGCAATGCCAGCGGGCGACACCTAGGAGTAGATCCTTCTCTGTGATGGGCCCAACCCTCTGGAATGACCTCCCCCCAGACATTCGAACTACCACCGACCTCCGTTCCTTCCGGCAAAAGTTAAAGACTCACCTATTTCAATCAGCTGGCCTGGCACTTTCTTAGTTTTACCTCCCGGGGATTTATTTTATTTTAATTGGGTTTGGGGTTTTAATTGTGATGTTTTTAGGATTAGAATATATTTATTTCTTAGTACAGCCTATCTCCCCCTCCAAATGTATCTTAAATGTATTTTATTATTATGACTGGTTTTATTTGTATTGACTGTACACCGCCCCGAGTCCCTTTCTGGGAGAGGGGCGGTCTAAAAATCTAAAAAAATCTAAAATCTAATCTAATCTAAATCCCTCCTTCCCTGCCTCCCTTCCAGTTCCATTCTTCCCTCCTTCCTTCTGCCTCCTTCCTGCCTGCTTGCCTTCTTTCCTCTTTCCCTCTTGCTTGTCTATCCTTCCTTCCACCCTCCCTTCCTCCTTCCCTTCCTTCCTTCCTGCCTCCCTTCCAGTTCCCTCCTTCCTCTTTCCCCCTGCCTGCCTGCCTTCTTTCCTCTTTCCCTATCCTCCTATCCTTCCTTTCTCCCTCCCTCCTTCCCTGCCTCCCTTCCAGTTCCATTCTTCCCTCCTTCCTTCTGCCTCCTTCCTGCCTGCTTGCCTTCTTTCCTCTTTCCCTCTTGCTTGTCTATCCTTCCTTCCACCCTCCCTTCCTCCTTCCCTTCCTTCCTGCCTCCCTTCCAGTTCCCTCCTTCCTCTTTCCCCCTGCCTGCCTGCCTTCTTTCCTCTTTCCCTATCCTCCTATCCTTCCTTTCTCCCTCCCTCCTTCCCTGCCTCCCTTCCAGTTCCATTCTTCCCTCCTTCCTTCTGCCTCCTTCCTGCCTGCTTGCCTTCTTTCCTCTTTCCCTCTTGCTTGTCTATCCTTACTCCCTCCTCCCTTTCTTCCCTCCCTCCCTGCCAGCAGCTCCTCCAGCATCCCAGCTGGAAGCAGCAGCACAACAGTCGCCGTTACCAGGGGCGAAGGGGTGGCGGTGGCAAGATCGGGCGACCGCCGCCCCTTTGTCCCTTTCCCAACAGCGGCTGTTGCACTTCCGCTTCCAGACGGAATGCTGGCGGTGGAGCTGCTGGCGGGGAGGTGAGCTACCTTCATAAAGACGCCGCCGAGGGCATGGCAGAATATATCCCGGCTTGAAGTGGCAGCGCTGGGGACTGCTCAGAGACTCATCAGAGCCGCGGGCTGGAGCTGTGCAAAAAGCCTGCTTGGGCTGGGGGGGCGGGGGGGAAGGGAGGGAAGCCTGGGACAGCCATGCTTCCCTCCCTCCCACCCCCGCCCGAGCAGGCTTCTTGCACAGCTCCAGCCCGCGGCTCCAATGAAAATCCACAGTCCGAAGTGCTGCCACTTCCAGGCGGGATATATTATGCCTCGCCCACGCCGCCGCCGCCACCGCCGTTGCACCCAGATGGAAAGGGAGCCTTCGCGCCCCCCTTTACGGAGCCTCACGCCCCCCCAGGGGGGCGCGCCCCACTATTTGAGAACCGCTGTTTTATGGTTACAGCATGTGTGATCCAGACCCCTACTTCTTCTACTGCTCATAAAAGCCTGAATTATGTATTACATCTTTTTTTAAAAAATCCTCTGTTGACCATGTTCATTGCAATGACCTTCCTTTTTGTTGTAATAAAATGAGCTTTACTAATGTTTGCCGAAAGCAAGACATTGTAATGACTTCACAAACAAAACTTTATAAATTTGAATCCAACTTAATAGTCTCTCTTTTTTTCTAAATGCAAATCTTTTAACTCTCTTTGTTTTCAAATCAGAAGAATCAGACATTTAAGTTCTGAATGAAAGTCAAACACAGACTTTAATACAAAACTATGTCTTCTGATTGGACTCTAAAATATGGTTCCCACTCTTTGCCTGGCCTAATTAAAGCCCTCTGGCCGACATAGTAATGGCTTTATAATAATATCTTCAGTACCTCAACCTGGTTTATTCATGCAATCTAGATTATAATAACAGTCAACAGGTCACCAGTTAATAAAAATAGAATTAACATCTCTTGTGACTAAGAAATGGAGATATTCATCTCTCTGGGTTAGTGGCAAGCCAATATAATTTTCATGGCTGTTAGTGTAATTAACTGCACTTGCACAAAGATCTCTTTTGAGAATAGTGTGAGGCTGGAGTAACACTGGCAAACAAGAACTTGCTGATGGTATGTTATGACCCAAAATGTTTTCTCTCTAACAGCTCAACAGAAGAATTGTACATAAAGTCTAATAGCCAATGTGTAAGAGCTGATCTTCATGAAATCCAGTAAGATCTTGTTTTCAATTGACAAAGTTTATTAGAAATGGCTAACAAATAAATAAATGATAATTTGAATTTAATTTTCAATTTAAAGATTAAAAAATACATCATGACTGGATATAGGAAATTGAAAAAAAAGCATTAAAAAAAAAACCCAGAAAGCAAAACTTAAAAACAATAGTAATTGTTATTAGTCCAAATCAATTTCCTGCAGGATGAAGGTCTGCTTGTCAAAGTCACTTTGATGTTGTTTTTTTTCACTAAAAGAAGGACTGAAAATTAGACCTTACCACTCCAGGTTACATTGGCTTTCTCACCTTAAGATACCTTTTACTCTCTGAGCCTTTCATTGGGCTTGGAAACTTGAAAGTTGGGTATTGTATCTATCAATTGTTATACAAGCATAGGCTTCGAACTGCTGATCTCGAGACAAATATCCTGTTGACTCTATCAGTAGTTCTTAAATGTGATACTGTTTTTCTAATTTCTAGAACTGATTCCTAATCCTTTCTTATAATATTGGCTTTCATCCAGTAAATACACATGAATGCTTGATAGATACGTTAAATTAAGGGTATAAAATAAATCCACTATATTTCAGTGGGAATATAGTAATGTGAGTTGCCAAAATTAAGTATAACTATAATCTTTATTGTCATTGTACTTAAATACAATGAAATTGACTTTTAAATAGAATAATCCATTACTATACATTCAAAAAATGAACTTAATAAAATTTTATGTTTTTGAAAAACATACACTGTTTTCAGGCAGAAGTAATTATATGTAGAGTTCAAGCTAGCATTTTATTGTATTCTGCCTTTAATACAGGAATGTTCTCAGACAGTAATAGAAAATGAAGAAGATAGACTTCAAACTGACAGGACCTGCCTTAACAATTTTTGATAAGACAAAAAGGTCTAGATAGTGAGAAAAATTATAAAACAGGCGTTCTTTTTGAAGCTTTTCTCTTCTGGAACAGCTTGTCCACTTAAGGCAGCATTGATACTCTCATTGCCTTCCAGAAGCTTATGCCCTCATTGCCTTCCAGAAGCTTATAAAAATGGGATTTAGCTTTTTATATTTATTAGTTCCAGATGGGAATATTGTTGTTATCTGTTCTGTTTTAATCTATTTTTGCATTGGTGTTCTTAATGCTGCTTGGTTACTCTGCCTAAAGTAACTGAAACTAAAGCAGTTTACAAGTTTCTGAAATAAGCAACATATTGGAGCTGATCCATCTACAGTTCCCCATTTCAGTTTTCTATTCTCGACTACAATCTTTTAAGAATTTATTGATAAGCAATGTAACATATGCACAAATAAATGTTAAGACAATTACACAAACACATTTCTTTTCATGCTGGGATAATCAGTTTGTATGTACTCACATAGACATCTGCATTTGACATTGATTAAATCAATAAAAAAAGAATGTTTATGCAGAAAGGAATATTTATGCAATTGTTCTTTGAGTTAATATATGTTCATATATAGTGATGCATATCAATGTTAAAGAATACTAAATAAATGTGTGTGTTTGTGTGTGTGTGTGTGTGTGTGTGTGTGTGTAAATATGAAAAATATAGCAAATTATAATTCCTAGCATTCTGAACAAACTTTGGCAAAAAGAAAAATATCAGAATGAGATAATTCTAGTTCCAGACCAAAACAAAAATCATAAGAGAACATGATAAGCTTTAAAATCTGTAAAGAATTTCATATTGGGAAAACATTATAAGCATCTCTTCAATACATTAATTCTTCAAAGGAAATGTGACAAGCTTAAACCTACAGTTTATATTTTAAACATGCTCTTGTGGTCTGTTGCTTATCAGAGGGACTTTGAATGTTTTCTTATAATTTTCATCTGGAAACTTGTTAGGACATTTTTATTTTTTTGGTCAAACAGAATAACAGATAATTATTCATTGAGGATAAACATTCAAAAGATGTGGATGAGCCTGCTACATTTTAGCATAAAGATTTGATTGAACATGCTTGCAAAGCTGCCTACTTTCTGGATTCCTTCCTGGGTTGGTTCCTAGCCATTGAAAGAGGAAAGTGGCATATATAATCCTGAAAATAGCAATCTTTTTCAGATAAACTCTCTAACAGTTGATTATTTGTCATTGAGTCAGTGTTGACACCTAGATTTCTCCATGAAGTTTATTCCTAAATTGGTCTTTCAAGTCTTCCAACATTGTACCTATTGCTAAATGAATCCATCTACCTTGTTACCAATCATCTTCTTCTTCTTCTTCTTCTTCTTCTTCTTCTTCTTCTTCTTCTTCTTCTTCTTCTTCTTCTTCTTCTTCTTCTTCTTCTTCTTCTTCTTCTTCTTCTTTTTTCCTTCTACCTTTCCCTTCATTAGAACTAGTCTTCATATAATATGTCTGAAATAGGATCATTTGAGTCTATTCATTTTTGTCTATAGGAAAAATTCTGGGTTGTCTTGCTTGCTTCTTGCTTGCTTGTAACATATAATATGTTTAAAAATCAAATTAGCATGTTTTGCAGAATATATTTGTGAATAGTGGTAGAATTTTATTCACATCATCTGGTATCTTCAGGTTGATACAGATATGATTTTTGAGGAAAGGAGTATGTGCTAATATATGACACTTGTCTTTGAATTCTTTGAAGAAGAATCAAGATATTTTGTAAATGTCAGCCCATTGTGTAATGTCAACTACAGCTTCAGAATGTGCAAAATCTTAATCCTTATCCATGATGTAAAATGATAGAGTGACTAAGATTAATATCTCTGCTCTGCTATAAATTTAGAGAGAATGCTTGAAGTGGTCTTCATTCAATCAACAGCTTATAGGCAGACTCTCCACCTGGGGAACTACCCATTAAGGAAGAAGTAGACCTAATGCAGAACAGTGCCTCCACCCACAATCCCTGCAGCTAGTCCAGAAGTTTGATGCTATGAAGGTCACTGAAAACTGCAAAACAACCAGCACAGGCATATTATCCTTCATCTTGATACAGATGATCAACCAAAGCAACTGCTGGAAAACAAACAGATTTATATTGGGACAAGTTATTCAAATGGTCTCAACTCTGCATAGGAATTAGGTAACAGTTATTTACATTTGAACCTCAAAGTCCATGACCAAGGGCAGATGATTGTATCTTCCACATCCAGATCATAAAACTGTTTGGACATAAATAACAAGTCTAATATACAACCATCCATGTGAGCAGGAACAAAGGTACCATAACCTGTGATAAGCACATAGTTGCCATAGAGCAGTGGTGGGATTCAGCCAGTTCACACCTAATCGGGTGAACCGGTTGTTAACTTTCTAAGCAGTTCGGAGAACTGGTTGTTGGAAGAAAACTTAATTTGTTGTTTTCCACTTTACAGGGCTAATCGTGTAAGGAAGGCAGGAAGGAAACATTCTGGTGTTGTTTCTAGCCTAATCTTTATTGCGCTGCTTACAGAAACTGCCTATCTAGTCAACCCTTATTACATTGTAACATCTAAGACAAAGCACTCATCAACCTGAGTAATGTTGAGTTGGCCAAGCCTAAACAGTCACATGACGATTGAACCACACCTACCCAGCTGGTCATTAGGGCAGAGAACTGGTTGTTAAATTATTTGAACCCCACTACTGCCATAGAGGCAATGAAATATTGACCTTTTATACCCCAGCCTCACCCACATGGAGATTGAAGTGCACCAGTGCTAATATACAATGGGTCTCCATCACCAAGCTCATAAGAAGGAACTCAGGAAAGATTCCAAAGGGTAACAGAGTGGCCAATGCATCAGAAGGATCCCTCTTATTTAATAAAATACTGATGACTATCACAAACTCTCAGTAATACCCAGTGAGAAAATATAAATATAAAACCAAAATGTTGTACAGTTAAATTAGCAATTAAAAGAAGAAACCCATTTTGATTTCTGGGTCCAGCTTGAATTCACTGATATCACTTTTATTCTAAGTTTATACTTGAGGTTGATTGTTGTGTGTGTGTTCTGATCATCATCATTTCAAGAGGTTCTGATTAGACTATTACCCAGCTCTCGAACATTTGAAAATTTGCAAAAATCTCTTGAGAAGTTTAGTTTTCTTTTTTATACATATATTTAGCAGCTCTCCAGCATGTTGAACTTTAATTTCCAACATCTCTCATGAGTCCAGGGGCACTAACAGTTGTAGTTCTACAACTGATAGTGGATTAATTACAGTTTCCTTAATTTTGCAATCAATCTCAGACTGATGAAGAATCTATTAAAAGCATAAAGCAAATGATTGAAATGGAATGCAGAATATCTTAAACTGCTTCTGGATGACTCCTGCAAGATCATCTCCATGGCTCCCAACAAGTATGTTAGATTGGAGATGCAAGTAAATAAGAAAGAAGGGGAGTTGGTAATAATGCTAAAAGTACATCATTCATGGACTCTGGATTGGGAATAAACATTTGTAAAATATGGGAGCTGATTATGAAGACAACCAGAAACAGGATGAAGTTCAGGTTCTAAAAGCTTACCCAGATACTACTCTTCACCAGCTTGTATATATTGCCATTTCTTTCATATTCCATATGAAACATAGTGGAAAGAGCAGGTGTCATGGATGTAGTGTCCTCATAGTTATATAGTTGGCCAGAATGTCAAAATAATGCTTGGATATTGCCACTCACCTCAGTTGATGCTGGGCTTGTTTTTTTGACCTGGCTTTGACATGTTTGGGCTTTTCAGGCCTAGAAGAGTGCACTGAAGGACAGGACATGCTTTTTGCACTGGCCACGCCAATTATGTTGCCTGCACTTTCCATGCTTGTGGACCTAATGGAAGTTACAGAGGTGGCCCTTCTGTGTACTGCATGTTTTGTTTTTGCTGCTAGCACTTTTCCCCTGAGAAGAGGCAGGTGAGGGGGTATCAATGGCTGTACTGTAGGGACAATTGGAGGGCCTTGTTTGGCTGCCAGGCTGGCTGGGCTAGTGTTTTTCTAGCCAGCTGAAGTAAAAGACTTGGCATTTTTTTCTGGCTGGTTGGCAACACTGGGGGACTTCTGTTGCATGCCAGTGATGTTCTCTGCCCATTGTAATGTTGAAAGAACCTCATGGCTGCTGGAAGCTGAACCCTGGCAGCTCTCCCTCTGAGAGACAAATTAAAACACTGAGAGACTGGAGGTGCTAGTGGTACCGGAAGGTGGAGAGGATAACAGTAGAGTGGCAGCCAGTAGAGGAAGACAATGATGCAATGATTATTGATCTCTTCAAGGTATTCATCAGGTGACCTATGTCTGTGAATTGTGAGTTTCCTGAATCTTTTCTTTGATTGGTCAAAATTGAAAGGGAGCCCTTGATCAATTGATAATAGAAGCAGGGAAAGGGTGCCTAAGAATGAGAGTACACTTGTGAATTTGTGTGACTGTGTTTGTGGGTTGAGTGGGAACGGTGGTCACCGAATACCCTGATATTAATTGTTATTAATATCTGATTTTTCCCCCTTAGCACATGTTTTTTTAATTTTTTTAAAAAATAATAATAGTGTGTGTGTGCGCGCCTGCGTGCGTGCGTGTGTAAAACTGTTTTATGGTCTTGTGGTACATCTTCATGAGTTGGGTGGCTATGAACATTTGATGACTAAAACAATAAACATTAGATGTCATTACTCGTGCTTACAACTCCATTGACACTCTGATCTCTACTTTTGATTTGATAGACTGCCAATTCAGGAACAGTCAAAAAAATTCTAGGCAGAAAATATCCCTGTGGAACAAATACATAATCAAACAACATCACAAACACAGTCAAAACAGACTAAAGGCAATAATGAAATTCTGCTCATTAATTCCTAACACCAATGACAAATAAGAGATTCTAGCCTGTGAGTTTGTAACTGCATTACCCACTGACTATCTGCAATATATCTTTATATTCAAAGAACTAACTAGATTAAAGGAATGCAATCTACATAGCTGATAAATAACACAGCCAGACTCCACTTTCAAAGACAATCAGGCAGTGGCTTTACAATAAATTAAGAAAAATGGCAAGTACATAAAAAATATATTGAACATGAGGAAACCACTTAACATTTTAGGTTGCAGAGGTGTTGCAAAAGAGAAAATCCGTAGAGGAAGGGGAAAAAAAGTTGGGAAGTAAACTGTACTAGGCATTTTAATAATTGCTACCTCTGAAACTAACATCCACTCAAAGATGATTATAACCAAATTGTGGGAGCACTTTTAGCAATGACTAGAAGCATGAAATTAGGCACAGCAAGGGTTGTTAAAATGTGCCTAACAAATTTAAATAATACAAATGACTAAAAGAAGGCTACCTTATTATAGCCAATGAATGTTATTTGTCCCATCTAGGCTAGAGGTAGGTAATGTTATTGTCTTCTTAGGCCACATATGGAAACAGGGGAGCTGCATTTATTTATTCGCATATGCTTACTCTTACATATACACATCCAATTCGTAGTATATATCCTCTATTCATATGACATATTTTATTCAAGGAAATAATATTTTAATCCTTTTTTTTAGAAATCAAGATTTTGCTATCAACACTGCTAATACCAAAGGAGGAAGAACAATAACTCTACCATTATTTCAGCTTCGTCCCTCCAGGTTTGAACTGCCAACTATCTTATTGTTGAGATCTTTAGGAGTAATCACAGAATCTTCCCTGAAAACCTGTTAATAATTTCAGAGATATTCAGATCACAGCTCCTTTGCCCTGAAATGCTCTCTGATTCCCAGAATGGCTTCAAATGTTCTCAGAATTTGAGCAGCACTGCTAACAACCATATTCCATGCACAGCAACAGAGAGGGCAAACAGAGAGGGCAAGGAAGAGAATTATAGATGCCCATGGTAAATGATTTGAGCTCCAGTTTGGGGTAGTGGTTAAGGCATAGAATGGAAAGATTGTGAGTTGTAGTCCCATCTTATTCACAAAGCTAGCTTGATGATCTTAGGTCAGTCCATCTTTCTCAGCTCTAGGAAGGTAGCAATAGTCAACAAATTCTGAAATCTTGCCAAGAAAACTGCACTGACTACTTCAGAAAGTCACCAGGAGTCAATACTGACTGGAAAGCATGCACAACAAAGGCAAATTATTAAGCAATCTTTCCCTCTTCCCTTGTGATTTTGGACAGGCTCCAGTTTGTCAGAAACTGACAAGTTAGCCATAATTTGCTCCTTTTGGATTGGATAGAATTGGATTGGATTGGAATGGAATAGAATAACAGAGTTGGAAGGGACCTTGGAGGTCTTCTAGTCCAACCCCTGCTTAGGCAGGAAACCCTACACCACTTCAGACAAATGGTTATCCAACATCTTCTTAAAAACTTCCAGTGTTCTAGCATTTCCAACTTCTGGATGCAACTTGTTTTAAATAGGTATGCCAGAAGTGAAACATGTAAATTTCTTCATGCAAAATATATATATTTACTGCTGAACTACAGTTCTTCTTCTAAATACGGTACCCTAAATGCCATGCATATTCATATTTTGAATATTCATAGCCCAAAGGTTTTTAATCTGTCAATCGTTACACCAAACCATCCATTTTTATTTCCATTTATGCCTGAAGTCCACTAAGTTTGTTAATGATGTACTTGTTGCATTGCAACTTGAAGAATTTTAAATGCCTCAAGCAACAATATTTTCACGGTGTCCCATGATAAGCATTATTGCCTAATATATCTCATTGACAAGATCAGGGTATTTTTTTCTCAGAGTTAGTCAATACAATGAGCAGTGACTGCAGAACATTTTAATTATGTATCTGGATGCATACTGTATATCAGACCAAGTATGGTGTAGAGATGAAGATGCTGAATTAGAAGTAGGGAGATTTGGATTCTAGTGCTTTCATAGGCATGGAAACCAGTTGGGTGATTTTTGTGCCAAGTACTGTATCTAAGGCTTAGAATGGAAAGTTAAAAAAAAATCTATCCATCAACCATCACTGGATCAACATGATAATTATGGTCCCTTTTGTGGGTAATTATTAACCTTCTGTGAAAAGCAATTCATGCTGCAGTATTTAGATGACAAACAAACAGATAGACATATAGATAGATGGACAGCCTACGAGAGGACTAGAATCCAAATCTCATTACTTTGAGTCCAGCACCTTCATCTCTACATCATACTTGATCTCATATATGCATCCAGATACATAACTAAAATGTTTTCTAATGATACATTTGAGGGAGGGGAGAGAGAGGGACCAAGCAAATGAGCAAGATTCCTGGAGAATTTCAATTCCAAATATACAATTAGGAATAAAACTCTACCATTATTAAATGTATGACATATTCTTATTCTTGCACAGTGTCATTAGGCAGCTTAATTTAAATTCTGGATAATAAACTTTTAAATTATATTTCTCCCCATTCCGTCCCAAAACATCAACTTTGTCATATATGTTACAAGCTTAAAGTGTAGTAGCATTTTCCCAAATCTAGGAATTATTTTGTTTGATGAAGAATATGCTTTATGAAGAGAGAAAACTGAATAGAAGATAACAATCCCATTTTTTTTCCCAATGGAAAAGAATTCTTCAATCCGAACAAAACTTTAGAATGACCATTTCAAAGCTTTCACATTGATAGTGATGATTGGAACAAATAAAAGAATGCAAGCTGTGATTTCAAACAATGTTGTCAAAGCCGTAGCAGAATTTTAATGGTGTGTTATATAACTAATGACACTATTACCAATTGAACATAATGATACCATTAATGCAATTCCATATTATGACACGTTTTTGAGTCCTGGAAGCCCCAGTGGGTCTTCCTAAATTGTCTGCTATCTTTTTCAGCCTGGCATCACACTCCATCAAAATGAATTAGATGGATACCTGCCTAATTTTCACAATGCTTCTCAACATTTCTATTTTAGCAATGTAGAATTATGAAGCAACATGTCAGCTAGGCCTGAAACCAATCATTGTGTGTTTTTATGCTGGTATTTATTTTTTGCTTGAGGGAAAATAGGCCATTGCAAACTATATAAAACTCAATACATGAGGCTGAAAAAAGAAACTGTATTCCCATTTCTACTGGTCTTGGGTTTTCTTTCTTGTGGTACTTCTAATCCAGCTATGGAAACCATTTTCTCCTTATATGATACTGCTTAGAGTGAAAGTAGCACGGAAATACAATTTCCTTTTTCTATATAGTATGAAATTAGAGATAATTATTTCAAGAAAAAAACATTTAAATGGTTTAAATAGCATCAGATAATTGCAACAAATGTGGAATAAACTGATCTTTACTCTTTCATTTGAGGAAATATTCACATCTTGGCTTTTTGAAGACCTTCTAGGACAGTGGATCTCAACCTTCCTAATGCCACAACCCTTTAATACAGTTCCTCATGTTGTGGTGACCCCCAACGAAGTATGTTTTTGAAAATATGTATTTTTCGATGATCTTAGGCGACCCCTGTGACAGGGTCATTCGACCCCCAAAGGGGTCCTGACCCACAGGTTGAGAACCACTGCTTTAGGATAACAAAATTCAGAAATTCACTGAACATTTCTAATGTATTCATGATCCTGCCTTCTCTGTGGTCAAGTATCTTTGTTAAATATAATGCTCACACTATAAAAAATAATGCACTAGACAATGATCAAACATCTTTTCATTTGGTATTATTTGTTTTGATAGACTGTCTACATATGTCCAGGTATTTATAAAGCACTTGTTATTGTAGCTGTTCAAGGTTATGTATTTTTATATGTTTTTCCCCTATTTATGCTACTTCATGCTTCACACAATTTCCATAATAGCAAATATATAATATTTCATGGTTAAGATTTTCTAAATTATATTATGCAATTAACTTGAGTATCAGCATATCTATTTATCTTTACTCATATAAACTCAGAGATATATGGCTTCATTATATTTTTTCTTTCTTATTTTTAGTCATCATTGAATATATGCATACATTGCTTCCCAGGTGACCAGTGTACTATTGACACCTAGTCAAACTTTAGTTTATTATGGTTTGGGTAGTTCACCCTATCAATATCAGAATTTAATATTCTTTTTTTCCAATAAATGAGCCGGAATTATTAGAAACCAATTTGATCTTCAAAGCTAAGTTCTACAAGACTATAGTCACATAACAGGATTAATTTAGTTAATGAATTAATCTATTTTTTGGTTCACATAATACATTGAGACATAAACTAACAAGTAGACCAAACTTGCACATTCTAAAGCAGAAAAGAAAGTTAACACCGTTCCAATTAGCCTGCAGCCACTCGGTCTACATTATATAACATTACTTTTTGCTTGTAATAGGTGAATATTAAGAATAACAGAAAGCTTGTTCTTTCTATAATTCAAATGAAGTGAGCAGTTCTTAAATTGTGACCCAAAGTGTCTAGACTTGATAATGAGGCATAGCAATCTTATTTTAAAAAATCAGCGTATACATATAGAGGGAAAAAAGAATTCTGTAATGAATCTTTGGATGGAAATAGTCCATGTTCTTACATCTTCCATTTTTATTAGATTGGTTTAAGCCTTGTTTTTGTCTCATCCTTATTTCCTATTTAAACATTCACTTGATTTGGGATTATGAAAAATGTCAACTGATCAATCATCATTTTTTCTTACAGTGTTTATAGACCAGCTTGCTATTTTACCATAGGTCTGGAAAAAATATAGCTCTCCAGATGTTGCTGAACTTCAACTCCTATCAGTCATAGTCAGTACTGATAATGATGAGGGATGATGGAAGTTTCAGTTCACTACATTCTGGGTTTAATAGGGTGCCATGCTATTGTTTATCATAATTCTTTAATTTATATGTTGACTACTTCAGTTTGCTGTTTCACTGGTACCAGATTAAAACAGTTTTCCCCACATTCTTTTACATAACATCTGTGAAGGCTGTAGGAAGTTAAAACCTAATCCTCTCCTAGAATAATGAACTATCCTGGGAAATATTGAAAAGGCAGAATATTATATTTCCCTGAATAAGAAATGGAGACACATGTTTTAGGCAGGAAACAGACTCACCCTTAATAGCCCCCACCTTTATCAATGGGTCATTAAAGCCTGAACCAATCTATTCTACATAACAAAGATCTACCTCCTTCAGGCAACTGAAACTTGCCACATGGCATCTGGGAACTCAACCAAGCTTGGGACTCAAGAGGCAGACAGCTTGCCAAGTTAGCTAAGACCCCTGCCCCCTGGGAGTCTGACAACCAATCTGGATGCATTTCTTGCACAGGAACCAGAAGCTGTGGGGTGGGACTGAACAGAGGATATAAAAAACTCAGGGACTCTCAGCAAGACTTTTTCCCTTTCTCTTCATTCAACATCTTCGAAGCATATGATCCCCTTTTTGCCTAGGACCTCAAGTCATATGGTCCTGTCCACCATTAAAATCATCTTTCCAAACAGCCTCCATGTTTCCATTGTCTTTTTTCCCCACTTGGAGCTGAACCCTGATGGACATTTCTTCCAACAGGGCAATGTCTTCTGAAGGAAGTCCATGGTTTTTTAAAATAAATAAATAAATAAAATAGATTCAATATAATTTGATGGAAACGTGTACCTGCATTTATTGTAGTTCTCTGTATTATCCAACTGTGATACTTCTTTAGCTACTCTTTTCATAATAGAAGTGAGATTTCATATGTATTTATGTATGTGTAAGTATGTATGTATGTATGTATGTATGTATGTATGTATGTATGTACGTATGTACTGTATGTATTCTGTTGTGTGACACTTTTCCCCCAACAAATCTTCATATGTCCTTCCCACATAATTCCTGTCTCCTTCAATAATTTTCTAATGTGAAGTTAATACAATACAATACAATAGTAGAGTTGGAAGGGACCTTGGAGGTCTTCTAGTCCAACCCCCTGCCTAGGCAGGAAACCCTATACCGTTTCAGACAAATAGCTATCCAACATCTTCTTAAAGACTTCCAGTGTTGGGGCATTCACAACTTCTGGAGGCAAGCTGTTCCACTGATTAATTGTTCTCACTGTCAGGAAATTTCTCCTCAGTTCTAAGTTGCTTCTCTCCTTGATTAGTTTCCACCCATTGCTTCTTGTTCTACCCTCAGGTGCTTTGGAGAATAGTTTGACTCCCTCTTCTTTGTGGCAACCTCTGAGATATTGGAATAATGCTATCATGTCTCCCCTAGTCCTTCTTTCTCTTAAGCTAAACATACCCAGTTCCTGCAACCGTTCTTCATATGTTTTAGTCTCCAGTCCCCTAATCATCTTTGTTGCTCTTCTCTGCACTCTTTCTAGAGTCTCCACATCTTTTTTACATCGTGGCGACCAGAACTGAATGCAGTATTCCAAGTGTGGCCTTACCAAGGCATTATAAAGTGGTATTAACACTTCACGTGATCTTGATTCTATCCCTCTGTTGATGCAGCCTAGAACTGTGTTGGCTTTTTTGGCAGCTGCTGCACACTGCTGGCTCATATTTAAATGGTTGTCCACTAGGACTCCAAGATCCCTTTCACAGTTACTACTACTGAGTAAGGTATCACCTATACTGTACCTGTGCATTCCGTTTTTGTTGCCTAAATGTAGAACCTTACTCTTTTCACCATTGAATTTCATTTTATTAGATAGTGCCCAATGTTCAAGTTTGTCAAGATCCTTCTGTATCTTAAGCCTATCTTCTGGAGTGTTGGCTATTCCTGCCAGCTTGGTATCATCTGCAAATTTGATGAGTTCCCCGTTTATTCCCTCATCCAAATCATTGATGAAGATGTTGAAGAGTACTGGGCCTAAAACAGAGCCTTGGGGTACTCCACTGCATACTTCCCTCCATGTAGATGCAGTTCCATTGAGAACTACACGTTGAGTGCGGTTGGTCAGCCAGTTACCAATCCATCTGGTGGTGATGCTGTCTAACCCACATTCTTCTACTTTATCTAGTAGTAGGTTATGGTCTACCTTATCAAAAGCCTTACTGAAGTCCAAGTAAACTATATCAACGGCATTCCTCTGGTCCACTAATTTTGTCACATTATCAAAGAATGCAATAAGATTAGTCTGGCATGATCTGTTTTTGACAAATCCATGTTGGCTTTTGGCTATTACTTTGTTTGCTTCTAGGTGTTCGCAAATTCGTTGCTTGATTATTTTTTCCAGAATCTTTCCTGGTATTGAGGTTAGGCTGATAGGTCTGTAGTTTCCTGGATCTAATTTTTTCCCTTTTTTGAAGATGGGAACCACATCAGCTCTTTTCCAGTCCTCTGGTAGTTCCCCGGTGTTCCAGGATCTCTGAAAGATATAATTCAGTGGTTCTGAGATCTCGTCTGCTAGTTCCTTCAGAACTCTGGGGTGTAATCCATCCGGTCCTGGTGATTTGAACTCATCTAGGGTAGACAGGTGCTCACTTACCATTTTCTTCCCTATTTCAATTTGTGTTCCTAATTTTGTGGTGCTGCTTTTGATAGGTTGGACTGTTTTATCCCTTTGTGTAAAGACAGATGCAAAACATGAGTTAAATAGTTCTGCTTTCTCCCTGTTGCTTGTCACCTTCTTGCCACTTTCTCCTAGCAATGGACCAATTGTTTCCTTAACTTTTTTCTTGTTTTTAACATGTTGGAAGAAGCTTTTTTTGTTAATTTTTACTTTTGTGGCAAGCCTTTCTTCATTGTGAGCCTTAGCTTTCCTCACTTCATCTTTACAGGCTCGGGCTATTTGCTGATATTCTGCCTTAGTTATGTCCCCCTCCTTCCACTTTTTATACTTACTTTTTTTGTCTTTCAGTTTGTCAGATAGTTGTTTATGCAGCCATGCTGGTTTCTTTTGGGAGCTGTTGTTTTTCTTCTTCATTGGTATTGTGTTAGACTGGGCTTTTCTAATCTCATTTTTCAAAATTTCCCAAGCTTCTTGAGTTGTTTTCCCCTCGAGGATTCTCATCCATGGAATTTTTCCCAAGCTCTCTCTAAGTTTATTGAAATTAGCTTTCTTAAAGTCCAAGACTCTAGTTTGACTTTGTTCTACTACTTGTGTTTGGATAATGTTGAATTCCAATATTGCATGGTCACTTGCCCCCAGGGTTCCTATGACTTCAACACCTTCTATCATTTCCTCTCTGTTAGTGAGAATTAAGTCCAGTATGGCTGATCCCCTTGTTTCCTTCTCTACTTTTTGGAAAACAAAGTTGTCTGCTAGGTTTGTTAGGAACCTGTTGGATCTTCCACTTGGTGCAGAGTTTGTTTCCCAGTTGATGTCAGGGTAGTTAAAATCTCCCATTACTATTGTGGTGTGCTTCCTACATACCTTAGTTAGCTGACTAGCAAAGAGTTCATCTTCTTCCTCTGCTTGGTTGGGTGGCCTGTAGTATAGACCTATGGCAATGTCATTTCCCCCACAACCTTTAATATTGACCCAAATGCATTCAAGATAGTTCTCATTATTGTTGTGCTCTATTTCTGTAGAGACATAGTTATTTCTTATATATAGTGCAACTCCACCTCCTCTTTTATTTGGTCTATTTCTTTTAAATAATTTAAATCCTTCTAGCTGTATGTTCCATTTGTCAGTTTCATCCCACCAAGTTTCTGTAATGGCAATAATATCATATCTGCCCTCTTTTCCTTGAATTTCTAATTCTCCCTGTTTATTCCTCATGCTCTGTGCATTGGTATATAGACATTTGAGTCCATTTTGATTGACCTTGTGTTTACTGTCTACATAACCTGTATTATGCCTGACTGCCCCTATTTTCTTGCCACTTGTGTGATTCATGCACATGGTATGACAATCACTATTACATGCTTGGTTTTGCTTGACAGCAGGAGTGATAATCTTACCCACACACACATCTATGTTACATGCATTTATAACCCTATGAATTTTAGTTTGCTGGGGACAGAGATGTTCTGTATCTATTAATTCTCTGTCCCCGCTCTTCAGTTTAAATGTTTATCAAGAAAATCTGTGAATTTAATGCCAAGTAACTCAGTTCCTTTCTTGGATGGGTGCAACCCATCTCTTTTGTACAGTTTTTCATTGGACCAGCTACAGGCTTCATGACTAATAAAACCAAAGCCTTCCCTTTTACACCACTCCTTTAGCCAAACATTAAACTCTGCTACACGCTGGCCCTTCCCTTTTTGTTCCTTATATACAGGTAAAACCTCTGAAAAGATAAGCCTACAACCTATACTATTAAGTTCATACCCCAAGTTCTGGAAATCATTCTGCACAGAAAGTACATCTTTCTGGGATAGATCATTAGTGCCAAGATGTATAATAGCATCAACGTCACAGTCCTTACTTGCATTCTTGACTATCTTAAGAATACGCCTCTTGTCTCTGCTGGCAGTAGCACCTGGCAGACACCTGACCTCTTTTAAAACCTCCGTATCCTCTCCTAAATTAACATCTCTTACGATTGAATCACCAAACAGAAGGTGACTTCTCTTTTTACATACCTTGATCTTCTTCTGCGACTGATGTGTGATACCTGGTTCCCCTTTTCGCCTTTCCGAAGAAAGTTCTTCGTTTTGGACCACGATCCCCTGCTTATTTGAGTCATCATTATCACAACTGCCTTGACCTATCTCTTTAGTGTCCCCATTAAGGTCAGCAAGGGCACTATATCTGTTTTGCTGGGTCACAGCAAAAGCTTTGGGTTTATGGTTCACAGCTCTCAACCTGCCAGATCCCACAGTTGTCCAGACAGCTCTTCTCCTGCAAGATCTTTGTGGTAGAGGGGGCTGATAGTGTGGCTTCACCATAGAGTGGAATGGCTGACGTAGACACCTAGTTTCTGCTTGGAGAGCACAGATTACAGATTCTAGATAGGTAATCTGCCTATGTAGACTCGTAATTTGTTTACAAAGGGGACAGTATCCAAATTTGAAAAGAGTACTGCGAAAGACAGGTGCAAAACAGCTATTACATTGACCTAAGCCAGTCATTTTGAAATAAATAAAATCACAATCTCAAACACACTAATCCAGAATGTATTATTGCTATTTTGGTTTATAGATATATGATTCGCGCGCCGTTAGGCGCGCGGGCCCCCACCTCAGTGTCTTTGTCTTGTGACTCACCCCCTCCTTCTCTCCAGCAGCTCCAATCCTAGCTTCAGGAAGATTCAAATGATATGGAGTTTAAGGGCCCCCACCTCAGTGTCTTTGTCTTGTGACTCACCCCCTCCTTCTCTCCAGCAGCTCCAATCCTAGCTTCAGGAAGATTCAAATGATATGGAGTTTAAGGGCCCCCACCTCAGTGTCTTTGTCTTGTGACTCACCCCCTCCTTCTCTCCAGCAGCTCCAATCCTAGCTTCAGGAAGATTCAAATGATATGGAGTTTAAGGGCCCCCACCTCAGTGTCTTTGTCTTGTGACTCACCCCCTCCTTCTCTCCAGCAGCTCCAATCCTAGCTTCAGGAAGATTCAAATGATATGGAGTTTAAGGGCCCCCAACTCAGTGTCTTTGTCTTGTGACTCACCCCCTCCTTCTCTCCAGCAGCTCCAATCCTAGCTTCAGGAAGATTCAAATGATATGGAGTTTAAGGGCCCCCACCCCAGTGTCTTTGTTTTGTGACTCACCCCCTCCTTCTCTCCAGCAGCTCCAATCCTAGCTTCAGGAAGATTCAAATGATATGGAGTTTAAGGGCCCCCACCTCAGTGTCTTTGTTTTGTGACTCACCCCCTCCTTCTCTCCAGCAGCTCCAATCCTAGCTTCAGGAAGATTCAAAGTTGTTACAACAAAGCACACAAGCATTGCTACCCTACTTTATTCCTGTTGAAAATCAGGACAATATACAGTATCTAAACATCTAAGATGGTTGGAGTTGAAAGACTGAGAAATAAAGAAAGGCAGTATTGGCTACAAAACATTACTTTGCATAGTTAAAAATGTTAAATGAGCACTTTGTTCCTGTTGCTAGGCAATAGATTGGCCTAGGGACAGAGAGAGAAGTGGCCATTGAATACTCGGATATTATGCTGCAATTATCCTCAGAAAGGAAAGTTTTTTTTTTTCAATTGGCAAACAGTTTTACCTTATGCTTCAAAGAGCTCCCCAAATGTGTGGGGTCAGGAGTAAGCAGTCAACCATCAAAACATAAACATAAATATTAATAAAAATTAATAACACAGAAAATTATTTAAAAGGAAAAAAACCCAACATTGCCCACACTTCTGAAAGGTTTCTGTGCTGATATGTTCCTAGGATGTCTGAACCTGGTTTCATAATATAAATGAGCACGGTTTCAAAAACATGATTGTCAAAGGCACAGGGCAAGCTAAAGTTCCAGGCTTCAGAAGCCAGTTAAGGCACTACTACCACCTTAACTGTGGCTTCTGCACTTAACAAAACACAAGTGGTATCATTGACACAGATGACTGAACCACTGATAGGTTATATGGGTTTTGCCACTGACTTCAGTGTTAGGATAAGCTTTAGCTATAGGCATTTTCAGGAGGTATAAGAAGAGGAGCATGAAAAAAGTATGTGATACTGCAAATTCAAATTCTTATATATTTGCAAATGACAGAAATATAGAACTTGCATCATGATATTACAAGACATACTTTGTTATATTTTATCATGTGTTTAGGAACGGATTACATTATAAGAGCCACAATGGCACAGTGGTTGGAATGCAGTACTGCAGGCTACTTCTGCTGACTACCGGCTACCTGCAAATTGGCGGTTTGAATCTCACCAGGCTCAAGGTTGATTCAGCCTCCCACCCTTCCAAGGTGGGTAAAATGAGGACCCAGATTGTTGGCGGCAATATGCTGACCCTATAAAGCTTAAAGAGGGCTGTAAAAGCACTGTGAAGCGGCATATAAGTCTAAGTGCTCTTGCTATATCTTTAGTAACATTTAAGTTGCTTGTTTCTAAAATAACAAATTTGGGGAACAATTTCATCAGAGTGAAATATTGGCACAATAGAAATGATCAACCCCTGCATTGCGTGTTATTAAATAATTTACTTTCTTTTAGATTGGCTTACAGACCATAGGTAAAATACAAGCAGTTTTCAATGGTACTGTACCACAGCACAGAAATCTAAAACTCTTCCCCATACAATGTTTGTTTAAATAAGGTTGTTCCATGAGTCTATATCTAAAGACATAACCAAAACAGGTGCAGTTCCTACGGTTCATTGAATTTCACATATAGTTTGGTCCTTAACATAATTGGAGTCTTTTTTATTCATTCTAGACACCATTTTATGTATTTCAGAGGAAGGCATAGTCAAAATCTCCCAAGAGCTGCTACTTTTTCTCCAACAATTCCATAAACTATGGCAACCACTGATCTGCAAAGGGAATTCTCCAACAATGTTTCCCCATCTAATAGTTATACTAGTTTTTTTTTTTCATTCTGCCACTGTCAAGACCACTATGTGCTTTTAAAAAAAATCCACCGCTATTTCCCCTAAATTACCAGATGTCCTCCACCCTCTTTACTGTAATAGAGAATTGAGTTGTTATGGCCTTTTTACTGCAAACCGGTAAGAAAACAAATGTATATACAGATGTGTGACCTATCATTATTACATCAATGCAATCCATTGTTACCATTTCAAAGGCTTGAATGTTCTTTCTCCGTTAAGAAAAACAGGAGATTCCTTTTGAGCATCAAGTATTGTATAGAAGTACTGTTGCCACTTACCTAGGAGAAAAGAAACAAAAGAAAACAAGAATGTATTAGAGAACAAAGGATGTCAAAGGAAACACATTGTGCTTTTTTATTGTATAATTTCCTTTCCTTTATCTTGCAGTATCTGCCCCATTCTCCCTTCTGAATACTTGTACACTCATATGAGATATAAAGCCTTGATTGTTTTCTAATTCATAGATTTGCTACTGCTTGTAATTATTGCTAAATGAGGGGGGGGAAAAACATACCGCACCACATTATTTGATATTTCACACTTTGAGAATATGTGTTATTATGTAATTTCCTTTCTTTTAGACTGAAGTATTTGCCCCAATCTCTCTTCAAAATGTGTCCATAGTCGCAAAATATATTGATTGTTTCCTCATTCATAGACTTGCTACCACTTGTGATTATTGCAAAAAGAACTGAAATATATTGCCATGCACCAATGGATATTTCACACTTTGAGATAGATTTTAGATCCAGTTTTCCAGTAATTTTCTTGGATGTTCAGACAATAGTAGCAGTCAGAAATATATTTTCTAGTTTAGATTAAAATGCAGGTTAGATATCTTACTAGATAATTCTTATGTCTAGGCATTGGTGAAAAACTTTGCTATAGTATAAGCCCATCTAACCTCTTTAGAATATTTCAATTTTCAGTCCCCCCCCCCCCAGTCTGTCAGCAAAATGCCTCACCTGCTGGCATTTTGTGACCCTTATCTACCTTCTTTCCTCTATGGCATTTCCTACAATAATATATAAATCCATTTTTTTCTTTGAAATTCTCTGTGTTGTTACTGATGTTATTACTTCAGGAACCTCTTCTATGATTCCAAAGCCAAATCTGATTTCCACTGAAGGGTTTCCCTAACCCTTTTCTATGCCCATCGGTAAATTCCATTAATATTCATGAAACCAGAATGGCTCAACTTTCTATTTCCCCACATCAATATTAAGTGACTTTCTCATAGATGGTTCAGTTTCTAATATCTGGATGTGCAGACAACTGGTCTTCAATTCCCCACTCTCCCCATTGCTTCAGAAGAGCTTCTCTAATGCTGGTTTATCATCATGCATGCAGCAAACCTGAAAGGCTTCCATAAGCCTATTGATTAAATGCCATCATAACTACAAGCACTCTATGAGTTTCTGGGTGTAGGCTTGCTGGTATATATTGCTCAGAGAGCATCAAAAACTCCATATATCATTCTGCATCAAAGGACTTCAATTTACATTTTCTGAATTGCCACATTTCTCTTGCTATACATTTTCAGAAAGTTTTTTTCTTGCAAAACATTAAAAATGTAGATAATTATTTTTATACGAATATATGGGTTGTGGGAGAGAAAATTATTTTTGTGGAAGGGAATGGAATTGTTTCATTTGATAGTTTATAGCCCAGGGATGTCTAATTCGATTTCATTGAGGACTGCATAAGGGTTGCATTTGACCTCAGAGGAATGGAGTGGTCATGGCCATGGTGGGTGTGGCCAGCTCAACATCAATCATTTTGGAGGCACCTCTGGTGGCCTTAACACTGTGCCAGGGAAAACAGTCTCCTGAGCTCCGTTTTAGGCAGTGCCAGCCTCCTGCAAACCTCTGCCAGTCAAAACGGAGCTCAGGAGGGCCAGATGGGCCAATCCTTTGCTGTTTCCAGGGCAGCCCCGTGGGCCAGATCTAAAGACCTTGTGGGCCATATCTGGCCCCTTGGCCTTGAGTTTGACACCCCTATTATAGCTGGATTACTTGGAAGCAGTGGTGGGTTTCAATTTTTTTTAGAACCTCTTCTGTAGGGGTGGCCTGCTTTGAGGGAGTGGCGTGCCGGCCATGTGACCAGTGGGAGTGGCTTGCCAGCAATGTGATTGGGTGGGCATTGGCAACTTGTAAAATGTGGTGAAACTCACTTAACAACGCTCTTGCTTAGCAGCCAAAATGTTGGCTCAGGAACGCTGGCATTGAAGTGTGCAAGTCTTAAAGTGTCAAGTCACAAGACCTTTTCACCCCTAACCCTTTAGGAAAAAAAATCCAGGGGTGTTCAAACTTGACAGCTTTAAGACTTGTGGACTTCAACTCCAAGAATTCCTCCTCCAGTCATGTTGGCTCAGGAACTCTGGCATTCAAGCGTGCAAGTCTTAAAGCTGTCAAGTTACAAGACCCTTGCACCCCTAACCCTTTAGAAAAAAATCCCCGGGGGTGTTCAAACTTGACAGATTTAAGACTTGTGAACTTCAACTCCCAGAATTCCTCCTCTCACTCTTCATCTTGATGATGTGCGGACGGGCGGTGGGAGGGAGCTGGAACTGGTTCTAAATGGCACTGTAGATTTGTGGAACCTCTTCCATAGAAGAGGTTAGAACTGGCAGGAACCCACCCCTGCTTGGAAGGTTGGGATTGTGCAAATGACTCCAGAAATGCTTAGGTATTGGAGAACTTGGAAGCAACAAGGAAAAAAATAGATTAGTTGCTGTTTCAGTTCTACTCATGTACTTTACTACTATGATTAGAATAAATTAGGGGAAAAATGTAAATTTTCATTATGTGCTGAAAAGTTTTGTGAAACAAGTGACTAGTTGTTTTGGAAAGCTTCACAGATTCTTCCCTTAATCTATAACCCTAAGCAATCAATACAGGTAGTCCTCAGTTTACAACTATTCACTTAATGACTGTTTGAAGTTAAAATAGCATTGGAAAAAGGGACTCCTGACCACTACACTTACAACCATTGCAGCATCACCATGATCACATGATCAAAACTGGTATGCATTTATGACAACTGCACTGTTCCAGTTCATGTGATCACCATTTGTAACTTTACCAGTTGGCTTCCAACAAGCAAAGTCAATGGGGGAAGGCAGATTCACTTAACAATCTCGTGATACACTTAATAACTGTAGTGATTCACTTAACAAAAGGTTGTAAAATGGTACACAACTCTCTTAACAACTGTTTTGCTTAGCAAAAAAAAATGTTGGGCTCCATTGTGGTTCTAAGTCAAGGACTACCTGTATGTCAAAGAACAGAGAGAGCCAGGTGCATTTACAGACTTCTCTACTGCAGACGTGGTCCCTTAAAGTAAATGTCAAAAGGAGGAATCATGAATAGTTACTATGGCTGTTGAGAGGTAGCCAATAAAGAATAAAATACCGCAACAGAATTGGAAAGGAACTTGGACTCTTCCAAACTCCTGCTCAAGCAGGAAACTCTATATCATTTCAGACAAATGGTTGTCCAATCTCTTCTTAAAAACGTCTAGTGTTGGAGCAGGGGTAGGCTGCTGGGGGTTCACAGGGGGTCCGGGGAAACCTCTACCTAAGATTCTGTACAGTTCAGAGAACCTCCAAATCCCACTCCTGGCTGACCCTGCCCATCCTGCCCCTCCCCTCCCAGGAGTCCCTACACAGCCCGTTTTGGATGCAGGTAAGTGCAGGATGCGTGTGGAGGCTTAGTAAGGGTGAAAAAGGCCTACTGGAAGTTCGGGAAGGAGCCTCCAGAGCCTGGAGAAGCCACTTTTGCCCTCCTCCCAGAGGCTCAAAAACCTCCAGAGCCTGGGGAGGGTAAAAACACACACACACACCGGCATGGTGCAGGAGGCCAACTGGGCCATGGCCACACCCAACCAGCAACCAGGCAGAGAACCCATTGCTAAATTTTTTGAAGCCCACCCCTGTGCTGGAGCATCCTCCAAGTTCTGGAAGCAAGTGGTTCCACTGATCATAACTGTAAGGAAATTTCTCCTTAGCAATTGCCCAATCATTTTTTGAAGAAAATATATGAATATTCAGACCATACTAGAATTGCAGTTTATGTAGAGCTGCCTTTGAAGAGCAATTCTTGAAAGCCTTTCTTTGCTTATAATGCTAGTCACTTGTGAGCTTTGCAGAGACGTTCCACAGCTTTAGTTCCTCACATTTCTCAATAAAACAATCAGGCCACAGTTACATTCCTAATCCTGACTTAGCCAGTCAGAATAAGAGTACAGAATTAATTGTATAATACTTATACAATTGTATAATTAATAATGTAAAATGTGTCCCTAAAAATATTGATAAAGAAATGATTGAAGCTACTACGATGAGGCCAAGGCAAATTAATAGCTCTCTAGCCTAAAAGTGTGAGGAAATAAGAAAAGAATAGGTATCATTTACAGCACTGAGATATACAAATCAATACCCAGAAAAGAGTCCTCAGTGCCCCTATTTAGGAAAATATTGCAGCTCATCTTTTCAGATGCTTAATACCCTCACAATGATCTACAATGTCTGAAGGTTTCTTGTCAAAATAATTTCAATAGCAGAATATAGTCAAGTAAAGTGAACCTAGGGTTTTCCCAAGTTATACAGACTTTCAAATTCTGACCAGCTCTGAAATGAAAAGCAGTTTCGTTTCTTCCCTTCAGAATTGAAGCAATATATAGCAAACTTTATTAGAGCTGTTCCTTTAATAAACCATACCTTTCTGTAGAAATAATATTAAATGCAGTGATTTCTGCTTTGCTGTACTGTATTTTAATAGATACTTTCCCTCCATTAAAATACCTGAAAGAAAGGAAAAGGTCGAGATTGCTGATGCTAAGGAATTGAATTAAAATAAATACTCTTGGCATGAAAGTCCTGAAAAAAAGATCCTTATCCGCTACATAAAGTAATCGATTATTAACCCTTTTGATGCAAAGCTGTTTCTGGGAGATTTAGAGGATGAATATGCTGGCCACGAGTGTAGACCCTGGCAACATTAGGAGAATAATATTTTGCTCTTTTTAAAAAGAGCAAAATTACTTAATTATCTTTCACCTATTCCACTGATGTACAGCAAATTACTCTTGCTTTATGCATCTGCCAATCTTAGTTTAGAGCCAAGGTAACTATTTGTAGCTAAATCAAGCCATTTTGCTTTGGTCAAATAAAAGAGATTGATCGATATCTTACTTATTTTTGCTTCTTTTGTCCTTCTAACTAACACATATAACATTCCAGGCTTCTATGAAAGAAATAGGTAAAACATGTATTATTGCTGAGAGGGGATGATGGAGGAGGCCAAGTTTAGAACCTGAGGTAATCCAACAATTAGAAGTGTGATCCTCAAAAATTTAGAAAGAAGCAGGCACTTATTCACACCTAAAAGTATAGATCAATGTTTTTCAAACTTGGCAAATTTAAAATGTATGGCCTTCAGCTTTCAGGATTCTCTAACCAACATACTAATATTGTAAATTTATATATTACTGATATAAATATATTGTTAAATAGGACATAACAGTATAACAGAGTTGAAAGGTACTTTGGAGGTTTTCTATTCCTGCACAAGCAGGGAGACCCTATACCATTTCAACAAATGATTGTCCTACCTCTTCTTAAAAACCACCAGTTTTAGAGCACTTCTGGAAATAAGCCATTCCACTGATTAATTGTTCCATCATAAAATCTCTCCTTAGTTCTAGATCATTCATTGCTTCTTGTCCTGCCTGCAGGTGCTTTGGGAAATTCTTCTTTGTGGCAGCACATTAGATATTGGATCACTGCTATCATTCACCCTTAGTACTTCTTTTCACTAGACTAGACATACCAATTCTCAAATTAAGATATGATATATTCTACGTGAATAGCCTCAATGTTTCCATTCCCCTTTCCCACTGAAACATACAATGAATTCCTATATTCATATTTTAATCCAGGTGCTGTTGATGGTATGACATAAATAGGTAATACATATTCTTATTAATTAATCTAGTTTGAAAATGTTATAAAGTCATAAAATGAGAATTAAATGGCCGGAATGAGATTAATAGCCTTTATGGTGGTTTTTTTTGTTTTTGCTTGGGACAGATTTGTATTCAGTGAGGATTGGATGCCATAATGACTGAAGTGGAGAATACCAGTGTCTAAAAAGATTTTAGAGTTTTAGGAAACACAGTGGTCCACAATTCATTGTTTTCCTACACACTTTTACTTAATTGAAGGAGAGGCAGTGTAGTGATTCTGTTGTCTGATTTTGAATAAGTTTGGAAGACACAGGATCAATCCTCAGCTGGGAAAGCTCATTGAGTGATTTTGGATCAATCACTTTTTCTCTGTTTAAACTATCTCAGAGGTGTAGGATTAATACTGTACGAAATATTAGGAGAAGGGACTTCTATATGTGCCATTTTGAACTCCCAGAAAAAAAAGTCTGATATAACAAATATTATTGTCATCGTACTCTGACCTCTATTATTAAATACAATATTTATTTGCAGTGTGCAAAATTCCCCAATCGAATTAGTATGATGACAGAATAATAAATCGACTGGCTTCTTTATTTTGCTAAATATTCACTACAACATACATTTATCCTATTGAATTATGAGCACTTTCACTATTGCTCCAGCCTGTTGCTTTTCATATTTTGAGTGGTATTAGTGTTAAACTGAGTTTTTAATAAATCAGAAAACCATCTGTTGTTAAAAAAAAGAATGCATTAGAATAATGAATTCAGTCATTAATTATGCTTGTGTGAAGAAGGAAAGAAGGAAGTACTTATTTTTGCCTTTATTGAGCTTACTGCCAATCAATATTATAGTATGACCTTGAGTTCTAGCACAGTCTGGAGAATGTTTGTATGAGAGAGACAACAAGGAAAAGTATGGGGAGTATATTTTATTTACTTCCTTCACATCATTCATAATTATATTTGGGTACCGTTATAAGAATTATACAAGATTAACGTTTGTCAAACCATAGAATTATAAAATAGAAAAAAATGTATTCCTCAGATTTAGTCAAAATGCCTTATCTCCTAATCAGAATCCTTTTGATTGGCTGCCGATTTACCTAAACAAAGAGTAAATAAATTTGTTTGCTCTGCAAATGCATTTCTGGTCACTGCCAATATGAACATTTATGGAATAATGAATCATGGAATAACCAATGTAGATCAGATTTTTGTTTCTTTGTTTAAGTTTTGACATACTCTTGTTATCTAATTCATTATTATTTTTCAGAATTAAATGAAAAGAAAATATAAAATCGGATTGCATTATTATTGGGAAGGATTTAAAGCTGAACTTGGCAAAGGTATGAAAGATGTGATATGACATGGTGGTTAAAATGCAGTATTGCAGACTAACTCTGCCCCCTGCCAGGAATTCAATCCTGACCAGCTCAAGATTTAGTCAGACTTTTCCCCTTTTGAGGTTGGTAAAAAGAAGAGCTAGATTGTTGGGGGGGGGGGCATGCTGACATTATAAACTACTCAGAATGTGCTGTAAAGCATTGTGGAGCAGTATATAAATCTAAGTCTTATTACTATTGCTATTAGAAACCCATTAAGAGAAGTGGAATAGAGTAGACATTAAGGGACGGATACACACATACCTCTAGATCAGGGATGTCCAAACTTTTTGCAAGGAGGGCCAGATTTGGTGAGGTGAAAATGTGTGGGGCCGATCATTCAGCCTGACATTCTTTGAACCCTTAACATTAAATGCGAATTAACTACCATATTTTTCGGAGTATAAGACGCACCAAGATTTTGAAGAGGCAAATTAAAAAAGTTTTTGCACTCTCCCAAAAATGGCCCATTTTTCACGAAAATGGGTCTTTCTTTTTAAAGGGCATGAATAGCCTTTAAGAGGCTTCTGGAGTGCTCCTGGGGGCTGAGGGGGCAAAGTTGAGCAAAAAATGGCCCATTTTTTGCTCATTTATGCCCTCCACAGCCCCCAGGAGCACTCTGAAAACCTCCTAAAGGCTATGCGCAGCCATTTTGGTGAAGGGGGCAGAGTTTTGGGAGGCAAAAAATGCTGTATTCAGTGTATAAGATGCACCCAGATTTTAGCCTCTTTTTTGAGGGGAAAAAGATGCATCTTTATACTTCGAAAAATATGGTATTTTATGAAAGACTAAACAAATAACTCCAGTGGGGAGAAGAGGCTGCGGGCCGCTTGAAATTTGAAAAAGGGCCACATTTGGCCCCCGGGCCGCACTTTGGACATGCCTGCTCTAGATGGATGGAAGTAGGAAAAACAGTTTCAACTTGATTTTTGCTAATGTGGATTAGAAATGAATTTGGACATATTTGAAGATTCTATTATTCTATCTTACAACAACAAAGAACATTCCTGGTATCCAGTCATATTTGTTTCTTGAACTGATCTACCTCAAAGGGCTGATAATAAAAGTATAAAAGTAGATAATGAACTTAGGGAAATAGCAAGAGAATCAAAATATCCCTGATAAAATTATTGGCTAACAGACATGATATCAAATACAGATCACTGGTATTAGATTATGAAATCTACCTCTGAAACTTTTTCAGAAGTATCATAAACCATTGGCTCCTTGCACCAGCCAGTCACATTCCACGGAATATCCTAATGAATAGCATGGGTAATCCCTGAGACACATGCTCTCTGCTCATCCCAAAATAATTTATCTATTGAGGACAAAAGATGAAATTTCCACAAATATTCCTGATATTTCAGGAATCAGGCATATAGCAATCAATAGCAATCAATCACTTTACAAATGAGATCAATTGTAAGCAACATATAAAACAGCAATAATGAAAATGGATTTCAAACAGATGTCAGGTATCAGGAACAGGTTGAAAAACAACATAAGGGTCAAGAGATCATGCAGAATAATCCAAAATTGGCCTCTAGCGGGTTAATATTGCTAACATCAGTAATGAATGTGAACATTTGACCCAGTGATTGCATTCAAACATGTTTCACTTGCTTTGAATTATCTTTTCAAATGGGATAATCAACTTGTTTAAATTGGGCACATCTAATTTAACTTTCATATATTTTACACTCATTTTAATTGTCCTTATTGATTTGAATTGAATCGGTCCACGTCAAAAAATTGGATTTGAATCCATATGATTTGTGTTGTCTCCATAATCTTACATCTATCTGAACTGAGCCAATATTTTGAATTAGATCAAAGCTGATTCATACATCCAGAGAAATAATCCATTCTCATGAGGTAGAACCCTACTTCTACATTTCATGTAGTGGCCTGCTTATTAAAAAGAACTATGTCCAAAGGCCTAAATCCATACTTACTTATGCTTTCTAAGTTTGTGCATTGTTTCATACTCTCTTTTTTATTATTCTAGCAAGTGGCCCCAGGCCAAATATATATATATTTTCAGAGAGCTCTGAAATTCTGAGACTTAGGTTCAGAATGCTAAGAAGCCACATCCTTCTTAAAATTCTGAGGCTGCAGACTTGTTGTCACCTTCCAATGAGCATTCTTTCACACTGGCATGACATATGATCAAAAATGTCAAATAGGGAATTGGTTGTAAATTATGAAATACTTTGAGATTCAGAGAAAGTTTTTTTTTTTCCTTTCTGTTTTATTGTAATTTTAAAACCCCTTCTGTTTGGAAAAAACATCTAGGGTTATGTTAGGCTCTGGAACATCTGGTCCAAAGAAACCCCAACATATTGGTTCAGTGAATCTAGTGAACCTGTTTGCTTTCCAGTCTGTATCCCTAGAAATATTAGGCAAACTGCATAAGAAAACCTTTTGGAAATGCAAAAGTTTTCAAGGTTATGGTAAGAGTTAGGCCTGCAAGATTTCTGACCCCAAAACAAACATGAGCTCCTTTTTATGTGCAGTGGACATATTTGCTTTTCATTCTGACTGCTTTGCAATCCTAGGCAAAGCGCATGTGAATCCCCATTGGAAATGGAAAAGTTTTCTAAGTTTAGGGTTAGACTTCCTGAGGTCTGGCCCAGAAATAAACATCATGGCTCAATTTAGAGACCCTTTTTATGTGCAGTAGACCTGTTTGCTTTTCATTCTTTTTGCATAGAAATTCTGGGCACATTACATGGGAAAAGCCTATTGAAAGTAAAATTATCATCCAGGTTTAGGTTTGGGGTTAGCTCCAATGCAGTGACGTGCAGTCAGGTGAGGCAAGTGAGGCACAGCCTCACCACTCTCATCATGAAAAAAAAAAGTAAAAGGAAAAAGCTGAGCTAGTTGCTGCCTCACCGTGGATGACTCTGCTTAACCTCACTGGTGCTCTCCCTCCCCAAGTGTAGTGACTTCTTCCCCAGGCCCCCATTCATTTCTCTCTCAGACACACACAGCTGGATAAAACTATATAACAATCTAGCCCAGCTTCACTGATTACAAGTTTGAAAAGGCAACGTGGCTCCACCTGCAATCAAACTACACTTGGGGAGGGAGAGCACAAGCGAGCACTGAGGAGACCACAGGAGGAGGCAGGAAGCCAGGCAAAGAGCCATGCTGTAGTACACATACTTCCCCCCAGCCTCTTTCTTTTGGAAGGCTCGGCTCCCCTCCGGCTTCTCTGCCTCTCCTCTCACCCCAGCCTGCCAGCAGGAGGTGGTGGGTGGGCTTTATTGTGTTCCAGGCATTTCCCACCCAGATAGCAGGCTGCATTTGCAATGGTGGAGGTGTTTGGGAAAGGCAGCAGGGGAATGGGGGGGTGGGATGGCAGAGGAGCTGCTTTCAAGCCACTGGAAAAGATATCCAATCCAACTTTTGTGTGTGTGGGGGTTTGTTTGAGAGTGAGTGAGAGAGGGAAGGGGTAGGAGAGATAGTCCAATCCAACTTCTGTGTGTGTGTGTGTGTGTGTGTGTGTGTGTGTGTGTGTTTGAGAGAGGGGGAGGAAGGGAGAGAGGGAGGAAGGAGGAGAAGGAGAAGAAAAAGAAAAAGAAAGAAGGAGCAAAAGAGAAAAACAAATGCTGTCGCTTTAAATTGGAACTGAGCATGCCTGGCTGTGGAATTCTGGGAGTTGAAGTCCACAAGTCTAAAAATATTTGAAACCCAGCACTGTGTCAGTGCCTCACCAGTCATAAACCTCACCGCACGTCACTGCTCCAATGAAGTCTGACCCCAAAACCAACACCGCAGTTTAATTTAGAGAGGCTCTTTATGACCAGTGGACCGGTTTGCTCTCAATTATGTCTCCCTAAAAATCTTAGGCAAATTGCATGGGAAAAGTCATCTAGGGTTAGGGTTAGGTCATCATGAATTCTGGCCCAATAAAGCAACAACAGTTTTGTGAGTCTTTTTATGCTTAGTGGAACAGTTTGCTTTCCATCCAGTTAAGGTTAACAATAAACCATATCTTCTAATTTAGAATACATTTTTTTAAAAAAATGCCAAGGAACAATAGTTTATCTAACACCAAGCTATAAGGTTACTGGAAATTAGTATTTTAACTGTGTTTCCCTAATACATTCTATCACCTGCACTGATCCAGTCTTTATGGGATAAGTTTTAATTTTTAAAGCCATAATAGTCGGGAGTCACTTGGATCATTTTTTAAGAAAACCTGTTCCATGTTACTTCCCAAGTGGGATTGGCATAACACAGAAAGGCTTTCAGAGGATGACATTCAGCAACTGAGTACAGCTTTCCTGGTGATATTCACTGGCCACTTTCTCAATGATATTTGTTGATGCCAAGATAAAACATTTATATTCATGAACATCCTTTTTGTTTTCGTGTAGCTAGAAAAGGCAAATTGAAATATTACACTTAATAGTTATATTTCATGCTATTCTATAATTTGCATGGCCAACTGTTGTTACTTTTCTTACACTAGAAGCAAATATTAAATCTTCATGTTATTCCCTTTGTTTTATTTCAGTTACTTCATTTTAATTTTGCCCCCTTTTTATGAGAACATATGTTCATGGGCAGGCAAATAAATTAAGAAAATATATTCTAAATAATAATATTAAATAATAGGGTAAAAAATAGTTGCTTTACCTGGCATCTAAACATGATGGAAATATTGCTTTTGAGCAGTTTTACCAACTGGTACACTATCTAGGCAGAGTTTTCATAACCACCAAAAGGGTCCTAATTGCGTTGGTCACCAAAAGGACTTCCACAATTAACATCATCCAAACAGAACCTCTATTGGCAGATATCTCAGTCTTTACAATAACAGTGTATAAATCTCGGAGGTCGAACTGGCAGAATTTAAAATATTTCTGGATGAACTGGTAACATTCCCTTTTAATGGCCTAGGAAAGTAAGGATCTAGAGAATCAATTCTAGAAGAGGGACATTCTTCTTCTTGAATATGTTTTGGTGCAAGGAAAGCATGAGGATAGCTTAGATCTGTGCATATCTACTGCCTCTGAGACCATTGCTGGCACTATTCCCAAATTTATTTGAGAAAATGAAAAGTATTATATGGAAAAGGGTATTGCATACTAATAATTATTTGTAGGCTACAATAGATTCCCCAAGTTGAAAAAGAAAGGAGGGGAAGACGGTTGCATTTCCTCTATCTCTTAGGAGGCACTGTACCCCACACTGACTACAATAATGAGCTCCAGAGGGACCTTTGCTCCTGCTTTGATTATCATGTTCCTGTGACTACATGTTGAAATCCTTCTCGTATATTGTTTGATTTATCCTTTGTCTGCCCATTGAGTGGGCTGACAGCTGTTACAAGGCCATCATAACACTTCAGAACAAGCCAGCTAGAAAACAGAAAGAAAAAAAAAGTCCAAACATTTCCACCTGAAGAATGCAATATAACCAAAGAACCCTACTTATCCAGAACTGGAAAAAAGTACAGCACTTGTGCAAAGGATTTAAAATTTGAAACAAATCTGCACACAAGTAGAAAGAACTGAGTGATCAAGATAATTGGAAATCCTGAAGAAAACACATTTTTCTTTTATTCTCTTTCCTCCTGTTGGAAGAAATGTCCTTCTGGGTTCGGCTCCAAGTGGGGAAAAAGACACTGGAGACATGGAGGCTGCTTGGAAAGATGGTTTTAATGGTGGACAGGACCACATGGCTTGAGTCCTGAACAGAAAAGGTGATCACATGCTTCAATGTTGGTGGAGAAGAAGAGAAGGGAAGAGAAGAGGCTTGCTAGGCTTTTTATAATCTATTCGGCCTCACCTATCTGTTCCCTGTTCCTGTGTAAGAAATGTATTCTGATTGGTTGAAAGACTCACATGGGCCCATGCAAGGGAAACCCTCTAGGCTGAGTTTTGAATCCAGGTTTGGTTGAGTTCAGATGCTATGTGGTCAGTTGAGTAAAGTGCCAATATTATCATGCCTTAATCCCATCCCCCTGGAGCTGATGGGGAATGAATGAATGAATGAATATTTATTTCTTAGCCGCACCCTCTCCCGAAGGACTCGGGGCGGCGTACAATAAAACATATAAAATACATATCTGGACAAGACATACATATAACAAAAACGTGTACTAAGACGTGTACAAGGAGGAGGTGGGCTGATGGATAAAAACAATTAAAATCACAATATTTAAAAACCCCTAAATAAATAAATACAATTAAATTACACAAATAAAAAAACCCGTCAGGAGTGATATAGTTAGATCATGGTTGAGCCAGGCCAGCTACTTGGAATAGGTGGGTCTTGAGCTTTACACGGAAGGAGCGGAGGTCAGAGGTAGTCCTAATATCCGGAGGGAGGTCATTCCACAGGGCTGGGCCCGCCACAGAGAAGGCTCTACTCCTAGGTGCCGCCCCTCGGCACTGTCTGGTGGACGGCACCTGGAGGAGTCCCTCTCTGTGCGAGCGAATTGGTCGCAGGGATGTATGGGGCAGGATACGATCCCGCAAGTAACTAGGTCCTGAGAACTGGGAGAACTGTTTATTATGTAAAGTGGACTAACTCAAGCTTTAATGGCTCATGGACAAAAGGTGGGGGCAGGAAGCTGCAGGGAGAGTTACATTTGTCTTTTTGAAACATGTTTCTTTTCACATCCAGAGAAATATTCTGCCTTTTCAATATTTCCTAGGATATTTCATTTTTCTGAGAGAAGGCTGGGTGATAACTTCCTATACTCCCTTCCTCACAAATTGTGACAGATGAAGCCTAGAGTTTTAAAAGCAGTGTGAAATGCAATGGCCATTAACAGTATCTCCGGAAATTATGATTAAATATTTAAAACATATTATAGGATTTAAATGACTAGGCTCTGAGGCATGCTTGACTGGATAGTGCAAATGCAAAATGAGATGACAACCTCCCATCAGAGATCTATCAAATAAATGAGCAGTAGGGTAGAAGGAAACTAAAACAGTGAGGCTACAAGCAACTTATCCAAGGTCACTGTTA
Source organism: Natrix helvetica (assembly GCF_964273705.1). NCBI lineage: Eukaryota > Metazoa > Chordata > Lepidosauria > Squamata > Natricidae > Natrix > Natrix helvetica. The sequence goes on along the minus strand of NC_138550.1, from coordinate 29,692,984 downwards.
TTAATTGATATTGAATCATATCAAACTTTTGAAGCAATTTAAACATTGATTTGATAAGCAAGCTTTTTTGTAGATAAGAATCAGAGATTGAGAAGCATCAACCCTCCTATGCCCTTGTATAGTTGGTGATAGATAAAGAAGATTCCTTTAATCTTTGCTTTCAGAAAAACAGTATTAAAAAAGCTACATCATTCTGTGGCCTGGGTTTTTATCGGCAAGCACCTGCCATAGGATCTGATAAGAAATTGAATATTACCTGAGACTAAGCTCTATTGAACAGGATACTAGGCAGCAGTGCCCGCAAATGGAAGTGGATGTACAGAAGGCTGAATAATGTAATAAAAATAATTTATGGTAATACATTGCAGTTTCAGACATAGATGTCCACCAGGGGGCACAAGCAAAGTTGTGAAACATGAAGCATGAGATTTTGATCCAAAGTCTATCCCTTATGTAATCCTTTGCAGTGTTGATGTGCAAGAATAAAGAGGTGGGGCTTACATCTTGATATAATGATGAACACATTCTCATTTTGGTCTCATTATGACTAGCAACAGTTACCTATTTTGGGAAATTGATTCCTGAGTTCTTTGAATAGAATTTTACCACCCAAATCATTTCCCCCTCTATTCCTCCATAAAGCATCTTTCATTTCTCTGAAGATCTGCTGGGGCACAAACCAGAATAATATAGCAAGCTCTGGGAAAAGGGAATCAGCTAGAAATACCATTTCTTCTCTTTGTAGAATCTTTTGCTGGGGAAAAATGTGTATTTTGAAAAGAAATGGCTCTTCTTCAAATTGACTCTGTCTATTTACAGAAAGCTATCATTGGATTTAGCTTACATTATTTTTCCAAAATGAATAGGGATGGACATATTCTCTGAATTGGTTCCATATAGCTCCCCAGGTTAGGGGGGTTGCATTCTGATCCATAAGGATTTTTACTAGAGTTCATATATTCATAACAATAATTTGCATACATTAGTAATATATAAATTTATTTAAACTGTTATACAGAATGCTATATGGAATTTTCCTTATTATAGCTGCTTTAAAAATAAAATTCCTTCACTGATTTTAAACTTAATTTTCCTTATTTGCGCTTTGTAATAAGTATCTATATGCAGAGACCACCACACATGTTGGGTCCTTCTAATGTAAATACTTCTTGTGCTTCAAATATTCCTTTTCTTTATACTTATTTCTCAAATATATACAAATAAACATTGTTGTGAATGAACACTGGCAATAAACGGTGCTGTACCTAGATTTTTGAACAGGAAAAATAGAAAGATAGGTTTTGATAGAATTCATGCATTGCTAAATGCAAGCTGTATCAAAGATGGTTTGATGAATTGTTCTAATTCATGCCATACAAATCCATCTTTCTTTCTTTTAATATTTCTATAGGAAATGTCTATTATATTGTTGGTTTCAAAGAAACTACCACATTGCCTTCTGTTCGAAAAAGTAGCTTTCCTTAGAAATATTTGAGGGATTAATATATCTTGGATTTTAAAGAATGTGGTTTTTTTTTACATTAGGAAAGATGATTGCATATGTTCACATAATGTAGGCCCTGAAATTATCCATTCATAAACCCAACCTCTTTCAGTTATATTGCTCCAAGTGGCAAAACTTCCAAATACAGTTCTTGCATTTCCAAATTTATCTTTCTCTCAAATTCTGTTAGGTAGCAACAACCTCATCAGTCTGTTTTTAAATGAGATTATATAAAAAGAAAATAATAATGTAAGACTGGTTATCATTCAGCACCTGTAAAGTCTGATCTCATGGTGATAAAAAAGTGTGTAATATTCCATAGATCTGGAATGTATACTGTTTTGTTTTGTTTCAGCTGCCCCTTAATTTCCCAGGGAATCATGTCCAGTTCAACTGACTTTCAGGAGTTCTTATGGAAATTGATGGCTAAAAGGCTATGTAATGACTTTAGTATTTGTCAGGTTATAAATAATAATAGGTATTTAAATTCAAATTTCAATTGCCTCGTTCTTGGCATTCTTTCAGACAGTGACATACACAAAATGCCAGATCTTCTGGAGTGTGAAGGTCCTCTCCTCTGATGAGATTGCTGGCTCCCACTTCTGGTGCAGTCATTTGGGAATTGGTGGAGTAATGACACATCTTTCTAACTGCCTTCTCCTATTTCCATAAGCATATCTCAGGACATCTCTGACCTTGATGTCAGAAGATATTGTGAAAAAGGTTGTTATATATCAGGAAAAAACATATAGTTCTGGTTGCTGTGTATGAGTGTGCATATGTGTATTAGATCATAATGTTATTCTATTCCATAAATGCCACATGCTGACAACTCAAATAAATCTGCAAAATCAGAGGTGGTATTCAGCCGGTTCTTATTGGTTCAGGTGAACCAGTAGAGACAGCTGCTGGAGGCTCCTCCCACTTGCCCCAACATAATGCATGACCACCTGTGCATGCACAGAAGGTGGTGTGTATGCGCAAAAGTTGGCATGTGCAAGCATGCTCACATTTGGGAACCGGCAGCGAAGGTAAATAAATCCCACCACGGTGCAAGATCCTTGAAACCTTTTTACACGGATAACGCTTAACTGCATGATCCAAATAGAGATAATTGTTGATTTATGGTCACTCATTCAATCACTGTTTGAAGTTATGAAAAGTTGAAGCTATGAAGCTGAAAAAAGTGACTTGCAATAAATCCTTGCACTTGCAATCATCACAGTGCCTCCTCCAAGATCAAAATCCGGGTGCTTGGCAACCACCATATATTTACAATGGTTGCAGGATTTGAGTATCACCTTATTATCATTTACAGCCTTCTTGGGTGGGTTCTGGCAGGTAAAGTCAATAAAAGAAGCAGGGTTCAGGAATCAGAAGTTCTGATCCCAATCGGGGTCATAAACTGAGAATTACTTGTATCAGTGGTTTCTATCTTAGTTTCTGCAGTGACAATCAGCACCTTATAAACATTATATGCTTATTAGATTTAATATTTTCAAACTGCTAGAGAAAAAGGGAGAGAGGGAGGGAGGGAGGGAGGGGAAAAGATAAAGAGGCCAAGGGATTTTTCTAAGAAATGCAATTGTCATAATTCTATGACAATTGCATTGATGTTAATGAATGCAATGCGCATTACACCATTGCATTGGGATTATATGTTCACAAATTAAATTAATAGATCAATTATGAAATGATAAATACAGATATAAGCTATATGATCACATTTTAGTCCTTCAGCCCTGTCATAAATTTTATATCTCTATTCTCTTTGATGTAGAAATAGACCAAAACATTGTTCTCAAATCTGCATAACATTGGGTTCTCTCAAAAATATGAAGATGGTAACGTGTACAGTTAGATGCTATCCACACGAAAAGGTTCTATGCAAAAACTGAATAACAAACCCCGTCCAAGTTATTTGCTTTCACACTAGCAACAAGCACACCTGAAGAGCTCACTTGCTACATTACATGGATAGAAGAACATGAATAATAAAGGAATGCTGCATGCTATAGATAGGGCTAGGCCTTGAGTGAACAGAGAAAGAGAGTAAATAAAATAAGGAAGAATAATAAGTTCCTTAGAAATGAATTTTGTAAAATGCTATTGCTTTACTATTTTAAGGCATGGTTGTTGTATACCATTATTATTTAAAATAATAATTTATATTTTCCATTAGTCTTCATTCTTGGCAATTACCTGGATATCTCCATGTAGTTTCCTAGTACTGTTTTTGGAAGTGATTTGACATTGCCTTCATTCTAAGACTGAGAGAAAAATGCTTCTGCCAAAATTACTTAGGGTTTTTTTTTTTTCAATTTTTCAATTTTTCAATTTTTGGTTATTTCAATTTTTGAGGGGGGATACAATACAATACAATACAATACAATACAATACAATACAATACAATACAATACAATACAATACAATAGTAGAGTTGGAAGGGATCTTGGAGGCCTTCTAGTCCAACCCCCTGCCTAGGCAGGAAACCCTATACCGTTTCAGACAGATGGCTATCCAACATCTTCTTAAAGACTTCCAGTGTGGGGCATTCACAACTTCTGGAGGCAAGCTGTTCCACTGATTAATTGTTCTAACTGTCAGGAAATTTCTCCTCAGTTCTAAGTTGCTTCTCTCCTTGATTAGTTTCCACCCATTGCTTCTTGTTCTACCCTCAGGTGTCTTGGAGAATAGTCCCTCTTCTTTGTGGCAACCCCTGAGATATTGGAACACTGCTATCATGTCTCCCCTAGTCCTTCTTTCTCTTAAGCTAAACATACCCAGTTCCTGCAACTGTTCTTCCTATGTTTTAGTCTCCAGTCCCCTAATAATCTTTGTTGCTCTTTTTGTCTAAGACAGGAATAGAACTCAAAGGTTTCTGGTTGGGTACCTTTTATTTTTTACCACACTGTCTCATATAACATTACAATACATAACACAGAAAATATTCAAATTATTAGATTCAAATGACTGAAAATGAATAATACATTCTGCAACAGTCAATAAATTTAAACTAGTCTTCCAATAAAAACTGCCCAAATTTGAAAAATATAGTATAAAAGGCAGCATTAGGATTTCTAAATTTGCTTTGTTTGTATAAATGTGTAGAGCTAAGAAAGCAACAACTTGGTTTTTTTTTATGATCTTCAGCCCAAGTTTGCTGATCCAACAGATTTTAGTTATATTTAAATAATTAAACCAAATTTATTACAGCTTTGTAGATGAATTAAGCCTCTAAATCTTTTAAGGTTCATCCTACTTTCTAATAACTCTTTTTATTAGCATGATATAAAACAGTTATTAGCATGATAAAACAGTCTAATGAATTAAGAGAATGCAGAATAAAATTTATAATGTCAAAACTTTTTAAATGAAAAATATCATTATAATCAGCTGGAGCTTTTCCAGTGCAAACTATGAAAAAAATTAAATCAAATTTCAGAGCACTAATACTACTTGTGTTTTAGTTGATAAATTTTGAAACACTAGTATGAGATGCTAGCAACTTTATTATAAAATATGTATTTATTTTAAAAGTTTATCTTTGTTCTCAAGGGACTGACTAAAAAGCAAAACATCAGCTAATATACTGTATGCACACCACATTTTGTTGATCTCATTTAGAGACAATTGTAATGCATACTGATATACAATTACATATTTATATATCTTAATTACAGTCATTGACCAAAATGTACAATTGACAGTGGATGGAACAAATTAAAACTGAGGCTCCCAAAGAATGGAAGACTTGCTTAGATAGCTTCATTGTTGAACTGGCCATTCTTATCCTTCCTGAACAAATGGTTTGTATCTTTTGGTTTTTATGATAATTAATAATATTAATTTTTATATTTCTTATTTTTATATTTGATGGTTTTTAAAATATTGCTTACCCCCTAGCCCACAATAGTATGGTGCTTATATATGTATTATCAAGAAGCATTATTACTTTGAAGGCAACAAAATATTTTTTCAAGGGTTGCAGGTCACAAATTATTTGGACCTGGAGGATCATTTGAGAAGCAAATCATCTATCAAATAATACCCTTCCTTCCTTTTTTTTATTAGCCTGTTATGATAAAACATTCAGTGTATTTAAGAATCTAGGATTGTTTTTTTTTAATTTGTTGATAACCCCATAAAATCCAGTTGCTAAATTCACAACATTTAAGAGAATATAAAAATGAGATTCAGTCCTTAAGAGAACATAACATGTATTTTTTTTTAATAGAACTGTGCTGAATTTTAATGCACAGAATTTTAACTTCCAACTAATAGGTTCAGATGGATTCAAAATTAATGTTTGCCCCTTGTCTATAAGGGATTTGACTTATCACTCACTGCCAAAGCACCAGAACAAGAGGATTTTCCTTGTCAATCAATCAATCAATCAATATTTATTTCTAAGCCGCACCCTCTCCCGAAGGACTCGGGGCGGCGTACAATAAAACAAATAAAATACAAAGTACAATACAATACAATACAAATCTGGACAGGACATACATATAACAAGGACGTATATAAGACGTATACAAGGAGGAGGTAGGCTGATAGCTAAAAAACAATTAAACAATTAACAATTAAAACAATTAAAAAGTCACAATATTTAAAAACCCCAATAAATAAATTCAATTGAATTACATTAATAAATCCTTGTCACCCTACATTTCAAGGAATGTATAATCCAGGGATGAAATTCAGCAGGTTCTGACAGGTTCTGGAGAACTGGTAGTGGAAATTTTGAGTAGTTTGGAGAACTGGCAAATACCACCACTGGCTGGCCCCAAAGTGAGGTAGGAATGGGGATTTTGCAATATCCTTTCCCCAGGAGTGGGGAAGGAATGGAGATTTTGCAATATCCTTCTCCTACCATGCCCATCAAGCCATGCCCACAGAACCGGTAGTAAAAAAATAATAATAATTTCACCACTGGTATAATTCCCTGCTTAAATTAACATGAATAAAATTAGAACGTAGAGTAAGTTAGCCAGGTACTTTAAATACTACTTCTGCAGTAGTATTCTTGTATATTACATTGTATACTTACCAGAACGGAGCAGTAACATTCAAAGAATGATAATATTCACTGGCTTTCATTGGTTTCTAGGAATCTAAACAGCTTCCTTCCTTGACTGAATCTTCCTTTAACTTTTCTCAGTATGAGAAAAGAGACTTGAAACCTTTTCCAAATATCAAATTGAATACAGTATGAGGTTTTGAAGTGCTTGTAGCTCCAATTCTACCCAGCACAAAGGAGTGAAAAATCTTACATGGATCTAAGAACCTACGACCTACAGGCTGGATGCATCATGCACTGGCCACGCCTACACCCGGTTTAGCGAATGGAAAAAAAGTTGTGATACATTATGTGATGCCATTGTGACAATGCGAGTTTGGCATCCCTGATCTAGACCAAGTGTCCAACATTTTGGTTTGCCTGGGCCACATTGAGTAAAGAGCAATTTTCTTGTGCTGCATATAAAATATGTAATATAGTAACTATCACTAAAAGTCACATAATAATGTTAAAGGTTTATGATCCTGTGGTCACCAATTACTAGCTATCCAGGGCTGCATGTAACCTGCAAACCACAGGTTGGATCTAGATTATAGTTGGGCACAAGCAGCTTCTTTAAACTCTTCACCAAATTGTACACCACATAAGAAATTGCTTTAAAGTTCTAGGAATAATAAAGTTCTAGGAAAGGAAATGCCTTATTTAGTTTTAGTACTATTTGTGGTTATAACCATGGTGTGCTTGATGCATGTTCATCTGATTTACCAGGGCAATCATGACTTATCTTTGAACAAAAGACCAAAATCATTTAAGAGAGATTAGTCATAAATTAATTATTGAGGAATCTTAGACTGTATTCTGCCTTGCCAGTTTAGAATGCATTTGTGTTTAATGGCTAATGGGATAAGATAAACGCAAGACTGAGGACAGACTGCTCCTGGAGATTTGTAGAGATTTAAAATGATTTTTTTTTAAAAAAAAATCCAGCACTGTGCATGCAAAAGTCATTACAATGTTCATTTCTTCATTTTCTCTCCCTCCCCCAAGTTTTTTTTTCAAGGTATAGACTTCATAATGAAATCTAGAATGTATGAAACAGCATACTGGTTCATGATTAAAAATTACACATGTAATGTCAATATTTCTTCTGTGCTATTTTACTAGCTGGAAAAGTACATCCCCCTGGGAAGGAAAAGGAAAGATGGAAGATAGAGAGGTCAATCCGAAAACTGACTAGAAGAAAAGCTTTTTCCTAAAGTAACATAATAATTTACAACTAAAATGCAGAGGTAGGCAAATCTATTTCCAGCTGATGGTGATCAATATCTTCAACCAAGAGTTGTGAATCCATTAATTCAAAGCTGAATTACTTAAGAAATCCCTGCCCCAAAATCCACTGAGAAATTTGAAAGAAGAAAATATTGTAGTGATATTTGTGCATGTAGAATGAGAGACAAACTAAAGACATGGCAGGCACAGATAACAAAGTATGTGAAGGAACCAGAAAAAGGCAGCTATAGACCATAAAAGTAGCTGCTTAAAGAAAGTACAAGGCATCTCCTTCCTTAATGAATATTTATCACAGGCTGCTGCCTATTATCGTTCAAAGAATTTTTTATACAGTTCCCATGTCTTTCATCTGTTTTACGTTATGGCTTATCTAACCATGGAAATTACACGCATCAGGTAAATGTTGATTTACATACAAATTGCCTCTAGTAAACTCGCCTTTAAATAAATAAATAAAAGTTAAAAATATTTTTCTTATTAATTTGCACTTTGCAGAGGGAGATAGAAAAAACCCTACACAACAACTGCCAACAATATATAATTTAATTCATTTGAGAATATCAAACAATTTGTGTGGATTTACCTCTGCAGCTTCCTCTCCCTTTTATTTTCAGTAATTTGATGTTTACCCAAAGTAGGTACAAGTGAAGGTTAGGAATGGAAGCAAAAAAAAAAAAAAAAAACAAGTAACACTTCTAATATTATTTTTCCTATTCTGTCATCCTCTGTTTTAAATGCATAAAAAGTTAATCAAGCTTTTTCAGGCTACTTGGCACTCTGAAAATATCATATGTCTATCTATCAGGGACGTGCGGTCAGGGGAGGCAAGGGAGGCAGAGCCTCACCTCTCTTCATGAAATAATAGTATATAATATATAATAATATATTATAGTATATAATAATAATATATAATATTATAATATTATATACATCCGGCCGGCCGCGCCCAGGAGCTGCGGAGGCAGAAATGTTGTCGGTGCTCCCGGATGACGAAGCCACGAAAGCGACTGGGGAACGAGAACCTTCCTGCCTCTGCTGGACTTGCGCAAAGTCCAGCAGAGGCAGGAAGGTTCTTGTCGTTCCCCAGTCGCTTTCGAGGACTGCGGAGCATGAGCTGGCAGAGCACACTCAGGAAGGCAGGGAATGGGATCACGTGTGCTGGAGGCTGAGGCAGCCTCCGCCTCCAGCACACGTGGTCCCATTCCCCGCCTTCCTGATGAGGTCACCAGCCTCACCAGCAGTAAGCCTCACCACACGTCACTGCTATCTATGTGTATATGGAACTGGATTGTAGGTAAAGGAGTATTTCTATCTATGAGAAGGTATCCAGGCTTCTGACAAAAAAGGAAACTATTCAGCTAGGAACTCTATCTGAAGACAGCACAGTGCCCAAATGCAGAGAAATTGACATGAAAACTGCTGAGCATTTCATGTTATTGAAGCTGCATTTTTTTTTAAAAAAAAAGGCAGAGGATTAATATGATGGAGGCGTCATGGTACAGACAGTGCTCAAGATGTCTAAATTATTATTTTGAACAAGAATATAGAAATACATCACTCCCATTAGTTGGGAAAGTTATTAGAGAAGGGGAAAAATGGAGGGAAAAGGTGGAAATATGCCTAATAATATATAGTTCAAATAATAAGGTGAGATAAAACAGGGGTGCTTAATGATGTAAAAGTATGTAATAGCATTATGAGGATAGCGGGAAATTTGAATCCATCTTGCACTGCATCCAAAAAAAGGTTGTTACGGGGGGGGGAGGGACAAATGGAATTAGTATAAAGGTATACCTCTAAAAGAAAAACTAGCAGTATTTTTTTTCCTTTATATTTTGAGAATACAATTATTAATGTCATTGATACTAAATGGGATTTGCTAAAAGGCGGAAATACACCATGTAAAATAGAGAATGGAAGGGTGATAAAGAGAGGAGAAAAGAGAAAAAGGAGACAGGAGAGGGAAATAGAAGGGAGGGAAAGAGTAGGAGAGAGGGAAGGTGTGGAAAGAGAGGAGAGGGAGAAAGCAAGGGGAAGTAGAGAAGAGAAAGAGGGAAGAAAGAAGGTAGGGAGGAGAAGAGAAGGAGAGGAGGCGAGCTGAAGATGAAATAGACTATAATATGGTGTATGGAAAGCAGAAGAGCAAATAAAAATTGAAGAGGCTTAATGAGAAAAGGAATTGATATATACAATACAATAATAGAGTTGGAAGGGACCTTGGAGGTCTTCTAGTCCAACCCCCTGCCTAGGCAGGAAACCCTATACCATTTCAGACAAATGGCTATCCAACACCTTCTTAAAGACTTCCAGTGTTGGGGCATTCACAACTTCTGGAGGCAAGCTGTTCCACTGATTAATTGTTCTAACTGTCAGGAAATTTCTCCTCAGTTCTAAGTTGCTTCTCTCCTTGATTAGTTTCCACCCATTGCTTCTTGTTCTACCTTCAGGTGCCTTGGAGAATAGTTTGACTCCCTCCTCTTTCTGCCTGTTAAGATGTACTGATATACTTTGGATTATATTATATGTATCATAAAAAATAAAAATAAATAAAAACGTTTGACTGAAAAGAAAAAGAAATATATCATTCCAAAGAATAATTTGCTTTGAAACTAGCACCCTCTTGAAACAAAATAACATGATTTGAGGTCCTGGTCTTCTTAACTCACAAGAGTGGAGTTGTCGACTTCCGATTCCGGCTGCTGACCCCACGGGCAGGCTCTGCTCACCCCGCGCTCTTCTGGTGGGCCCCCTACTGCTTGGGGAGCACAGGACGCACCGTAGAGGCTCCTGCCAAAGGGGCGGCGTAGCGGGGGATCCCCTGAGTCGGCGGCAACCAGGAGGGGCCCCCGCATCGCCCTAGGCACTGGGAGGCATGATGGGGAGGCGCTGCGGCGTCTTCGGGAGAAGGCAGCTGGAAGAACACGTGATTTGAAGGACGCGGTTGCTGTGTGGTGAGGCGGAAACTTCCCCACCCCCGTTCCCTTGCTTGTTCGTAAGAAAAGGAAAGGAAAAATTATCAGCTGTTTTTAAAGTCGTTTTCAACTTGGCTGGAGAGGCGTGACTGGAGGGAGGGGGATTCCCCCCCCCAGACAGGCGGCTTTAAAACCTTTTGCTCTCGGCCACAGAGGAGGAGGAAGGGAGAGAGCCAACTAATGATCTCACGCCCATAACAAAGGCGGATTTTGGACTTTAACTTCACAAATGAGGTGATGATCTGAAAACTTTGGAAACTTTGGAAATTTTATATTATGCCTCTAAACCCCGAAGCTGGCAGGGCAAGATGGCACACTTCCGTTGTCTTTATAAACATTGAAAATTGACTCCACCTATAGAAGTTCAGGCTTCCTGTCTTTGTTCTCCATGATACTCAGACAAATCTCCTGTTGAATTGCATCTCCCTGGAACAAAGGACTTTTTTTTTACTCTACTGCCAGAAGCAATTAGAATATTTCCTCTCTGCTTGGACTCCTAGCCTCCTGAACTCTCTCGGCGGTTTCCCTCCTTAAGTTCCTTTCTGTATTGACTTTGAACTTTTACTGCTCAATATAATGCCACCTAAAAGACCACCCCTGGGGAAGCCGGGCTTTGCTGTCTCCACCCCCACATCTACAGCCTCAAGTCCGAGTGGACAACAAACGTTATCATCATTCATCCAGCCCAAACCTGCTGAGACGGACTTTCAACAGATGTTCCAACAAATTTTAAAGGGACAGGAGGACATAAAAAGTGAACTAAAGGAATTGAGAGAGCAGCTGAAAGCGAACCAAGACCAGACCAGTAAAAATACACAGAGACTGGATCTTTTGGAGGGAGGGACAGCTGAGATGAGGGGGGAAGTGCAAGGGGTGTAGAAGGGGAACCAGGAGATTGAAATCCACCAAATGAAAACAGAATTTGAAAGAATGTCCTTTTTTCTCAGGTTCCAAAATGTAGTGGAGGCAGATGATGAAGATTTAAGGGACATTATGACAAACATCTTGGCTGAATATATACAGAAAGAAAAACAACAGATGGGGTGGGAACGGGATCTCGTCTATAGAGTAAACTCAGCATATGCTAGAACACATAATGTTCCCAGGGAGGTACATGTTACATTTCTCAGAAAGACCACAAGAGATGAGATTCTGAGTGCACAAAGAAGGCAAGTGTTGAAATATCAAGATAGAGAAATAACCATTCTGAAACAGATCCCTAAGAAAGTTGGAGAGAAAAGAAAAAACTATTCGCAATTAGCAAAAAATCTTTACCAGAAAGGGGTGTGGTTTAGATGGTTGATGCCTGAAGGTATGTTAATTTTCTGGGAGGATACTAGAGTTAGAATCAACACAACCATAGAGGCACAGGCCTTTATGGAAAAAAATAAAGCACTCCTAGATATACCTGATGATCTTACACCCGACATACAAGACACGGGAGGGGCCGGAGCCCTGCTGCCAGGGGGGGGGGGCAATACCAAGAAAACTCAGATCACAAAAATGAACAAGGAAATCGGCTTTATATAAATTGATTGAATTTTTTATATGAATTTATATGCTGACAAACTATCAATATGTAATATTGAATTATTTGCTTAAATGAATACTATGAGTACGGGGGGTGGGGATACCCTTCACACATTGTAACTGTCAAAATTTGTAACCTACTCCAATACCCTTTTCCTTATTATTTAAAAAAAAAAACCAATAAAACTTTGTTTTAAAAAAAAAGAGTGGAGTTGTCACAGTCCTTCTACTTGACTGAACCAAATGGTTCCTGTACATGCACTGTAAATGGAAATTATTTTCCTTAAGATGAAGCTCTGTTTGATATGATATACAATGTGAGTTCCTACTGGTTTGGACCAGTTTGGCCAAAGCAGTAGTGGTATGACCAACAGTGACCCAGGCCTGCCCTGTCCCCGAACTAGTTCTCTGAGTGGTGACGTAGGTGCCGCCATCTTGTTTTTGCTTTTGCGCATGTGCAAAGCAATTTTTATTGCACTGTGCATGCACGCACAGTGCACATCAAGTATGTGTGCATGCATGGCACGCCCACGAGTGAATCAGTAATAGTGACTGCCAGAACCCACCCTGGAGCATAAGGACTTGATTCTTATCTGTAATGTCCTATAGTGCATAGTTTGGTTCTTTACTTAAAAAGCAATGCATAGACTTGAGCTTTGCTAATTGATGTCTTTTAGTTTTGTTTCATTTTAGTTTGAAGAAATGATTAATGCCACCAAACTTAATTTAAATTTTCCCATAGGGCTGTGTAACAAATTTCTTTAACCTAGGCCAATATTTCCCAACCTATTTATTTATGGGAATAAATTAACTCTCACTGAAAATTCTGAGGAATCTATATATATAAAAGCCAAATCCACTCACTCATCATGAAATCTCCAGAACTGTAAAGCCTACAAACTTGAAATTTGACACATATGTTCCTCTTGGCTTCTAGGTGCTCGCTAAGAAAGCATTTTTCAAAATGACTATCAGATCATTAGTATTTCTTCTACAGTATTTATATATACAGATAGATTAACATGCTCTGATCCTAAGGAGTTAGATGTTCTACTCCCCCTCCCCACCTGAAAAGAACTCTGTTCCAACTGCCATTTGGGCGTGGGCATGGTCAGCACGTGACTCATCCATCATGTGGGCTGGCAGTTTAGACATTCTACTCCCCTCCTCACCTGAAAAACCCTCTGATGGTAAGGAGTTAGACTGGGGGAGAGAAGGGATAAGATAGGAGAAGCCTCTGTCAGGCAAGCCTGAGGGAGAGAAGGGAATAGGAGGGAATCAATGGTGCCAGCCTGAGGGAGAGAAGGGGAGAGGAGATGAGAGGAGGCCAATCACATAGATTCATAGCAGAGCATGGGTATGCAGCTAGTACTAAATAAGCTAGGGGTCAAAATGCAGTGGCTTGAATACAATGTAATGTCTAGATGATGCCTAAAGCACTGAAGCTGAATGACCATCATGTTATACTCTCACCAAATTTCAGGATCTTTATGTTCTTCTCCCAGCTCTTGAGAGTTTATAGGCAATGATGCCAAATGCTCATGAGATTTCAAGCAGAATACCAAAATCTTGCAAGTTTGGGTGTTCTTATCTCATTTTGGCTATATAAATGGTAGATATAGCTGGGTCATATTATGATAAAAGACATCTGGAAGGCCTTCAAAGTCATCCCAATTCCAGACAAAATGAGAAGAGGGAGACTGCGGTGGTATGGAGATCTGGTCAGAGCTGATGTAGAATCCATCACAAGGCAGGCACTTGCACGGAGCCCAGGTGGTCAGTGGCACTAAGGATGTTTTTTTTAAAAAAAGGAATGGATGGATTGCTTGCATGAAGGCATGCAATCTGTAGGCATATGCCCCCTGATTCTGCAAACTGGATGAAATGGTGAGTGAAATGCAAAACCACAGACCCCGTGATATGACAGGAATAATGCAAAAAACAAGAGATTTGGGGGGAAAGGCTTCTCCCTTCCCAAGGAAAAAGGTATATTTTGCCTCAGGTTTTTTATTATTATTATCATCTTCATTTCATTCATTTAATTCCATGTCCAATGAAAATTTGTACACATTTTTTATCTACATTACTTTAAATAGTGTAGTTTTGTACTTAATTTCTATAATATACATTTTTTGCATAATATTTTCTTTATTATAAAACATTTTTATGCATACTTTGCCCAATATATAAATTTCCGAGTGCATTCAAATTGTGTTTGTCTGCATGAACATTAATTCTCTTTCTCTTTTAGTTACAAATTCAGTAAGTATGGAATTGGATAGATTGGCTTAAAAAGGCAAACTAAAAAGCTAAACTAATTTCCCTGACATCCTAAATTGCAACTATACGTGTTTATTTCTATAAAAGGTTCCTTTCACTTCATTTATTTCTCTCAATTTAAAGTCTAAAGTTGCTTTTCTTTATGAGAAACAGGACAAGATGTTTTTAGCTCACTCATTTGTTTCTCATTATCTTTGTCTTCCACTTGGTACCTCAGTTATCTTGAATAACAAAGCCACATTACAACAGCACATATTCACTTTACAAGCAATAATTGTTACCGCTGTTGTGACATTCCTTGATTAATCCCATGGTGCTATCCATGCTTTTTGCCTAAAGTAGAAAGCCGTGGTTAAAAAAAGTACATCTCTAGCTCATGTTGATTTGATATTTAATCAGTTAATCACTGAAGACAAGCTCATATTTTTGCACCAGATCCCACACATTGCTGTGTCTTACACTGAAATATTGCTGATCATTTCTGGCATTCCTTTAAAAGCCTATTCTAATGCTCTGCTGATAGTTGGCACCTGGACACCACACCTCTTCTGCTAACATCTGTTATAAGACAGTTGGAAATTCTGAAAGTTGTGAAATCAATTTGGGGGGGGGGGAATGTCTCTTCTTCTTTCTATATTACTGTAAAAGAGGAGGCTGAGAGAGTCTTTATACACTTTTTTTCTGCATCTTTTGTTCTGCTGTATTTCATTAATATTTTAATAAATTTACAGAATTATTGTGAGGGAAAAAATTTTTCATAGGTTTTTTTTCTAAATTCCCAAATTGTTTTTCCTGTGCAAGTCACAGAAGGGCTGAGTCATATTTGATAAGCTTGAGAAACTGAAACAAGTTAAAATCAAAATTAATTACACGCACAGCTGTCTTTTCCAACTTCTAAAGGGTAAATACTTTTTGTTTGCAAACTAGCATTTATCAGCATAGCCAATGTTGATTTCAAACTAATTCCCATTTTCATATGAAATGGCACACACACAACATTGTCATTGTGTAAATGTTGCCAATAAATACTTATACCTAAAAGGTATATAAGTTTTAGGATTTGTGTGAAGTTGTTCTCACACAATTGACATTATTTGCTTTCCTGTAGATGTGCAGCTTAGCAATGGCAAAAGCAGTCATTTTTCAAGTTGTTCTGATGATGGCATAAGGGCAATGGCAGTAGCAAAACCAGCACCTGTGGTGTATACAGAAAGAACAGACTGGATAGTTAGTCACTGTGGCAGAATATTGATGAAGGCTCAAAAAATGGAAGCTGGGGAAGGAAATGGTGATGGATAACCACATCCCACAATACATTGTACATCCTCCGTATCCTAGAACAGATGTATAACAACTGCAGCCCAAGGGCTTCATTAATCGGTTATCAATCTTTTCACATCTTACTAAGCTTCTCCCCACCTTCTCTCTCTCTCTCTCTCTCTCTCTCTTTGTATTTTTGGCTGAATATTTGGAGATGGAGTATTTAATAGGTACATGAAGTTTGCCAGAAGATTTAGGCAGCTGTAACTTCCAAAAACACATATCCTACGAGGGTTCCTTGATGCTCTCTGAGCTTGCTTTCTTGCAGATATTTCATTTCCCAAACTAGGTAACAACCTCAGTGTAAGTGAGATGATGTTACAAATGAGAGAGGGGGAAGGGAGGGATGGAGGGAGAGGGAGAGGGAGAGGGAGAGGGAGAGGGAGAGGGAGAGGGAGAGGGAGAGGGAGAGGGAGAGAGAGAGAGAGAGAGAGAGAGAGAGAGAGAGAGAGAGAGAGAGATTGATTTTGTATATTTGTACAAAATTACGTTTTGGTACTGCAATAAAAAAAAATTCTACATGAGACCATCCAAGGTCGAAATGCAGCATGTGGCAAATTGGTAGGAAAACATTTCACTGCAGCAAAGTAAATAGGGCAATTCTAGAATGCCTTCTACAACTGATCAGTTTGCATATGCGATTTTTTTTTAAAAAATATATATCTTTCCACAAATGACAGGATACTTCAAGAAACTTACACTCACCATTGGATTGAGCAGGAAAAGATGACAAACAGGCTATTTACGTATTGTAAACATGTATAAGAACGAATGGTAATGGAAATTTCAACGCCCTTCAGATACTTAGCATATATTGAAGAAATGTAATTATAGTACATATGTTGATTTTATGAAGAAAAGAATGTCATCTTACTAGTGACACTAGAACTGCTACAATAGTATGGAAAAAAAGAAGAAGAGTTCAAGCTGAACAGCTCATTGTTGTCTTTGTCGAGCCTACTTTGCAGGACTACTATGTGGGGGGAAAGGTGCAAGAGGAAGTTCTAGGTAGGGATGTTTTATTTATTTTTTTATCCATCTTCTCAATTTTAATGCAATGTATTTTTTCAGCACTACACTGTTTGAATAATACTTTTTAAAAAAATATCCTGTTATTTAGAATAATGACTATAGATAAGAGCAAAGGTGAAATGCTACCAGTTCGGACCAGTTCACCCAAACCAGTAGTAAGGATGCCAGCTGTTCACCCAAACTGGTAGTTTAAAAAATGCTACCAGTTTGGCCGAACAGTTTTTTTCCGACGATCAGCTGTGCTGCGCGATTTATATTAGCTAGAAAGCAGGATTTCCATGCATTCTAGCTAATATAAATCACATGGCACACTGGATTCCCAACTTGCTATTTGCTTACCTTTTCAGGCACAATCGGTAGCAGCTCTGCCCACCCACCAGATATAATTTTGATGCTCTGCACGAGGAAGGTCCTGCACGCTCACATTGCTACCGAACTGGTAGCAAAAGTAAATGGATTTCACTGCTTGATAAGAGTTTTTTTAGAGTGTGGGCAAATGTAAGATAAAACTCTAGCAAATAAATTAATGAAATAAACAACTTCCCTTGAAATAAGTTTTCCAGTAGTTTTTATTTAATCAAACTGCATAAAAATTAAAACTAAATAAAAAGAAAAATAATGGTTAATTATCTAATCAATAAAACTACACTATCACTACTATTACAATTAAATTCTATTGTGTTTCTATTTCCTAAATTATAAGGAAAACCAAAGATCGCTACACACTGAGATTCTGTAAAACAAATAAACAAAAAGGAGACAAAGTAAACAATTAAAAAAACAGAAAAACCTTTCAAGAGACTATTTCAATAATTAGTAGAACAATTGCAATTAAAACAACATCAAGTTCAGAGAACTGTGCAGTTGTTAATTTCTATTTTATTTTTAACCTGTTAATAACTCATCGTTGTCAAAAACAAAGAAATGCACATAAAATTGTGCACCTATCTATAAAAATACATCTATGTGAAATTCCACTTTCTTGCATATAATTAAATTCACAATCTTCTTTCCACATCATCCATAAGTGAATGACAATGTATCATGCTTTCAGTGGCTCATGATGATGGTATGTTTTTCATAAGTGTTTCATAAGTGATTCTTCAGCTATGCATTTAAGAACTTTTCATGGCACTTACACAAATAATTCAACTGTGAATAATAGGGAGAAAATCAAAGTTTCTACACCCACAGACCTTATAGGAAGACAAGTATAGTATCAAATGATGTGTACCTGGTATTAATCAAGCTCCATCCAGATCAAACCTTAAGCAGAACAATGAAGCACTTGATAAGAGCTTTATTGCAGATGAGAAAAGCTGTTAATATTATGAAAAGCATTCCTGCAAAATATCAGGCCATTTATAAAGGAAACCCAAGGTTCAATCTTCATATTTTTTAGTGCCCATGCAGTATAAGAAACTGAAAATCCTGAACGTCTTGTCTTGAATCCTAAATTCCACACAATGCCTCTGGTTACATGGATTATAATATTAATAAGAAGCAAAAATGAAGTAGTATTTACTGGATAGCCTATCCAGTACAAACATTTTATAAATTTTGTCATGTTGGCAATTTAGGTAGAGTTGAATCACCTGTTTATGTTCATGCAGATATAATTACATATATTTTCATTTACAACTAGTTGTGAACTTAATGAAAATTGGGCAAATAGTGATCAAATCTAGTTATTATTTATTTATTTAAAAGATTTAAATACCTGCCCAAGTAGTATACTGTGACATCAGCATTACGTGGCCTATAAAAACAATGCAACTCCATTGTTCAAAGTTGAAAAGATATATTATTATATAGTTATCATATACTATATAGAATTAGGGTATTGGATATGAAAATCTAAACTTCCTCTCCCCAATAGATGCCCTAAGTAGGAATGCCATTCTTTCCACCCAACAAGAACATTTCTGATCACTCATATTATTATTCGTTATCACATAAATTAGATACCTATTGCTAAATTTCAATTTTCAGCACTCTGCTAGGTTATTCAAAGAAAAGAGGCATCAGATTGTAGGAGTTTCAGGCAAATATTACATTTTTACACGATGGAGCATTCCTTGGAATCAAATTTAAAGTACTGCACAGTTTTATGTATACACACTCAGATCTTTGCTCATTTCATTTCCTTGGAGTACAATACATATGCCTTTTAGCTGATGGGAATCCTCAGCGTCCAAGGAAAGAAATGAGACAATAAGGGGGAGTCTCAAGGTTTACTGTAATCAGAGGGCAAGGCTTCACAGCTGGAACACTGCTTCTAACCAACAATTTTGTTTCTAATGAATATTTATCTGATATTTTAAATATGAAGGCAAAGAAGAAAAATAATGTTAAGCTTTTAAACAATTGGATGCATTATGCAGATCATTCAAGGTGACTTATGTACACATTCCTCTATTTGCTTCTCTTGTCAGAATCCTACCAGCTTAATATTCAGGCATTTAGGAATATGTCTCTTACTAGTACCAAGAAGACAATTGAACAAGTGACAAAATCTCAAAGGAAGATATTTCTGATCGTGCAAGATGTTGGCATCTATAAAAAGTGAAAAAATGAGAATAATTAAGTGCCCCCACACATTATGGAGCATTTCTTGGAATCAAATTCCATAGAACAATTAATCAGTGGAACAGCTTGCCTCCAGAAGTTGTGAATGCCCCAACACTGGAAGTCTTTAAGAAGATGTTGGATAGCCATCTGTCTGAAACGGTATAGGGTTTCCTGCCTAGGCATGGGGTTGGACTAGAAGACCTCCAAGGTCACTTCCAACTCTACTATTGTATTGTATTGTATTGTATTGTATTGTATTGTATTGTATTGTATTATAAATTCAAAGTACTACACAGCCTTATGTATACACATTCATCTATCCTTTCTGCCCCAAACAAACCATTCTTGTAGTGTTAGAAAATGCTGCTTTATTTAGAAAGCTACCGTAAATCTTTAAGAAAGGTGTACAATATGAACTAGAGGTATGCAATGCTTTGGATTCAAAGGCAAAAGATGCATCAGAATATGCATAGGGATGAATAGAGGATCTGCATGCAAGAATATCCACACAGCCTGTAAAGTATCATCTGACCTTTAAATTTAAAAATCCCGAGTGGCCATGATAATGGCCACAGTATATGGGTTGAGATCTGTTCATTTGAAGGAAGGATGGAAAATATCTGACACAATGTGGGTGGTGTCATGACATAAGGTAGCATAAGTGCAGAGGGACATAGGGAGAAGTCATTATCTATCTGTCTGACTGTTTATCATTTATCTGTCTGTTTCAGAACTTAATAGAAGTTGGACCAAATGAACATTCTAATCAATTGTTTTGCAATATGGCATTTGGTTTTTTTGGAAATATTTTTAGTTGTTTTGTTATCAACCTTAGGCAAAGATTGGGACATAAATGTCCCCTACTAAGATCTAAATGCACTTTGACAGGATGATTGGTTAGATTTGGGCAATCCCAAAGATGTATCCTTGCCAAGTTTACTTGCCAGTATATCTTACTGAATTCAGGGCAGATTAACTTTCAATGTAATTTCAGAGTCCCTTCTTTCCCAAGTGCAAGATCTTCTAAGAGTAATAATAGTTGGTTTTTCAGTGCTTTTGAGAAGAAACTACTAAGGAGGTGTTAAATAGGTGAACGGATGAAACAGACTTCAGTGATAACAAACAGCTCTTTATTCGATAACTATGTACAGATCAAGTGCTGGCCTGTCTGACAGCTAGCCCTTTTATAGGAAGCTGTCAGACGGCTCAGCCAATCGGCTTTGAGCATTTTCCCACCGGAATGGAGGACCTTGGTGGAGTCTATTGCTCCAGTCTCAATATGTAACAAGAGGTTTATGAAATTTTTCAAATAATAATTTTCTTTACATGGGATTAGCATAATGGGGCAAAGAATGTGTCCTAAGTTGCAGTACATGCACAACTTCAAACCAAATTTTTAGAGTTACCAATTTCCCTAAAAGACACTGTTCCTGCCACTGGTCAGCTATTCTTGCTACGTGTATCCCCCTAACTGTTCTCATTGTTGGTTCAGAGACAATTTGTTTTTTTATCTTATGCATGTGAATGGAATAGAAACATTTGGACATCAGGTGTTGATGAAGTTCCTCCAGTTCTAATTAGCATCAACAGTGTTGGAAAGTTTGTTGCAGTTATAGATCAGAAACATCTGGAAGCTGACATATTCCCATTCATGTTTAAAAGACATTCATATTCTAGAGATGATTCTGTATAGTTCCCAATCATTAACTCTTTTCAAAGCATGCTTTATTATCCTAAACGATCAACAAGCAGTTGGCTGAC
Source organism: Natrix helvetica (assembly GCF_964273705.1). Lineage (NCBI taxonomy): Eukaryota > Metazoa > Chordata > Lepidosauria > Squamata > Natricidae > Natrix > Natrix helvetica. The sequence continues at coordinate 29,671,701 of NC_138550.1, read as the reverse complement.
AAACACTTCATTTAATATTTTATTTATGCAGTACTATTTTAAACAAATTTACAATCCAGATCCCTTCAATTCTATAACAGTTATGCCCTAGTAAATATGCCTAGAATTACCAACCAGATTATTTCTAGCATTATATGTAATATAATGTGGAGAACTCATATTTTTCAAACTCCATCATATGTCCATTTCCAGTTATTAGAAAGGAGTACCATTCTTACAACAACTAATCAGTTCAAAGCATTATCTTCAAAACAATGACTAAATCTTGGCAAAAGCAATGAAATCAGCAGATGTATATTCATGGAGTACTTACTAAAATCATAGAGTTAAACTACCATAGTTTATCTTAACTGAAGCTAAGATACTTATGATCTGCATGATTAATCAGAACTGATTAAGAGAATGGCTTGATTAAGTGAGTTTATCTCAAACAGAGCCTTTGTAAAACCCAGGATCTGAAAATCCAAAATTATTTTTTTCCACAGTAGTTTCTCTGGTCTTCTTCCCTTCTCCTGTAACACATGGAGAAAGCATGGATGTATATGCAAATTTATCCCACAGAATAGCTATGTCACAAATTTGTATTTATAGAGTTCTGGTAAGAAATCTGGTTCCTTATATTACTGTTAGAAAATGTAGCATCCTAATATCTGAACAAAGCAAATATATTTCTCATGAGAAGGACACGGCAGATTACACGGAATGATAGGACAGAATCAAAGTATGCATCTTATTATTAAGATAAACCTTTCATTTGGTGAGCATCCTAAACTTTTCTTTGATCATTTCAGGTCAGAGAATCAACCATCCTAAATATACCCAGGTCCTGACCCATACAGGATTTTTAAGTAATGATTAATACCAGGAATTATATGACAACCGTACCAAGAGTCAGTCCCCTTTTCATGATATAGATGTTATACTGTATTATCCATTAATAAAAAAGCAGCTGTATTCTGCACTACCTGAAGACAGACCATTACAAAAATAAACAGCAGAATTCCATTGGCGAGATCTAACAAAAACATATTCTAAATGACTATACTCTTATTTCCTACTCCACTACAAACCTCAGGTGACATACCACAAAAGCTGAGAGAAAGTCTTCTTGGCCAGAGCCTTTACTAGTTCAATCAAGGTGGGATTGAGAATCAAGTAACACTTCCATAATGTGTACCTGCTTTTTTGGGGGGGGGGAACAGAATCCTAATTAGAATCAGTTGTTTTGACTCAACATGCTATTTATTTAAGTTGAGTCTTAGATTCTTTTGCCTATCCAATTTTAACTGACTCCCAGCATTAGGACAACCTTACTGTTGTATGACTGTTTGGCCCAAAATGGAGATCCAGTTTAATACACAAATTGTAGAATATGAATAATATGGTAAAGATGGCCAGATGGGGATAAAAATAATTTCTTCAATTATATTTGCTCAGTGATTAAACAGAACATTGCATTTATTCCAAAATTAAGATGTTGCTATTTATGCTTTTCTTTCCTTGTAATTTTGGCACATCTTTATAATAAAATAACATGGATTACAGGTAGTCCCTGTTAAGTGACTATCTTATTTAGTGATCATTTGCAGTTATGACAGTCATGAAGAAGTAACTTTATCACCAATTCTCACATTTATGACCATCACAAGTCTGTAAAGCAAAGGAAACCTGACGAAAGATTCTCTCAATTTCCATTTCACTTAGCACCTATTTTGTTTAACCCAATTACTAGTCACAATTGCGATGGCTAAATGAGGACTTCATGTATAGATGTAGAATTATTATTATGAATCTGAATCACTTCATTGAAAAATGAAATATTTTCGGTGCTGATAACTCCATTAGCTACCATGCTAATTTTCAATTTTCCAATTTAGGCCTGCCTAAAGTGACCCAGATAGCTTTTATATTTGAAGAATATAAACTAGAACCTGGCTTTACAATACAATACCAGAGTTGGAAGGGACCTTGGAGGTCTTCTAGTCCAACCCCCTGCCTAGGCAGGAAACCCTATACTGTTTCAGACAGATGGCTATCCAGCATCTTCTTAAAGACTTCCAGTGTTGGGGCACTCACAACTTCTGGTGGCAAGCTGTTCCACTGATTAATTGTTCTAACTGTCAGGAAGTTTCTCCTCAGTTCTAAGTAGCTTCTCTCCTTGATTAGTTTCCACCCATTGCTTCTTGTTCTACCCTCAGGTGTTTTGGAAAATAGTTTGACTCCCTCTTCTTTGTGGCAACCCCTGAGATATTGGAACATTGCTATCATGTCTCTCCTAGTCCTTCTTTCTATTAAACTAGACATACCCAGTTCCTGCAACCGTTCTTCATATGTTTTAGTCTCCAGTCCCCTAATCATCTTTGTTGCTCTTCTCTGCACTCTTTCTAGAGTCTCCACATATTTTCTACATCGTGGTGACCAAAATTGAATGCAGTATTCCAAGTGTGGCCTTACCATACCATTATAAAGTGGTATTAACACTTCACGTGATCTTGATTCTATCCCTCTGTTGATGCAGCCTAGAACTGGGTTGGCTTTTTTGGCAGCTGCTGCACACTGCTGGCTCATACTTAAATGGTTGTCCACTAGGTAGTCCAGTACATTAACCGCCATACTATACTGGCTCTTATATATATATATTGTGTATAAACACATGCATACAAAGTTGATGTGATTGTATATCACTGCATTATTTTTTATCCTGTTTTTGTGATGTGCATATGCTACATACCTTAGGACAGTATTTCATCAGAACATACAATATGTTTAAATGGATACATATAGAAATCTATATAAATAAAGCCAGAACTAGCAATTTATGGCAGCAATACTAGACAATATAGCTGACCTAATGGAATACATTAAGATGGAAATGCCCAGAATCAGGGACCTCATTGGCTTTACCACCTACGTTCAGTTTAATGGATAAATATACCAACAAATCAGAAGAACGCCCATAGAATCTCCACTTTCATGACTCGTAGCAGAGACCATAATACAACATCTAAAGACTATACCAGTCCCACATACACAAACCAAAGAATGGATGTGGTATGTAGATGAATCCTAATAATAATAATAAAGAACAACTAAAGAAGACACATGAAACTATTAACAACTTTTTTAAAGAGTTAAAGTTCACAAGGCAAAAAGGAAACAAAAACATACTATCCTTCCTGGTTATCCTCATCTGCAGAGACAAGGATGGCAAATTAGAACAGCAACTGTATTGTAAAAGCATCCACACTAACCAAGTGCTTCACTACCAAAGTAGAAATCTGACTTATCACAATTATTTAAATGAGCACAAACACTCTGCAGCAAAACTGAACATCAGGAAAAAGAAACAGATTATCTATACAACATCTTCCAACAAAGTGGCGAGCCACACAATTTTATCAAATAATGTCTGACCACTCAACCCACTATATCACAACCAAGACAAGCTGTGAAAAGAATAATATTGCCATAAATATCTCAGAAACAACCAACAGACTATAAATAATCACATGGCATCACTGTAGCACACAAAGCAATTAAACATTCCAAAACAAAAGACCCAGCAACCTTGGAAGAAAAAGGAGGAGTCATTTACAACATACAGTATAAGGACTGTAACAACCATTAGGTAGGACAAACAGGTAGAACACTAGCAGACCTCAACCATGAACATCAGAAAGCAGTCAAAAGACATTATGAAAACTCCATAAATGCATAACACAGGAATGTCAGACTCAAGGCCCTGGTGGGGCTGGCCTGGAAGGACCGGCCTGTGGTGCCTCTCCCAGCCAAATTGGGCCCTGGGGATGCCATATGCCCCCAGGACCTGTTTTCGGCCTCCACAGATTCCTGCAGCACTTTTCCAACCAAAAAACAGGCTGCATGGAGGCCCTGTGAGACTCCCATGCTGCCTATTTTCGGTCTCCCCAGTCTCCAGCAGCACTGTGCCAGCCAAAAACAAGCCATATTTGTCCAAAAGAGTGCTGTTGGAGGCCATGGAGACTGAAAACGGGACACACAGGAGTCTCACAGGGCTTCCACATGCCCATTTATTTCAGCAAACTGCTGCAGGATGCCGTTCAGGCTGAAAACGGGCCACACAGGGGCCTCGCGGGCCTCTGCATGTCCCATCTTGGTTGGCAGGGTGCTGCAGGAGGCATCCATCCAAATATCTCCCCAATCCCCACTCCGCGGAGGAGAACCACAATGTTGATCTGACCCTCAAAGAAATTCAGTTTGACACTCCTGGCATAACACATGGAGGACAGTCTTAACCTGTTTAGTTAGGAAACTGTGAACATTGTAGACCAAGCTAAGTCCAAAAACATTAGATAAACAGAGATTAATACCAAGATTAACATTAGTCCATCAACCAAGCTGTAAACAACCTCCAAGTTAAGGAACTACCCATTCAGACAAATAATCAAATAGTAAACAACAACCTAGTCAAAGGACCATCAGGAGCACTCCCATCAAACTCTGACAGGTTAAACTATTTATGTATAAACAGGGGGGAAACCCCATTCTCTACTAACATCTGCAGATAAACAACAAGCTCAGGCACCATCAAGGATCCCATGCTTCAGCCCTGAGCTACTCTTCTATTATCAGAAAGTTTGCTTTTGCTTTCTGAGGGATTTCATCTATACTTGCACGTTAACTTATGCATAGTTTATATGAAGACAAAGAAGAATAGAAAGAACTGAACCGTGAAGAAATGCAAGTGTACTTTGTTATGGCAGAATAAAGTTATGATTGCTTGAAAATGTAGACATGCCACTGCAGGAACTCCACCAGTGTCCCCAAAGCCAGCAACTGACAAAACAATCATGAAGTCAGGGTGCAATTTCTAAATAAAATAGCTAAAAAAGACAGAGAAAATGGAAGGATGTTCTTTGCTGGAGATGTTTAAGCAGTCATGGGACAAGGCTGCTGCAGTGATTCCTTGCATTGAGCCTAGTGTTGACTTAATTTTTGCCAACTCTATAATTCAGGATGCAACAGGTGATAAAGTTGTGACAGTTAATGTCTTTGGCTTTTAAAAGAATAAACTTAGTAAACTTCAGTTACTTAGACTCATATCACTGTGGGAAACTATCCCTTTTGAAGGATGGCATAAGGAAAACGAGCAGTAGAAAGTTCTATCCTGTATATCCTTCCCTCACATAATTCATCTAATCTCAAAGATGTTCCAGAAAAAAAATGTTTTCAATACATTTGAAGGGAAAGAAAAATTGATTGGGACATACGAGCATTAGAATGTTAAGAGGATTGGATAGAAAATAAGATTACTTATTCAGAAAAATGGAATAGCAAAGATGAATAGGACACACTATGAATGACAATATTGCCCCAGATTAAGAAGAAAAAGAAGCAGGTCTAATCTTACAATACTACTCTGATTTGTTCTGTTATGCTTTTCCAATTCAGGATGACATCTCAAATTCTACTTTTCTTGTTAAAAAAGGGGGTAAAAGTTAGATAAACATTATTTTCCCTTACAGGCTTGCTGCATGTTCAGATACAATCAGGTTGGCACATAAACCAAGACAAGGCCATCTAAACAAATAACTAGACCATCTTTCTCAAGAAGAGTCCCATGATACAAGATTGTCAAACTTTTACTTCCAAAGGGCTTCAAGTGAATTCACTTTGCTGAGAAATGTCTGGCTTTTGGTTTCCTTAATGTACCAGGGTTGTGGGAATATCTGCAGGATCTGCTGTAGATTGGAATGTATATGTTTTGTCAAGGCATCCATACTTGAAGTAAGGCTAAAGGAGGGTGTACAGGTCAAAATGAGGTTATGCTCTCCCGCTAAACAGCAGAGATATTTGACAAAGAACGGGGTAGTCAGCTATGTTGAGATTTTTTACACAGAACATGCTGCCAATTCAATTGCCCCTTCCTTGCCCTTTTGTTATTTACCAAGAAATTGGAAACAGAACAAAGATAACACAAATCAGAAGGAATAAAGTTCAGAATTTCCAATTATCAAACATAGTAGTGTTATGCCGAGCACCATAAAGCTGTTTAATAAGTTACCTCTTTTTCATAGTCATGTTGAGATAAAGCTGAATTAAAACCATTAGCTCTTAGCTGTCATCTTTCTTTGAAAAATTATGAATGTCCTTCAGGTAGAGACAATAATAAAATGGCATTCTTAAGAGGGTAACCTGCCTACGGAGATGGAAGATGAGTCAGGATACATGCTGCCTGGAACTAGGAATAGTGCCAAAGATCTTAATTACTTTGTTTTTCATATAGATGTGTCTGACTCATAATGCTTTGAATACATTTTAGTGCTATTTCCTCAAAAAAATATTATCAGTTCCAAAATGCAAAATGGATTCTCAACATCACTGCACTTATTTTTCATCAAATTTATCGAATTCCAAACAGGAATAACTAAATAATGAATTAAACCATCACAAGTAAAAACAACAATAACAACATTTACTATGGGGAACTATGCAGTTTCCTAAGCTATTGTGTTAACCTGACAATTTTAGAATGCATATGTTGCTCTACCATAGGTTGCTCTACCAAGCCCAAATCTTGATTGAGAAGGCCTGTAAAATATCCTGTTTGTCCACCTGTTGAATGTTTGTTACATATTTAATGAGTTATATAAACATAGCCTCTATGTAGATAGAACTGAAAAGAAAATGCAGAGAAATAAATATGCCGGGAATATGCAGCTCTAGCAAGATTTGGGCAGAGAAGGCAAGCAAACCACTAGAAAAGTCAAAGATCAGAAGCAGTGATTACAGACAATGTTCATGCTCTTTTACAGAAGAGATGGAAGACACATCATTACCAGGGAGATGAACTTAGAATTCAGAGGTTACATTTCTAGTGGCAAAAGTTAGGAAGGTCTTTAATTTTGTTTCAAGAACACTTAAAAGCTTGTGAACAAGAATGAATTTTGCCTATAAGAATAAGAGCCAGAGCTGGGTGGGATAAAGGAATATGCAGAATAGGGTAATGAAAAATGTATAGAAAAGGAAGAAGAGAGAGGAACTGAAGAGGCAGTCAGTGAAAGATACGATAATTCAAATGGTACTGGAAATTAAAGAAGATAGCCGAAGACTAGAAGGGGAGCAGGATCTGGACTTGTAGATTACAGGGCATTAAATATGCCTATTAGGCCAAATGTAATTTGCATACATTTTTCTCACTGGAGCCCTAGTTCATACAGATAATTTTCCCGAGGAAAACTTGCGAAACAATATTCACATACAGAAAGTTCAAGAGAAATGGGCTTTGAAAGAAAATGGCTGTCTCATAAAATTAAATTTTAATTAGATTTCAATTTCAGTTCTACCCAATTAAGTTTTTGAAGCAGTTTTTTAAAGTTTTAAACAAGATTAAGTCTTGTTTTAGAGCACAACTCACAGATATTCAAAAATCATGATAGTGCTTGGTTCTAAAAAGGTGCTCCCCCCTCCCATTGTAAAAAAGCAATCATATCCTATTTGTTTACTTTTATCCTATAAAAGCAATACTAGTACAATGTCTAAAACGTTGGTTTGCAAGCAAAAAGACACTGCTTATCCCTTCCTAACCATAGAAATCACAGCAGTGCTCAGTACTAGTCTTTCTAAGCCCACATTCCTCACAGTGATAATAATGTGGATCAAAAAAGGTAGAGAGGTGAACTACCTGCATTCTTCCTTGAGCAATAGGAAGACCCAATCTAATATAATAAGTACTTGCCATAAGGAGGATGACTAGTTTGGTGAGTCTCTTTGGAGAACACTCACATGTACTGACTTCTTAATAACTGAAATAGGGCCATGATTTGAGATTCCATTCTAAAACAGTATATTTTCCACTGATAAAAAAAAACCCACTCCTGCCAAAGGAATTTTAAGAATTTCCTGAAAGCATGACAATCTTGCCTAAATGAAACCATGACAATCTTGTCTAAATGGGTTCCTGATGATCAACAGCAACTCTATAACATTTAAGACAAAGATCATTCAAATTGCTTCTATCTGCCCTCTTTAGCAAGAGATCTTAGGGACAGACTCTGTATGCTACATATACTGTACTGCTTTCTTACCTAGAAACATTGTGTTGTAGGGATATGCCTTGGCCTTTAACAGCTGAACTCTTCTCATCGTTTTTTCTTCCAGCTTTTTCCTTCCAGCCTTCATTCACTCACTCATGAATTCCATTCATAATTTAAACAAAGAAAGAAGCTAGCACAGGCGTGTCCACCATGAAAGTGCAGGGGGGGAAATCCATTTTTTTCTCCCTGAAGCCTTATTGCATTGCATTCCTTCTGTCTTTTCAGTTTGAAAGGAAGGCATAGTGTGGGTTTAACTCATTTCTAATCAATCTGACTTGTCTAATATGTGATTGGGATAATACTGTTTTATTGTCTGTATGTATTCTGGCTGGGTGCAAGTCACTTTGAGGTGCAATTGCCTTGAAGAAAGGCACTATAAAATGTTAATAAAAAAAGTTCGCTGAATAATAGAGTCTGAGACTGAAATCCCACCTTATACACTTCAAAGACACAGCTGTGAATGAAGAATGGAAGTTGCTTTTGAAACTGAAAATCTGGCAAATATTAAAAATTCAAAGTTCACATTGAATATTCATTTCCAAACTCACTGGGAAAAAAATGTATTTTCAATCTCCCCTGGGGCATCCTGTTAGATAATTTCCATAATATAAAATACTGCTAATAACTAGCTCAATACTTGAAAATTAAGAAACACTTGTTCTGGTTAACGTGTTGGAATAGCTCATGCACACTTAGAAAACCTCCTGTGGGAGCTGATTATTATGGGGGAGAGGGGGAACCTCTCTAAAACAAGATTGAATTTGTTCTGCAGTTTGGATGCCAAAGCAGAAATCAAAAGGAAATAAGGGACAGAACATTCTTCTTGAGTTCTGAGGTGACAGAATTCCAAATACTATCAGCAAATGAAGATGCCATCCCTGTAACATAAGTAATTGGTAGTACATACTGGTAACTGATGAAAATAGTTTTCATTTAAAGGGAGCTCACTTTCCTTCCTCACATACGGTAGTACTGGATATGGCAAATATTTTTTTTTTGCAGAACAATAATACTAAGGAGAATGAAGGCATTCTTAGTTTCTACTGCAACCAAAGCACTCAATGCAAGCATCTCAGATTACATGCTCTGAGGGCATATTAACTGCAGAGAGCAAGTCACTTTCTGTTCAAACATATACTTTTTCTGGTGCTTCCCACAAGACTTGATGCAACATTGCATTACATTATCAAGTGCTATATATTTTTAATGAATTCACAACACCTGAAGTAACAGGCTGTATGTTTAGAGATTTGTTATCTTCTCTTTACTTCTTTCCAAATACATAGAAGGTGAACAATTCCAGTAACAAAATGTTCAGAGGCAGATAGACACATGTCTGTATAGGAAGGAATATGTAGGTTGGGCTATAGAGTGAAAGTGTCTTTTTTTTTTTTTTTTTTGAAAGCTAAGAAACCCTAGATCACAGGTGTCAAACTCGATTTCATTGAAGGCTGCATCAGGGTTGTGTCTGACCTCAGAAGGCCATGGTGGGCATGGCCAATTCGACATCACTTGTGTGGTCCCTGTGGTGGCCCAAGCACTCTGCCAGCAAATACGGGCTCCTGAACTCTGCTTTCAGCTGCAATGACCTCCGGCAACCCACTGCCAGTGAAAGGCAGAGGCACCGTGGGCCGGTCCTTTGCTGTTTCCAGAGCAGCCCCATAGGCCAGATCTAAGCACCCTGTGGCCCAGATCCAGCCCCTGGGCTTTGGGTTTGACACCCCTGGCCTAGATAGTCTAAAATTTAAAACACTGGATTACCAACTGATAAATGTGTTTGATCAACTACATGATTTCCAGTCTATTTCCAGACTCAGTTTCTCACGGCAGGGAGGATACATCTGTTAGGTGCCTGATGGATCCAGTGAGGTTTCAGTGGGTATTTGGGGTTTTTCCTGAAGCTTTGGCAAATATTTAAGCAGTACCTTTGTTTTTGCTTGGAATGAGAAAGCGATGGGAGCACTGAATTGAACCTGCACAGACACTGTCCATGTGGATCTTGTAGATCACCACTTATCAAGGAACTTCAAGAGACGAAGGACCTCCTTCTTGGTGAGGGACAGTTTCTGTGAACCTTAAGTATTATTTTTCAGCTGATCTTTTGAAATTGGCTTCTCCAGAAAAGATCTCTTAATGAAGTATGAGTCTGCACTTACTGCATTGAAATAATATATCAAACCTGGAAGCCCAGCAAAATTAATTTGTTCTTCCTAAGAATATATTTTTGGGCAATCAACCTCGTCTTTTCAAAGCAGTGAGATATTTACATCATATAACTGTCTCCAAATTTTGATGGGCACTAACTTTAGCATGCTGCAGCAGCAGTTTTGGGTGGTCGATATGATAAAAAGTCCATAAGAACTGAGACTGTGACCCTAGAGACAAGGGCCTATTGAAACTATAGTTCATGTCCTACTATATTCTACATCAGGCATGTCCAAAATCCGGCCCGTGGGCCATTTGCAGCCCAGGGGCGGTTTAATACGGCCCTCCCTGCTCTGTGTAAATGCGGTCCTCCCACGGCCCTCCCTTCTGATTGAGGGCAGCAAGCAGAAGACTGTCTGCCACAGGAGGGAGGGTGGTGAGAGGGCCACATCGGAAGCTGGCTGGGGAATTCTGGGGGTTGAAGTTCACAGGACTTAAAGTCGCCAAGGTTGAGAAACTCTGTCCTACAGCTACAGAAACTTCTGTCTCCCTTGGGGGAAGGAGAGAAAGGGCACCTTTTGAGGAAACGAGAGACCAAGCCTCAGGGGTATCGCCAAAGAACGCGCGCCATAGCCTTCGCAACACAGGCTGCGAAATGGGCAAACTACCAGGCGGCGCAGGCGCAGTACGTGAAGCATGGGGCCAAGAGATACTTGTAGCTTCTCCGCCGGGCTCGGAGAGGTCTGGCAGGTGAAAAGCAAGGAACCTTCCCCCAAGGTGGGTTGGTTTTTTGTTTTTGTTTTTTTTAAGGAAGGAAGGAGGAAATATTCAGCCACGCATTAACTTCTCTGCTTAGAATGTAGATTAGAATCTACATTCTATAAGGATGCTATGGGCCTGTCTCATAACAATTCATCATATAAAATACCTAGTAAACACTGATCTTTTTAGGTACAATTGCTATTATTGATCAGTTCAATGTTTTGAATGTACTAAATACTGAATGCAAAATTAGGCAAACTTTCACCGGCCAGCTAGTCTTCGGGTTTCCGGCACTCCAGCATGCATACATGCATGTGCATGCATGCATGTTCCAGTTTGGGAACTCGGTGCTGAAAAGGTTCACCATCACTATGCTACTTTCTTCAACTACATTTCACCAATGAAAATTGAAGGGGAAAGAAAAAAAACTTATATATTTTGTCTTTAAAAGTTGTATACTTTTATACCAAACTTCAAAGATAAACTAATTATTTATTTGCTACGTATAGGATTCTGTCTACTATAAATTAAATATCTCTGGACAATAGGAAAAAAATACATTCTTTCAGATTCAAACGAATTATTTTAGATTGAATTACATTGTTTTCTTCTGTTTCTGTCTCTGTAAGGTTGCCTTAGGGACAGTTCTCTTCAGAGTAGTGGAAAGCTTGTATAATGTTGACCGATTTGGGTAAATCCCCAAAAACGTACTGCTGTATTTTGCTTTATTGAGGTTATTTAAAGCTTAAATCATGGCAGCAAATGTAAATGCAAGATTTTCAAATAACATTTCTCTCTCAGAAAACACAGAGTTTACAAAGAGAAAATCAGCGATGACATTAATCAGGAATAGTTTTTTAAAAGCTCCTTCACGATTTGAAATGGCTGGTGTTCTACAAATATGGAAAAGCTGTGGTATCAGTTGAAAAGTGTCAAAAAGTTTATATACATAGTCTTCAAAACATTGCATACAGTCTTAGAATCATACTATTCACCCACATTTTATAAGAAGAAAATGAGATGTTTTAGGGTTTTTTTTGAGTACAAAAGGATAGGTTTTTCCAAGAAAATTCCAGATATTTTTGATTCAGGTCTGGTCCAATTTGAACAGAAACAGAACAAACAGAAATCTAAATAAATTCACAGCTTCCATGTGCATTTCCAATGCAGTTTGAAGTTCCTCAAATATAATTTGATTCATAATACGAATGTGTCTCTTCCATTTAGAATGCAGTATTTTTTTCCCATCTTAAAAAGATGATTTATGTCTCTGAGCTGTTGCTCTTTCATCTGAATATGTGGTTTCTATGTGAGTACTCATTTCCTTTGCTTCTTCATCATTTTTTTTCAAAGCTGTTACATATACCATGAATAAAAGTTATGAGGGGGGAAAAGCAATTCCTTTTTTGACAAGAAAGGGTTTAGAGGATTTTTGCTGATACAATCAAATTTGTGAAGGACTTTCTGCTCAGAATATTTCTATATAAGCCACTATAAATATCTCCAGGTTTATTTGTTTTGTTTGCCAGAGTATTCACTTCTAAATTGATCACAAGTTTCTCTTTGAATATATAGTATTGAAAATGCAATCATAATGAAATATTTGTGAAACCTTCTGTATAGAACTAACCTGCTGTAATTAAAGATTTTGAAGGTGAACTTTGATGGTTTAGTTCAGGGCTGTCAAACTCCCAGCCTGCAGGCCAGATGCATCATGCTATCAAACCTGGAAGCCATCTTTTACATTGGGCCTTCAAGCCTGTCACATTTTCTGTTGTGAGAAAATGGTAGGGGAGATTACATGGAGTATGGGAGATATATAATCTAAACAACATTCTTTTCTCAGACAGTCAAGGACACCTTGCCCTGCAAATAGAGTGGTGTGACTGAGAGGCATCTCCACACTTGTGTGTGTCTCGGTATATGTCTCTGTTATATGTTTGTTTTGTCCACATATTTATTTCATATGTTTCATTGTACGCCGCCCCGAGTCCTTCGGGAGAGGGTGCGGCTAAGAAATAAATATATTATTATTATTATTATTATTATTATTAGACCATGTGTTGGACATGAGGGTGCTGGGCAGGGACTTGAACTTTCACTTGGATGGGGAAAACCTAGAAGCTTTCAGATTCAGGTTTCCCCCGATGTGCCAATATGACATCTCTAATAAAATGGAACTTTGAGGAAACTCAGGCCTTGGAGTCTTCTTTTGCTGGGGGCGTTACTTGGAACCTTAACACATGTGCTGGCCACACCTACACCCAGTTTAGCGAAGGGCAAAAAAATCCTGATGCATCATGTGACGCTGCCATGACAACTTGAGTTTGACATCCCTGGTTTAGTTGGTTTGAGATGTTTTTGAAGGATTGACTAACATTTGACAATCTCTTTAACTACGTGCCATGTTTGAGGGTTCTTTGCTCTTCAAGGACAGGGCATACCATAGCAGAGCAAATCTGCAGATTTGTTGCAGAGCAATAAAAGGTCATTGCTCTGGGTCAACTCCACTCTTCTAGGCTTTGCAAGATAATATATATATATATATATATATATATATATATATATATATATATATATATATATATATATATATATATATATATATATATATATATATATATATATATATATATATATATATATATATATATATATATATATATATATATATATATATATATATATATATATATATATATATATATATATATATATATATATATATATATATGTCTTTAATAATCAGTCCTTTAATACTTATTATTTTAATACTCAGTTCTAAATCTCAGACTCTTGAAAGTAATATACAACCCTTGCCTTCTTCCAAATGTTCTTTCATTAGTTGGGATGATGTCATTTCAATATGATTGTTCCTGTCCTAATTGCTACAGGGTTTCCAGCAAAGCTTTTCACCAAAATATGCCTCTCACCTTAGTTTGTGGTCTTGGCAATTAAATGAAAGTCTTCTGGCCTGCTTGTAATAGCTGCCAATCTCCACATATCACATCTATTGTTCTACCTGTAGGTCGTTTGTTTTCATCTTCCCTGCCACACACTCCTCTTCCTACTCTGCTGGGTGTTTGCTTTCATACGTGTGAGGCTTCCTCGGGACATCACATCAGCACAACACCTAGATGTGGCTCAATTAGCAGGCAGCTGGAATACCAGCTTGCCTCTGAGTGCAGTTCTGAGGGAATGGATGAATGTCAGATGGAAATGGAGGCAGGGGAGAGGAATATCTCCCTGGCTGCAACTACTTTTGAAAAGAGCAGATAGCAATCCCAACTACACTCTCTCACAAGGTGAGGATTTCAATGTGAATGACTGGTAGAAGGTAGAAACAACAAAGTTTATTGGTAGTCCTTAACAAAATTAATTAAAGGAAAAAAGGACTCAGAATTCTATAACTCGTGGAAGAGGTGGTACAATTGGGTACGGGAATGACCGAATAATAACAACTGAAGCAATAATATATGTTTAAATCAGATACTGGTAAATAATATTAATCAGAAATTAATGGACGAATAAAAATTGACGATGTAGGTACGCTGACTAGATGGGCTGCATATAGTGTAAATGTTGGTGCTAAATATTAGGCCTATTATTAGGACGGTAATGTTAAGTTTAGTTATTTAAACGTCATGATTTCTTGCGCTGTGACGGCAATATGTTTGAAATTATGTTTGTATGATTTTATTTTTATAAGACTAAATAAAATTTTTAAAAAAAGTTTATTGGTAGTCCTGATTTAGGTGAGGCAGACACTGCTATTGAATTTGGAGCCCATCTTTATTTATTTTTTTGCTCCATCTGGTTTTCCTTTGTCCCCAGAATTTCTCTGCCTCAGTTGATTCCCTTTTCTCTCTCTCTCCTCTAATTTCAATGAGGGCTTCATCACTTTGCAATGGAGACTTCTTCATCTTCCCTTCCCTGGGTGTTTCCTGAGTTTTCGGGTGCTTAACTTCTTTTGAATCTTTTTTCCCCATCGGCAACCATTGTCACTAAACCTTGCAATCAGTGAGATTGTCCTAGCTGTCCCATGTCCCTATTCAATAGCTATTAATTCCACCTCTCACCTTCCAGTAAGGTAATTGAGCATGAGCATTGAATATGGTTTCCATATAAAGTCAGTCACAAGTGGTTGATTATCTTCATGAGGGACAGTCAGGAGAAGCCTTGATTCATCCTTTCTTATTCTTTCCAGTATCATCAGGGAATGTAGTTGAATACTATCTATTAAATATTCAACAAAAAAATACATCTGAAGATGACACCATGTCTAAAAGGGCTTTCTCTCACCAGTTCTAGTTTTTCAATAGATTCATATTTTTTAGGCAACGAGGTTATCACATAGAAACAAAAACTTAGTTATTGTAATGATCTTTTTACATACTTTTTCCCCCCTATCTGGCCATAGTTAAGTGTTTATAAGAATATAATTAAGGCCCGCCCATCACTGGGTTAGAGGTGTTATTCAGCAGTTCTGACCAGTTCTGGAGAACCGGTAGCGGAAATTTTGAGTAGTTCAGAGAACCAGTAAATACCATCTCTGACTGGCCCCTCCCCCATCTATTCTCTGCCTCCCAAGTCCAGCTGATTGGGAGGGAATGGGGATTTTGAAGTAACCTTCTCCTGGAGTGGGGAGGGAATAGAGATTTACAGTATCCTTCCCTGCCATGCCCACCAAGCTGTGCCCACCAAGCCATGACATGCCCACCAAGCCATGCCCATGCCACACCCACCAAGCCACCTTTACAGAACCGGTAGTAAAAAAATTGAATTCCACCAGTGGTCCATATCTGAACCTTCAACCCAAGAATCCCCAAGTCTGAGTAACCAGACTATTCACTTTCTTTCAAACACACACATATACTATTGATTTCCACTTCCCCCACTCTCTTCTTAAATGTAAACTTAAACTCTTATTTACCTTCATTTCATGATCACTCTCCCATTTTATTTTTCAAAATAGAATTCCTTTCCATGTATCTCTTTTTAATTTTTAGAAGAGTTTGGAACTCTGCGGAAGAAAGGACTACCAAGGCTGGAATTTTCATTTTGCCAATGAAACTTAGTAGAGAGTATCTAATAAATCAAGAGTCTCTAGAACTGGGTCTTGGCAAATGGTTGTTTTGCCCATGGAACTTTAACCATTATTGTTCAAACACAATATGATTAATACTGTTGATTGATTCTTGTAATAGAAATTAAAGATTAAAAGAGAAATCAGTTGTATAGTATGGCTGACAACAGAAATGTTCAATTTCTAGAATATTATAGGAAGAAAACTTTGGCCACTTGATGTGGCAGTTCTTGGCCGTTTAGTCATACTAATCACGTAGGCTACACAGCTGTAGAAAAAGAGAAATTAACTCCCAATTAATCTTGGTTTTAATTACAAACATATTTCAATATCAGTGCATCAGAGGCAGGCTTGTCATACGTATGAAAATTATGAGCAGTGAAGGTTCGTACTATGGACCTAATAATTATGTATTTCAGTAGCTTTTCTTGATGGAAAGCAAAGCAAAATGGTTTCAATTTACACAAAATAACACAGGGCTGTATTCAATTAATGTCCTTCCATTGGAAAAATGCTCTTTGATCTCACTAAAGACAACAATTTTTCGATAATGCCTTCATTCAGCTACAGCGTTCTATGTCCCTCCAAATCTGCCTCAGAGAGTGTCAAACACAGAAAATATTATACTGGCTGCAATGCACACATTGTCTTCCTTTTGTTCCACTGACTAAAACTTTTCTATGAGAATCTGTAGGCAGTGAAAGATCAAGCAACTGGATACAACATATACAAATCTAAATTTTCCTTCAAGTTAAGTTTGAAATTATGTCATCTGTGCTTTTTTTTTAGCAAGAATATGAAAGTTGTTGGACATAGAATTACTAACCTGATCAACATCATCATCAGTAGAGTTGGAAGGGGTTTTGAAAGTCTTCTAGTCCAACTTCCAGCTCAAGCAGGAGACCCTATTCCTGTGATGGAGAACCTATGGTAAACGTACCACAGATGGCATGCAGAGACCACTCTGAGGGAACGCCAGCCGTCGCCGCAGCCCAATGCACATGCATGTATGCCACCTGCCAGCTGGTCTTTGTGTCTATGCCACATATGTGTGTGGTGGGGCTCATGTGAAGAACATGCATGCACATGGATGGGGGGTGGGGCGCATATGCAGGGTCTGCTCGCATTTCATTTTGGGGATTTGTGTGCATGCATGTTCCACCACCCCCACCCAGTTTTGGCCGCCTCCTGCATCAACCAGGAAGCCAAAAATGGGTGAGGGAGTGAGGCACAAGCAGTGGGGACATGTGTACATGTGTGGGGGATGTGCATGCATGCACATGGGGCATGGAGCATGTGTGGGGTGGCATGGTGCATTCATAAGGGGGTGCTCACATTGCATTTTGGGATTGCACATGCACTTTGGGCACTCGGCACCAAAATGGTTATCCATCACTGCCCTATACTATTTCAGACAAATGAATGTCCAGCCTCTTCTTAAAATTTTCCATTGAGGGAGCTGTCAGCTTTGGAAACCATATTACCACTGGAAGCTTCAATGCTGCCAAATTTTTGTGCTTGGGAAATTAGGAGGGGGGATTTAGTAGATAGAATATAGTTAGACATAATTGTATTCTTCTTTTCAGTCAAGGTCACGGTCTTCCTGAACCTGGAGGAGGAGTGGTTGAAGTGATGTCTCGAGTTGGGACTGGATCATGTGATGGACTGATGGGTGCAGGGCAGGGGTGGGTTTCTGCCATTTCTAACGTCTTCGATAAAAGAGGTTCCACAAATCTACAGTGCCATTTAGAACCGGTTCCAGCTCCCTCACCCTGCCCGTCCGCACATCATCAAGATGAAGACCGAGAGATGGAATTCTGGGAGTTGAAGTCCACAAATCTTAAAGCTGTCAAGTTTGAACACTCCTGGGTTTTTTTCTAAAGGGTTAGTGGTGCAAGAGTCTTGTAACTTGACAGCTTTAAGACTTGCACACTTCAGTGCCAGAGTTCCTGAGCCAACATGACTGGAGGAGGAATTCTGGAAGTTGAAGTCCACAAGTCTTAAAGCTGTCAAGTTTGTACACCCCTGGGTTTTTTTCTAAAGGGTTAGGGGTGCAAGGGTCTTGTAACTTGACAGCTTTAAGACTTGCGTGCTTCAAATGCCAGAGTTTCTGAGCCAACATTTTGGTTGCTAAGCAAGAGTGTTGTTTCACCACATTTTACAAGTTGACCACCCCCCACCCAGTCACATGGCTGGCAAGCCACTGCCACCCGGTCACATGGCTGGCAAGCCACTCCCACAAAGAGGCCACACCTACAGAAGATGTTCTAAAAATTTTTGAAACCCATCACTGATGCAGGGGATGGGTTTGGACTTTTGACTTACTGAAGGATAGTCCGGAAAGCTCAGAGATATGCCTGTACATTTACTCTAATAAATGGGAGCTTTGAGAAATGCCTGTCTCTGAGTTTTCACTGGAGTTTGGGTTTTCCGGAATGGTGACAGCAGCACCCACAATCCCTGAAGGTACTGTTTGTTTGTTCTGACTGTCAGGAAATTTCTCCTTAGTTCTAGGTTGCCTCTCTCCTTGGTTTGTTTCAATCCACTGTTTCTTGTATTGCCTTTGGGTGCTCTGGATAATAAATTGGCATGTCTTCTTTCTGGCAGAGGATCCTGTTTGACTTTTTGAGATCAGGAAACACATGGGCTCTAACAACACTATCAGTAGCATTCCAAGAAATATATAAAAAGGATGCGGTAGAAATGATGCCAGGCTCTTTAAATAATATGAAAGATGACAAAACGTAGGTTTTCTCTTTCTCAAAACTTTCACAAACCTTTACTTTGATTGTGGGTTTGGAACTATGTATGACCTCACTATTCTGACACAAATTTGCACATGAAAACAATATATTAAGTTTTAAAATAAAGACTAACCTCCATTAAAAATATTGTGACGTTGGGGAGAGTGGTGGAAGAAAATAATATATTTGGACTGTTTTTCCCCAGAGTTTTATTTCATTAAAATTAATATATACTATATTGCAGTCATAAAATACTTTTAAAAACATATACATGGAAGAATCCATTGAGGGAGGAAGAATTCACCATGGGAATAAAAATTGACTGTGTTGCTGTCAAACTTACATACATAGCCATTCAGGGTTTTAACAATGCTATAGTAAATAGTAATAGTAAATAATAAGCAAGTGAAACGAAGAATAAAGATATGGGAGAAAAGAAAAAAAAAACAGAAAAAAAATCTATATCAGTATAGATTTAAATCAGTATATCTATGTCTATATTTTTTCTTTCTCTAAAAATCACATTTGCTTCTACCATATCAATATACCAATTAATTGGAGAGGTTTTATTTCTTTTTTAAAGTTTTTATTTTTCTATTTTTGAAGACTTCAACAATCTTATATAGGCACAGCAGCATGGTTCTTATGTTCTCTTTAACACATTACTCCCACCCACCCCAGTCTCTCTTAGGTGATTTGATTCTCATTAATTCTCCTTATATGACCAAAGCACTTCACTGTAATTATTTCATGCTGTTTTCTCACTTTGGCATTCAGTCTGAATTCATACATTATCCACTGATATATATTTTTACTATATATTTTCTAGTTTTACCATACAGACTGCTTACCTAACCGATTCTTATTGCATTGAACTAATTTTTATGCTTTTCCTGAAATTCACAGCTGCTATTTTCTTTTATTTGTATAACGTTAAAATATTTTTAAAAATAAATATAAAAACAAACAAAAACTAATATTGATGGTCTGAGGGAATAGACAAAGCGAAAGCCAAAAATGTAGAAAGGAGAGCTCATGTCGCGATGGAATGACATGCGATCTTGGTGCTCCGAGATCACAGTCGAATTTCTGCCGTTGGATGGTACATTTAGACCTAAACCATCCCGCAGAGATGGTGATTGAGAAGGGCACCTCCTGCTGATCTCAGGGACGCTGCAAAGTCCCTGAAAAATCTAGGAATAACCCTTTTTTCCTGGTGACAGAAATGCAGCTAATGAAGCTGCTGAAGTTGGGACAGCTCTGGAATGGGAAGAAAGCGGAAAGAGAAAGTGTGTCAAATTGGTGAGGAAATTTTATTATTAGATGAAGAGACTACCCAAGAAAAAAAATTAAGTTAAGTTAAGATTGAAGACAGAAGACTGTAGGTGGCGAGATTGATCTGCATTAAACAGTGTGTTATCCAGTTTCTAATTTTTTTTTTCACGAATGGAACTTTTGCAGGGGCTCCCTATTTTTTAAACTGAATGGATTAATTCTTTCTTCTTCTTTTTTCACTTTTGCTTATACCTGTGGATTAAAATTCTCCTTTTTTTAATAATGCTTGATTGGATTGATTGGATTGTTTTTGATCTCCATTTAAGGGTTTTTTTCTTTCTTTCTTAAGCTTGGAATGTAAAGAAGATAATAAGAAGGATTATAAAGAGGGTTGTAACAACAGGAGGAAAAGCAGTTACACTGCCACTTAGAGGCTGGAGGCTGGATACATTGTTTTTTTTCTTCTTTCTCTTTGATCATTTGAGATTCAAGGTTCTTTCAGTTTGTTTACTGACAGTGATAGTAGGAAGAGCACAAGTTGTTTATACAGGTGCCTTTTGGAAGTTATATCACTAGCTATTGGAGGGAAGACAACATTTAGATTTGAAAAATAATAAATGAACCTGTTTGAAGTTTATTAAAATAGTCTTGAACCCTATAGTGGCAGTGTCTGCAAAATTGAAAGAATGGCTCAGTAGGAAAAAGAAACTGTAACATTGCAATTGATTATGTTTGAAATTCAAAATCTATTAGTTGTGACAGACAGAATTGAAAAGAGTTTGGAGAATATGGAATACAAAACAGAAAAGTCTGATGGAGGAACTGAGGATGTTTACCAAATGAAGAAAGTGGAGGACAGAGTTCGAAAGATGGAAGAAAAAAAATGAGGAAAGAGATAAGAAAACTGTGGATACTGACAACAAAGTGAACGTGGTTGGTAATGGCAAGAGCGGAATATGGAATGGGGAGATAGATGAATTGGAACTCTACCCCAGACTTCAAAGCACAGAAGAAGAAAAGAGAGAAAAATTGACGGAGATAAGAATAGAAATCTTGACAGAACCACTAGCGATAACCAAAGATAAGCTGATGGAAAGAACAGATGTTGCGTTTCAAGCTTTTATGAGATACGAAAGGAATAACATGTTGCCAAGAGAAGTTTATACAAGGTTTATTAAGAAAGTAACTAGAACATTAATGCTACAAATGGCAAGTGATATACAGTAAGACTATTACTGGAAAAATGCAGGTTGGTGCAATGAAAATGTATAATAAAAAATGTAGCTAAATTTAGTTTACTAGTAGTATGTATAAAATGAAGCAGCAATAGCTACAGTTAAATAATTAATAATGATAACAATACAAATAGATATATTAGTCTGATAATATGAAATTTTATATAAACAACACATGGAGATAATGAGAGGAGGTTTAAAAGTTTTATCTAGAATATGTTATTGTGATTGGATGATTTTAGGATGATTTAATGGAATGTTATCATATAATCCTATTCTAGATTTTGAATATTATATATAAAAGAATGTAAAAACAATTATAGTAAAATTAAGATTGAGATATAATAATTCTGATATACATGAATATAGGTGAATTTAAAATATGCAATTTGATATGAAAAGCAGGTGGTGTCTATGGAAGAAATGCATGGAAATACTGTAACCAATTGACACACTTTCTACAATTTGTAATGGAAGATGGGTTTTTATTTTTATTTTTATGTTTGTTTGTCCTTGTTCAAAAATAAATAAAAATTATTTTTTTAAAAAAAGCCAAAAGTGCAGAAAAAAAGATAAAGAAATAAAATACAGGTAGCCCTTGACTTATGATCACAATTGAGTCCAAAATTTATGTTGTTAAGTGAAAAAAATGTTAAGTTAATTAAATAACCCATTTTATGACTTTGAACGGTCACTAAACGAACTGTTCTAAGTCAAGGACAACCTGTATAAAGGAGGGTCTTCCAAATGTCTTTCACAGCAGTTGTAAGTGCATAAAATGATCGTTACAATAATTAAGTCATGGTTTTACTTGATAGTCTCACTACCTAAAAATATTACTTAATGGCCTCATTGATTAAAATTATGAATCTATTGAAGAACTAAGACTGGTGAGAGAAAACCCTCTTAGAAATGTTGACATTTTCAGACAAATTTTAAACTTAAAGGTACTCATATTTAAGACCTAGTTACTTGCGGGATCGCATCCTCCCACACACATCCCTGCGGCCAATTCGCTCTCACAGGCAGGGGCTTCTCCTGGTGCCGTCCACTAGGCAATGCCAACGGGCGACACCAAGGAGTAGGGCCTTCTCTGTGATGGGCCCAACCCTCTGGAATGACCTCCCCCCCAACATTAGAACCACCACTGACTTCCGCTCCTTCCGACAAAAATTGAAGACTCACCTGTTCCGATTAGCAGGTCTGGCATAATTATAACTGTAACCTCCTGGTAGACATATTTTTAACTGGTTATTTTAGGGGTATTGCTTTTAAATTTAATTTGTGCAATATTTTTAGGGGTTTTAAAATTATATTTATACATACTTTACTCAGCTGTACAGTTCTTTTTAACTTTCTTTTTAACCTCCTCCATATTTAACTCTACCTATTTAACTCTAATTGTTCAGCTATTTAATTATATTTTTGTATTTTTTGTATGGACTGTACACTGCCCCGAGTCCCTTTTGGGAGAAGGGGCGGTCTAGAAGCGCAGTAAATAAATAAATAAATAAATAAATAAGGATAGTTTCGGATGCATGTAAACCATTTATTAGAGTCTATATCATATCAAAAAGAAAAACTAAGACAAAATATAGGTTATTTTAGATGACATTAAAAAAGAAAAGAAGGATTAAATAAATCCTAAGAGAAGATAAACATCTCTCATCAGTTTAAACTTTTATAGCAAAAGTTACCAATTTTAACTGTAAGGGAAATTGTAATAAAAATGAACTGTGTGATGCAAAAACAAAATTAATTTGCAAATATACCAGGGAAATGGCTGGTGGAAAAAATAGGAAAAGAAAAAGAAAAAAATGATATTGATATAATAAGATGGAGCTATTATATTAATGAACATAGTAGCCGTACCAAAAAAAAATGTTTCAGCAACATTATTCCAAAGCAGTATAAAAAAAACTGTTATTTCTTGGGAGAAAACAGATGGCTATTTAAAATGACAGAAACTACCAAAGATGAATGAATCTATTGTACAACAAGAGAAGTTGCTGAAGCTATACAAAAAAAAATTAAACCAGGAAAGGGACCTGAACCAGATGAATATCTTAAGTGTCATGAGGATGATTTATACAACCTTTGCAAGATAATAATTCTATTTATATAGAGGAAAGATGCCAGAGACTTGGATAGATACAAAAGTATTATTAATATTTAAAGAAAGACAAGATTTTAGTTTAATAAGACCAATAGTATTACCGAATAAGAGCCAGCATAGTATGATGGTTAAGGTATCAGGCTAGAAATTGGGAGGTTATGAGTTCTACTCCCACTACAAGCAATAAGCCAACTTAATGACTTTGGCTTAGTGACTTTCTCTCAGTTCTAGGAAAGAGGTCATTGCACACCAGTATAAAAAACCTTGCCAAGAAAACTTCAGCCAACATCTGATCATTGGACATCATTTAACAGAAGAAGAAAAAATCTTTACTGAATAATGATTAAAAGTTGTTCACAACAATTCCAGCTTAGAAAAAAAAGCAGTAATTTATTCATGAGGACTGATAGGGGTTTTATCTAAAGGACAGTCAGAGGACAATGTTCGAACTTCCGCTGGATATTTTTAAATATTTTGAACAATCTAAAACAAGTGAAATTAATGGTTTTAGATGCAGAGAAAGCTTTTGACAATTTGAATTGGACTTTTCTATTTAAGATTTTGAAAGATATGAACTTCAGGAATAAATGTATAAAGTTGATAAATTTGTTTTATATTTCACAGAAAGCATAAAGATAAAGGTTCCCCTTGCACATATGTGCTAGTTGTTCCCAACTCTAGGGGGCAGTGCTCATTTCTATTTCAAAGCCGAAGAGCCAGAGCTGTCCAAAGATGTCTCTTTGTCATGTGGCTGGCATGACTAAATGCTGAAAGTGCACAGAACACTGTTACCTTCCCACCAAAGTGGTCCCTATTTTTCTACTTGGATTTTAACTTGCTTTTAAACTGCTAGGTTGGCAGAAGCTGGGACACAAGTAACGGGAGCTCACTGCATTATCCGGAACTAGGGATTCGAACAACCAAACTGCTGACCTTTCTGATTGACATGTTCAGCATCTTAGCCACTGAGCCACACTTTGGAAAGCATAAATAATCATAAATAATTATAATAAATAACAATGAACAATAAATAAATAATAACAGAAAGTACAAATAATCATTAATGCAGGTTTAACTAAAACTTCAACTACTTGTGAAGTACGAAAACATAAGGTTGCCCACTGTTCCCTTCTGTTTATCTTACTTTTTTATATGCTGAATAGAGATATAACACAGGATGAGAGAATTATGTGCCTAAAGATTAATAAGAGATATAAATTAGGAATCTTTGAAAATGACATTGTTGGTTTTAGAAGACCTTTAAAGGGAATTAAAATATTAATGAAAACATTAAAAGAATTAGGTACATTAGCAGGTTTTAAGCTTGACAAACAGAAGATAAAAAGTAGCAAAAATATGAAGATACAATATCAAATAGAACTATTGAATAAAACAGACTTTGAGGTTGAGAAGATGGTAAAATACTTGGTATTAATATGATATATATGAATTGTATGCTATTTTAAGGTAATTATGTTAAGACATTTTGCTTCTCATCTAAGAAATGTCTTCGCTTCTCATATAAGCTTCTTGGATGAGAAATAAACGTCTTCAGGAAAAAACAAAGAAAATTCATTTTCTTTTTTAAAAAGCATCTTTGGGTTATTGTACAAGGATGGAAAGATTTCACATTACTCCAATGGAAGATAATAAAAATAATGGAACTTACTGAGACAGCAAAATTAACAGCTTCAATTTGAGAAATTTAGAAATGGTCTAAGTTTAATTCTGACTGGAAACCCTTTCCTGACTTTTTGCATGAAAGAGAAAAAAATGAAATTAAGACACAAGGTTTTGATGATGAGGAAAAATATCTTTATTTAAACTATTTTCACAAAATTATCTTAATTTCATTTCACTAATCTTCCTTTTTTACTTCCTTTGGTAAGAGGGTTTCATTTAATATCCATCTAAAAGTAGATTTTCTTTTATAAACCAAACTCACAGGATTATAATCAGAAAAATAAAAATAAAGTAGAGGTCTTAATAGCCAAGTTCTCAGATATTTTATATATTCTTTTTGGCTAGCTTATCTGCACTAAAATTATTTGCTTCCTGATGTTTTTTTTAATGAGTTTACAAACACTGGAATCAATTAATTCCAATATGCACCAAAACCACAGAGTCACTAAGGCAGAGATCAATATTCTAAGACAAGTAACTTTGTGACATCCCTTAATAAATAACTTGTGGTAAATGTGGAAGCCTGATGCTTCACTTATCACATACTCTTGTGAAGACAATATTTGCCATAGAGTTTATAAAATATAAAATATATAAAAAGATGTATCTAGAAAGAACTATAAATTCATTGGATTTTTAGAAGCCAGGTTGATCCATTTTTAAAAAATTCTGCTTAGTACAGAAACTGTTTACAATAGTACTTAAATTAACATTATACAGTGGTACCTCAGTACTCATAGTTAATTTGTTAATTCATTCCGGTAGGTGTATGATTTCCAAAAACAATAATTATTAAACATTTTTTCCATAAGGAATACTGTGGTGAACCACAAGGCAGCTGACACCAACAAGTTCTAAGCTGTCCATTGAGTACCAAAGAAATGATGAGTACTGGGACAACATTTTTCCGTCAAAAATTCATTGAATACCAAATTTGATGAGTTTCAAAGCAATTGAGTATACTGTAGTTTTGGCACTGGTTTCTTCTGTCTATTAGGAATAGCCCAGGATTGTTCTTAGTTTCAAAGCCTTTTTTGCTAAAATCAGAGACATAATTTTCAATGATCAATAATTTTGAGTTAAAATCCTACTACCATCTAATTACATATATTTAACATCAATCAATAATGAATGTGATCTTGAGTTTAGCAAGCACATGTTAGATTTTGTGTAAATAAAGAGTAGAAGGTAAGGAAGGTATGAGTAAAGATTTCCCTGTCCAGTCATATCTGACTTTAGGAGATGGTACTCCTGTCTGTATCTTAACCAAGGGAGCCAGTGTTATCCAAAAACACTTCTTTGGTCATGTGGCCAGCAGATTATACACCAAGGTGCATGGAATGCTGATACCTTCCCACTGAGTGGTACCAATTAACCTACTCACATTTCCACACTTTTGAACTGCTAAGTTTGCAGGAGTTGTGGAAAGTAAATGGAGCTCACCCCATTGCATTGTGCTCAGGTCTTGAAAGCAGGTTGTCAGCTTTCTACCTGCTAGTGTCTTTAACTGCTGAGCCATTTTGCTCTGTAATAATGGAAGATGAGGGTTTTTGTATAAATGTAAATACATATCTAGCACATATCGTATAGAGTTATATAATATAGAGTTACGGTATATAATTATCAATATGGTCTCCTTAAACTGTACTGTTCTGTAATATATTTTACTAATTAACTTCAATAAATAATCCATAGGGCATTTATGGTTCCCAAACTGTTTTTTTTTAATTACTCTTAAAATTCACTTTGATCATTGTGCCAAAATTTGGTGACAAATTTATTTTGTATTTCTGACTTTTTAAGAGCTATTTTTGTTATTTTAAGCATTCAGTTAGTTAAAACGTTACAGCAATCATCTCATACCCTTAGAAAGTCCTACCCAATAAGGTCAGTCAAGTTACTGGACTGACACTGAAAAAAAAACAAAGCAATAAATAAATAAATAGAAAAATACACTACTTTCTAGCAAAGGTTTGCCCAGCCATCCTTTACATTTACATGAAAGCAGTGATGGATTCTACAAAGATAAATTGCTTAGCTTTTATTGTCTCCGTAGAGAAAACCCTTCATCTAGAAATCATGTATAATACAAAGCTTTGTAATAATATATGCAATAAAGAATGGAAAATCAGTGTTTTGAGGACTTTTGTTTGTATATTAGCTATAAAGTGTGGTTCTTCAAAAACCTAAAAGTTGTCTTTGACCTTGATTACATCTCCTAGATTTTTTTTTAATGATTTAAGTAATCAACAATCTCTGCCCAGAACTTTCAACCTTGCAGAGACATAAGCTCTTAACTGCAATTTTATCTTCTTAAAGTTAGACATTCATTTATTTTGCCATGATTTATTAAGCATGGATTATACTACACTGAATACCACATGGGATATAAATGTTAGATTGAAATAATAAAGGTGGCATAAATTGAAAATATATATTCAATCTGCACCTGCTCCAGGAAAAAAAACCCTGACAAAATAGCCACTTTCCTAACTTTGACAGCCTTAAGAAGGGACAATGTGTATCCTGCACTACATCATAAATAAGCACAGAGAAAAGAAGACTGTTACTTTATTCTCTTCATTTTCAGATGCAAAACTGCCATTCTTCTCCTCAGATGGATTTGTGTTTGCAATGCAAATGTCATAAATAACTTGTATGAAGTAAAATGATATCCAAGCAGTCTGTGTTCTTTTACATAGAACAACTCTCACAAGCATCATGTTGAAGTGTTATTTTGTATGTGCGTGCTTTCAAATAATTGCTTATTCCTGGAAACTTCCTTGATGAGTTTCTTCAGTTTTCTTGACAAGATTTCAGAAGTGGTTTGCCATTGACTTCTTCCTAGAGAATGAGTGATCAAAGGTCACCCAACTGGGTTAGTGCTTAAGGTAAGGCTAGAATTTATAGTCTCCTTGTTTCCTACCTGATGCCTTAACTGCTACACCAAGCTGTCTCTCTAAATGTTCTTTAGAATTACAGAAAACATAAAGAATGTAATGAATCAGCGAACACCCAGAAGCAAACAAAATAATAACCAAAAGTCAACATGGGTTTATCAAAAATAGATCATGCTAGACTATTCTTATTGCATTCTTTGACAAAGTGACAAAATTAATGGACCAGAGGAAAGCTGTCAGTATAATTTACTTGAACTTCAGTAAGGCATTTGACAAAGTAGACATAACCTACTACTAGATAAAATAGAAAAAATGTAGTCGTCAATGGAACTGCATCTACATGGACAGAAGTTTGCAGTGGGGTACCCCAAGGCTCTGTTTTAGGCCCAGTACTCTTCAACATCTTCATCAATGATTTGGATGGGGGGATATATAGGGAACTCATCAAATTTTCAGATGAACCAAGCTAGCAGGAATATCCAACACTCTGGAAAGATAGGCTTAAGATGCAGAAGGATCTTGACAGATTTGAACATTGGGCACTAACTAACAAAATGAAATTCAGTTGTGAAAAAAGTAAGGTTCTACATTTAGGCAAGAAAAACAAAATGCACAGGTACAGTATAGGTGGTACCTTGCTCAATAGTAGTAACTGTGAGAGGGGTCTTGGAGTCCTAATGGATAACCATTTAAATATGAGGCAGCAGTGTGCATCAGCTGCCAAAAAAACCAACACAGTTCTAGGCTGCGTAAAGAGAGGGATAGAATCAGGATCATGTGAAGTGTTAATGCCACTTTATAGTGCCTTGGTAAGGTCACACTTACTAAATCCAGTTTTGGTTGCCACAATGAAAAAAGATGTGGAGACTCTAGAAAGAGTGCAGAGTAGAGCAACAAAGATGATTAGGGGACTGGAGGCTAAAGCATATGAAGAACGGTTTCATCTAGTTTAATGAAAAGAAGGACCAGGGGTGATATGATAGCAGTGTTCCAATATCTCAGGGGCTGCCACAAAGAAGAGGGAGTCAAACTATTTTCCAAGGCACCTGAGGGTAGAACAAGAAACAATGGGTGGAAACTAATCAAGGAGAGAATCAACTTAGAACTGACAGAACAATTAATCCATGGAACAACTTGCCTCCAGAAGTTGTGCATGCTCCAACATTGGAAGTTTTTAAGAAGATGTTGGATAACCATTTATCTGAAGTGGCGTAGGGTTTCCTGCCTAAGCATGGGGTTGGATTAGAAGACCCCCAAAGTCCTTTCCAACTCTGTTATTCTGTTAAGGAATAAACAATTACAGAACACAGCAAATTTTAAGTTGAATATGCAACCCAGAAAGATGTTTTTATTCTTTCAGGTCAGATGTTAATTAAAATTAACAAATAAAAATGAAGGAAGAACGCAAAAAATAAAGGCTATCCAGTCTTCTAAATATTTCAATTCCAAATGTGATTACCCTGGTAGAAATAAAAATATAACACTCAGCACCATGGGTGGTTGTAAGAACAATCAACATACTGCAACATTTTTCATTTAGAACAATAAATCTGACTAATTAAAATAAATTTTACTTTATAGGAGTGTAAAACTTAAATCACAGAGTGAAGTCTTATAAAATCTTCAGATCTGCTAAACAAAAGAACTCTTTGGAATGCTTATTAGATGCAGTGCTAGAGTTGTTTTTTTTAAAGATAGAATTCCAGCAAATACCATGGTGATGAAGCTATCAAAAATGTCTATATTATTCAAAAGGAGAAGAAAAATGTTTATTCTGTTCAAAATATTTTAATTTAAGGCTCATTGACATCATTCCAAAACTTACAATATTTCTGCAGATAAAAGATTTAAAACCTGTTTTAATTTTATATGACATGTTTGTTGCTTCATTATGGCTTTCTGTCACCCAAGTGAAATCATGTTACATTAAATATGCAAATGTAAGCAATTTCATTGCCTTTCCCTAGGCAGCTTTGATGTTATTTTATAATCCATATACATTATTTTAGTAGAATACCGTTAAATACTTTTAAAGATTTTGACATTGACTTATGAATGAAAATATGTTCAAGAGTCAACATACTAAAAAGGAAACTATCATTCCTTCTAAGCCAAAATATTATTTTTCAATAATATAATAGCACACGATATGTTTTGTTTCACAGGGCATTATGGCTTTTTTTTTCATTCTAGAATTCCCCAGGAAATATTGTTATCTTGTTTCCACTCTAAAAATATTCTAAATTCAAAAATGAGTTCAAATAATTTAAATACATAAATAATGCACTTTATCTTACAATGTAGACTTCCTTAAGAATATTTATGTGAAGGAAATTATCTTATCATTTATGTGAAAGACAACAATAATCACTGCCACAGTTTTACTCATAGGTTTTCTGACAGAAATGTGGAAATTCTTTTTCAAAATCATCTTGCTTTATTGGAAATATTTTGTCCTACGCTTTCAATACCTTTCATGATACAGATTTAAATTTGCATATTTTCTTTAAATAAGCATGACATTCTATGTTGTTTCTTATATTGCTAGTCAAATCTCATTAAAAATGGAAAAAATTAAACAGAATAATAATGTAGGTAATACAATATGACTAAAGACTGATAAGATCATAGAAAATTATCAAATACTGAAAACTCCTGTCTTGTATTAGGAAGTGAAGTCAAATCTCACTTCCTTGAAGTTCTCCTCCTAAAAGAATTATGTCTAACAGCTTTCTGAAAAGCATATAGGTAATTCTTTCTCATTGTTTCATCTATGTGGGCAGACTTTTGCTGCCAATTAGGAAATCTAAGTGGGAGAAGTGATGATGGGAAGAGATTGAGAACATGCAATGTACATGAGTGTTGCATTAAAAATGTTTTAAAATGTGTTAAGATTTTAGATTTATGTGTCTTTTATTTCAAAATGTGGGGAAATTGTGCCATCAGTTTTCAGTGACAGGCCTTTGGGGTTACTTACTAGAAGCATTAATTATAACCAGAAGGTTACAATAAGGTGAATTGTATTATTTTTGCTACTGTGAACATGGAAAATGTGTAGGTTTTGCAAAGACCTTTTGAAACATTTTGAAATAGTGATTGGAAAGAACTGTGATCTCGCAAATCATTCCAATTTCATACAACTTTCTGATCTGTTGAAATACCTGATCCATTGTATGCATTTAAAAAATAAAATAAAATAAAAAAATTAGTGCTAACTCAAAACATTTTTTAACAAAAGTATTTTCATAATTTTCCATTCAACTCTGCCCTCACTCTAAATCTTTTATTATCTCAATAGAAAAGTTTAAATAGGGGACAGGTCAAAGTAAATATACCCTGATTAAGTCTTTAAACAATTTAAATCAGTTAAATTGACATCTTGAATTAAGATTCTGCTGAAAACGAAACAAGTCTAAAATAATATCCTATTACTATTGTTCAGAAGAAAAATTCAGATTGATCAATTAAACTGTTTCTTTGTTTCAAATTAGCCTCCTTTCTCAAACATAAATTTATTTTTGCCTCTTCTAAAAATGTATATTATAGATTTAGATTTGAGCTTCCAATGAAATAGGCTTGCATAAAATTATCATTTCTTTCACCTGAAAAAGAATGGATGCCGGTCTTGAAATATTGATATATTATATCAGAAGCATAGAATCCAGAATACAAGGATTTTTTCCACTCTTTTCTGTTCTGATTAGGCCCAACTTGGAATACTGTATCTAATCCTAGTCACAATAGTTCAAAAATGATTAATTCAGGGGAATGCTATCAAGATGATGAATGGTTTAGAAACAAATCTCAATGTGAAAGAGTTAAAAGAAATTGCCATTTAGCCTATAGAAAACAAAGAGAAAAAAGAATGGGAGATATGCTAGTACTTTTCAAACATCTGAAAGGCTGCCACATGCCACAAAAGAAGAAGGAGCCCTATTTTCCTTTTTCCAAAAAATGAGACTAGAACCCATGAAATAAAATTACGTGGAAGTTGGTTGAAGCTAGATATTAGAAAAAACTTCCTGATTATATGGCTCTCAGCTGTGGAACAGACTGCTACAGCTATTAGTTCTTCATTGTAAGTTTTCAAACATTCAGAGACGCTATACAGGACAGATGAATCCTGTTCTGAATTAGGTTTTCAACTAGATCAAGAATGTCAAACTTGCAGTGTCACATTGTTGTCACATGATTTATTGTGACTTTTTCCTGCTTCGCTAAACCGGGGATGGGTGTAGCCAGCGCGTGGTACATCGGGCCTGCGGGCTGTGAGTTCGATACCCCTGAACTAGATGATCTGCAATTTATCTTCTAGTTCTATAAGTCTGTGAGATTCAGTGTAAAGCTTGACATTTCTTAAAACAATGGCATTATACCTATAGATTTGTTGTAAATGCTGAACTTGGAAGCTGTTCTCAGTGATGATCAGGCCAGAACATAATGTTTTCATTCTTGCAGAGGACAGATATTATTTAAATAATTTCTCTTATTATTTAGGGTTTTGTCTAATGGTTATTTATAATAGTTTATAACCATTTATAATAGTGATTATTTATATAGTGATATAATGGTTATTTGGTGGTTTGGTGTAGTAGTTATAGTACATGCCTATAAACTAAGAGACTTTGAGTTCTAGTCCCACTTTAGGCAAGAAAGCTTTCTGGATGACTTTTGGCTAGTCATTCTCTCTCCCTCACCAAGTTGTTTTTATTTTAATTTATTATTATTATTATTATTATTATTATTATTATTATTATTATTATTATTATTATTATTATTATTATTATTATTATTGTTTTATCCAAGGGTAAAATAAGAAGGAAAATATAAATAGAAAATTAGGGAAGAAAGGGCTTCCGGTTCCGGCGGCTACAGCGACGGGCAAGGACTTAGCCCGCTCCCGCTCTTCGGTGGGCTTCCCCCGTCTTCCTCTGCCGAAGGAGCGGCTCGCGGAAGGCTCTGGCACCGGCGGCGGCTGGTGGGGGCTTTTCCGCTTTGCTCCAGGCACTGGGGAGCAGTTTTGGAGGACGCGCCTGCGTCTCGCCCCATGCCGATTGGAGAATGCAAAACTGAAGGAAGCAGTGGCGGTGCGGTGAGATGCTTCCTCTCTTCATCCCCTTACTTTTGAATTGATAGACTTTTCAGTAATTTTAAAAGTTAACCTTTCAGATTTACTCTTCGAGGAGCGGCTAGAGGGGAGGGGGATTCCCCCCCCCTTGGACAAGCGGCTTGTTAAAATTCTGCTCTCGCCCCCAGGGGAAGGAGGAGGGGGGAGAGCCAACTAACGATGCCTCACCCCAGTAAAAGTGCTTTTCATGGGACTTAGTTCCAGAACTTATTGATGACCTGAGAACTTTTTGAACTTTTAAAATTTTTTCTATGCCTCTGAGCCCAAAGCTGGCAGGGCAAGATGGCACACTTCCGTTGTCTTCATGAACTGTGAAACCTGACACCACCTTTAAAATTCAGGCTTCCGGTCTTTGTCTCCGAGTCACCCAGAGGAATCTCTTGTGGATTGTTATTTCCTGAACTCTTTGGAGAAAAAACTTTCATCTATTGCTAGAGTGACTAAAGAAACTCCCACTTGTTTGGATCCTCTGCCTTCTGGACTCGCCTGCCTGCTCTACTTCTCTAGCTGTCCAGTTTCTACACTGACTGATCTCTTTGTTTTATAAACCATGTCTCCAAAAAGACCACCCCCGGGAAAACCTGGCTTTGCTACTTCTGCACCGACATCTGCAACATCCAGTCCTGCCACACAGTCAAAGATTACAGAACTGATGCAACCTAAGAGTACAGAGATGGATTTGCAACAAATGCTCCAGCAACTCATACAGGGCCAGGAAGAAATTAAGAAAGAATTAAAAGAAATGAAGGATGAAATTAAAGAGAATCAAGTTCAAATTTATAAGAACTCACAGAGACTGGACCTTGTGGAGGGTGGGGTGGCAGAGGCGAGAGGGGGGGTAGAGGCTTTACAGAAGGGAAACAAAGAACTTGATATCCAACAAATGAAAACAGAGTTTGAGAGAATGTCCTGTTATCTTAGATTTCAAAATGTAATAGAAGCAGATGGGGAAAACATAAGGGACATTATGACTAATATTCTAGCTGAATACATACACAAAGATAAACAGCAGATGGAATGGGAGATAGATCTGGTCTATAGAGTGAATTCAGCATATGCCAGAACACACAATGTACCCAGGGAGGTTCATATTAAATTCCTTAGGAAAAGCACAAGAGATGAAATTCTGGGTGTACAAAGGGGGCAAACACTGACATACCATGACAGGGAGATAACCATTCTGAAGCAGATCCCCCAAAAAATTAGGGAGAAAAGGAAAAACTATTCGCAATTGGCGAATAAACTATACCAGAAGGGGGTGTGGTTTAGATGGTTGATGCCTGAAGGTATGCTGATATTCTGGGAGGAGACAAGAATCAGAATCAACACACCCATAGAGGTACAGGCCTTTATGGAAAAAAAATAAAGCGAACCTAGAAAAAACAGAAGACACCACAATGGTCACACAGGACACTGGAGGGGCCGGAGCTCTGCCAGCGGGGGGTGAAGGGGCAACACTAAGAAAGCTCAGATCACAAAAATGAATAAGAAAACCACAATGTTATAAACAGACCGAAAGTAATAATGAAATTATATCTAGACTATATATCATAACTATATAAACTGATTGAAAACTATTTTTTCTAGAATTAATATGCTGATTTTTTATGATTATGTATTAATGTTTTATATTTAGATGTATCCTATGAGTTTGGAGGGAGGGGGCGTCTGCCACACTTGCAACTGCCAAAATTTGTAACCATTCCACTTACCCTTTTCCTTATAAATGTTTTAAAAAACCAATAAAACTTTTTGGGGAAAAAAAAGAAAATTAGGGAAGAAAAAAGAAAGGGGAAAAGAATGAGAAATGGAAAAAAGTTGCCTTCCAACTCTTTTTAGCATAGTAAAACATAACATGACAGCCTCAACTTTTTAGTTTTACAAATTAATATATACTAGTCATTTCAATAATAACAATCTATCTAATCAG
Source organism: Natrix helvetica (assembly GCF_964273705.1). NCBI lineage: Eukaryota > Metazoa > Chordata > Lepidosauria > Squamata > Natricidae > Natrix > Natrix helvetica. The sequence continues at coordinate 29,636,622 of NC_138550.1, read as the reverse complement.
CAAAACCAAAGTCAGTTTCAATTTTTTTATCACAAGAACAAAATCCAGAAGTGATTTCCAAAATATAATTAATTATATTCTCCTCTTTGAATAAAGCAATCAGTTTAAACATTTTTGCTTTTTTTTCCTTACTGTGGAAATAATATGTATTTCTGTTTGCATTTAATAATCTTTATAAATTATCACATTTATATTAACAAAATTCACTGTATTCTTTAACCATAAAGGAAAAATATTTTTTCATCTATTTTAAAACACTAAAGTATTCTTTAAAAACATTTCTAAGATCAAAAGTTCTAATATATCTTTTGAACTTTTTTTAAATTTCACTTTCAGTGAGACCAATAAAGGTCTCCAATTAATTCATTAAATTTAAGTAATTAAGTCCAAGTTACCCTTATGAAGTAACATTTTTTTCTTAATGCACATCATTTTTAAAACTCTAAACGTTGCTTTAAACTAAGGAATCTTTTCTTTAACTGTCTCTTAACATAGATATTTTCAAAAACACTGAGTAATATTTTACAAGCTTTAAGAATTATTTATGTATCATATATAAAGGAAGAAAAATGCATTTTCATACCCATTTTACATTAAAACCATATTTCAATTACAAATATTAGAGGACTGATGAAAATCCATCCTAATGCGAATTGACTCATTATGTCATTCCTTGCAGCTTATCTTCATGAAATAAAATATTTTTCCTTCTCTGAAATATTTTTAAAGTAGTTATAAACTTCTCTTTTTCTCAAGGATTTCTCAACTTTTTTAGTGTTCATGAAGAAAATGTCCCATACTTGTCTTTTTGACATATTTTTTGGAACTTTTCTTTCAATTGTATTGGGAGATTTATATTTAAACCAACATAATAAAGATTGGTGACAGGTGCATATTCAAAAATTGCAATTGACTCCTCTACATTGTTAGCTACTTATGAAATTGTCTCAGTGGTTTGATAATGTTTTACACATATTTGGATCTCTGAATTAGTTTGAGTAGGTGTTTTTTTTTTAACACAGCTAGTCTATAACCTGTTGGATTTTATTAGAGGATTTTTCAAATACATCTGTAATAGTTTGCTTCTTAAGTTTCCCTTTAGTCAAAGAGTAGCTTTTTTTTGTAAGTCATTGAAGAATGGCTGGCCAATCAGGAATCATAAAAATCAGAAAGTTTTAGCCACCCACTGCAAAGTAGACCAAGCTACTAATGACTAAAAATAATAAACAAGAACCACAACTTTCTATTGTTATATTTCTTCATCATTTTTTTTAAAAAAAGATACTCTGCACTTCCTTATTTTAGCTTGCCTGAGCAGCTGCCTTCTTTATTGTTTAACAATAAGAAAACCTCCAAAATAGTGCAGATCTTCAAAAAGGCTATGGCTTCTCTTTATAGAAGCTTAATAGTCCTTAAAAATGATTAAGAAATGAAAGGCACAACTTACTGTCCATTTGAAAAATACATTCCAAAATGTATCCAAACAACAAAGTCATGGTGGCCCTGCCCCCCCACCCTGCTTTCAGTATGCATGCGCTGTGACACAAAGCTCCTAAAGCTACTTGCAGACTGTTGCTCTATGGAAAACCTATTCTTGTCGGACGATTATAGGGCTCTCCTTAACCCATGAGGGTTATAGAAACTAAAGCAGGGGTGTCAAACTCATACCGTCACATTGTCATCACATGCTGTATCATACTTTTTACTCCCTTCACTAAAAAGGGGGTTGGGGTGGCCAGTGTATGATACATATCTGGCCTTTGTGCTGCAGGTTTGATACCCCTGAACTAGAGGAATGCCAGTTCCTTCTGTTGGTAAATTGAAAAAGCAACAGCCAGGGAAAAATCTTTCCATGGGTGTGTTATTCAGTTGGTCATTTTCACTGGAAATCTCTCGCTCACCAAGTTGTTGTGAGGAAAAATAGAGAAGGAAAACATATTAGTTATATTCACTGCCTTGAGTTATTTGTATTGATGGTTGCTCCAAAACAATTTTGTCCGTAAGAAAAATTCTCCAAATATCATCAAAATAATATGATAGAATCTGGGTTTATGAGTGAAGGAACCAGGATGGCGCAATTGTGAGGCTAAATATTGAAATTGTATTCATTATATTGAATTTAATATACTGAATATGTATCAAAATTTAGTATATTGAAATTTTATTCTAATTATCTCCTAGAACCTAGATTTGACAACCTGAATTATGAACTAAAATTTGGTCTATTGGTTTTTAAATCAAACCATGCCTCATCATTTTCTGAAATTGTTCATTTACTGCAAGATATGTCATTTCTCTAATTTACATGACAATGAAGCCACTTGCAACACATTATTTCCTTCTTATTTTGAAATGTTTACAAATCCTTTTTTCCCTACATTTTATTCTCTCATCTGTAGAGAAAATGGCACCAGTTTTGAGAAAAGAAGGGACAAAAAAGACAAAAAAAAGATATATAAAAGGAGGAAATATTACAAGAAGACTATTTGAATTTCATTTGAAAATAACTAGTACTTTATTCTCCCTAGTCCATAAGTTGAGTATCTCAAGAAATAAATTATGTTAACAAGAATTTAATGGAAAATGAAACAATTAATGTTAAATATATTTAAAATATTAAATGATGGCAACTGAGAAGTAGGGCAAAAGAAGGAAGGAACAAAATGTCTCCAGGAACAGCACCTGATATAAGTTCCATTAGGGGAACCTAATATTTCTGTGTGTATGTCTGTCTTTGTGTGTGGGTGTCTGTGTGAAAAACATCCATCTTCATTGTAGAGCAACATAGAAAAATGAAAACATTTTGATTAAGTTAATGGCAAAGGGCACTCTCAAAGCTCTTGATATGCTGTTCATAATTGCTCAGTTAGTTGCAAGGAAGGGGCTATCTGCAAGCATGCTCTCTTCTAAGGCATGGATATTGCTCTAATGAAAGAATCTGTATTCTTTCCTTGATCATAATGTACCCGATTTCTGTCTTTTGAAGAGCATCAGTATCCTCTTTTCAAAGAGAGATGACTTTTGAAAGGATTTAGACATTATTTATGCATTTTAAAACAATCTGTTCTCTATGCACATTCCTTTCTAAAAATATTATTATGGAGTAGTAATATCAAGCTCTCTTAGAATCACATAACCTCTAAGCCATGCCCACAAAATAGGCCACACCCACAAAATAGGTAGTAAAAACGTGAAACCCACCCCTGGGCCAGGGCCATCTGACAGTTATCAGCTGCCTTCGGAGTCGGATATCAGTGGGGCAGAAGAACAGTTGGAGACACATGCACAGAGCTGCCAGGAGAAGAGAACAGCTAAGGAACAAGGGTTGACTCAGGAGTAAAGCCATAGGTGGATGGTGACTGGTCCCTCCCATAGGAGAATAAAGTGGAGCAAAAGGGAAGTGGAGTTTGGGGGAGACAATTAGTTCAATACATTAGGGTGAAGATCTGTTCCTGACTTCTTGCCAAGTATTGTCTGCTACAGAGTGGCATTTGGGAGATATTGTCCTTGCAGCCTGGCCAAGGTCTGTAGTTGTGAAATTTCTTGAAAGAATGTTGGCTGGGACTTTTCTGGAGAGGAGTTCACTTTAAACTAAATAAAAGGGGTTTATCAGGATGAGGAGTCAGCTTAGTGCTTTTGTAAAGCCTAGGTCAGAATAGATACAATATTCATAACATTCTCATAAGTCACCCCCTATCACTTGGCACCATGATGAGACACCATAGCAGGACAAGGAAGCTAGAATGTTAATGTTAGCAATTTAAAAATAAACAATTTATTGGCATAAATTACCTATGACTACTCACTGAAAACCTTGTTGAATGTTCAAACATGCTTATCCAAAAAGCAACTGGACTTCCTTAGTTTTTTTTTTCCTTGAAAAAGTTTCACTTCTCATCCAAAAAGCTTCTTCAGTTCTCAACTTGTTGGATGACAAGAAAATTTTTTCAAGGGAAACCCGCCCCCCCAAAAAAAAACCAGTTAAATTTTAGAAAACACTCCCTTACATTTAATATCTGTCTCTTCCATTCTCACCTTTTCCTGGATCATCAGCCTATAGGGAGCTCTTTCATACGTAATGGCTCATAATAAGGGCTCATTTCATACGTAATGGCTCGTAATAACCTAGATGGTACAAATTCAAGCTTTCTGCATATATGGATATATCCACAAGAATTACAGCTTTGAGTAAAAATGGCAACTTTGTGCCCAGTTCTCATTAACTTCCTTTGAAATATAACTTGCCCTTCTATGTTGAGAGCCTCATCCTCACATTTTTTCCCATGCTCACTTCGCAAGTCTAGATGTGATCTCAAGAAATAGTTGAATTTGATTTTACTTGGTAAGATATGTAAGTAAGATTTGTACAGAATTCTGATGCTGGATGAAAAGTTATAATTCTTTCATTACATCCTGAATAAACATGTGGCTGAATAGGAGAAAAAAAAATAGGAGAAAAAGAGTAGGTTTCAGAAAAAGATAAATCTGCACAGCAACTAAGCTATCATGTGCTCAAGTATTATAAAGACAGAGGGGAAAATGGAGGAAGGAGGTGAATATTCATCCATTATTCATCTTTGACCACCAGTCTTCTGTAAAAAGGAACAAGCAGCAATCAAATCAGAGCCCGTGTTGCTTTCTAAAATTTGACTGAGCAGGTTATCTCATCATTAAGGTTTATGTCCTGATTGAATTTGAAAAGGAGGAGAAGAAAGTGGGTTAAAAAGTAACTAATGGAGACAAAATATGGTTATATTATACTCAAATATTGCTGGAGTGATGACACCCAATTAGGATGATTTAGGAAGGCTTCAAGGATAATTTATTTATTTAATTCACAATTTAAGCTCATTGGAGTGAACTTATCTACCCTTTTCTAATGCACCTATTTAGTACAGAGTCATTGGGCTCTGGGATGAAAAATAGATAATAATTCAGACAAAATATGAAATGGGCTTCATATACCAAAGTTAATTGACCAATATCAAAATGCACTTTTTCAGTATCATAATAATTTGCCTCACAGATAGAAGAAGGATAGATTAACATTCTTCAATCAGAGAAGAATTTAGAGGCTTCATGTTGGTAGTACTAGTAACCTGCCAAATAGAAAATAAAGCAATCTGTGAGGATATGTTTGCTATGTGTTGGGGAATAATTAAAGCTTAAGGCACAAATCAGGGTGTTGCTATAAATATGCACACCACATGCTCATATTTCTAGGCAGGTGTTGGCTGATTTAATTTTGGAAGTGATCAATTTATTGATAAATTTTCCTTGCTTTATGGGAATGATTGTACATGAAAACTATTATGTTTCTATAAAGATACATTTTTTAAATAAATGGAGCATGTTAAAATTGCCTTTTGGCCTTTGTTTAGAATAACTGTCTCTAATCTATGGTGTAGGGTAGATAAAATAATATATATTGCAAGAAATGTCTTTGCACTGTAAGATAAACAAGGACAAATAAAGTTCACAATGAATAATCTGTTTACTCCTGGTTTTACTGAGTATAGATCAGAGTTGGCAAATTTGCAGATACACTCATAACAAAGACTGATACATGGAGTTCTGTTTCTGATTTGTAACAAAATTTCTAATCTTCTTGATTGAAGCTAATGTAATTGTCATGTGTCCTGAAGAAAAACAAAATCTAAAGCTTTGAGGAAAAAGCTCTGAAAAACAAAACCATTAGCTTTATCCAGAATCTAGTAACACACACACACACACACGCACACACGCACACACAAAATCTGTTAGGATTTTTTTATAAAGTAAATGTTTTACTTTACATTTTCTTAGATATCTTTCAATAGGAGAACTATGATACTTTTCAGAGTTGATGAAGAAGAAACAACTCTGCCATCTCAAAGAGTCAATCAAAGGAGGACATACTTTTTCTGCATATTTTATTCAGCGTGTATAAATGATGAATAAATCAGATTTAACTAGAGCTCTCCATCTTGTGAGATATTTCCAGTGTGGCTCCTTTTTTTAGTTTAGCTCTCAACCTTGTTGAGATGGTTAGTTTAATATACATAAATATTCCTGGAAACTTAATTCAACAGTTCAGGATAATTGATTTTCTTGATACATAGCAGAATATGGTAAAATACCAACATGGAAAGGCAATTTCTAAAAACACTGAAAGTTCTAAAGACACTGAAAGGTTTACATCCAGTACTAATGCTAGGAAATAAATTTTAGCATCATATTCAAGGATGATAATTTGTCATATATATCCTAGATACTTCCCCAATAACACAATGCACTATAGAGATTTCAAAAATTGAATTATCTATTTTGTAGTTTGTATCTGGTTTTTCCACAATAATCTAGTAGTAAGAAAATAGATTTATCTTATAAACTGATAACTGATTAGTGTTCAGATTCTGGAATAATAGGGCTATCTTATTAATCTAACATTATATAATAAAATAAACTTGTTCCAATTATACACCACAACATTTTGTATATATTAATGGCTAAATAATATTAGTCATTTTCCAGCCATGCAATCTAATCAAATTCAATAAAATCAATCTGCAAAGGTGAATGTATAAATGTAATCTTACATCTTGGAATATATCAATTTCTTACAAATTTAATATCCACATATGTAAATGTATTCTGATTATGGCTAAAAGTGTGGAATACTGTGTTAACCTTACTCTGATTAAAATTGGATAGAGTTTATAGAGGACAGATGTAGAACAATTACTCTAGGAAAGATTGCCAAAGAATAACAAATGATCGGGGGAAATATTGTAATCTACTACTTTGCAGCATCTCACTTGAGTTATCTTTCAAAATATCTTTCTGAAACAGGGCCCAGAATCAGTCCCCAGCATGGTATAAGCTTGTATTCCCTGAGGCCCATTGGTTCCATATTAATTGATCCTAGCTGCATTCCTTTTCTAATGTCTGTTTTCTCCTTTTTATTTGTTGTTAAGGGCCTAATAGTATATACAAGGACTTTATGGACATAAGGATGATAAATAATCATAGCATCAGAATTGTTAATATTCATTTTAAGCTTGCTGGTGTGGGGAGCCGACCCCTCCCAGAAGAATGAAATATTTTAGGAAATATTAAAAAGGCAGAATAGTATATTTCCGTAAAGGAGAAACATGTTTCTAAAGACAGAAACTCAGAGCCTTAGCTCTCTACCCCAAGTGGAAATTAAGGGGCTAATTTTTAGAAATGCAGATTTGGTAATCCATTCAAGATGGGATGTTCTGAACAAAGGTAGGATTAGCCTTCAGCCACAACAGGAATTGCACAAGTCCCTCAGAGGTGGTTCCTACTGGTTCGGACCGGTTTGACTGAACCAGTAGTAACGGCAGCCTGGGTTGCTGGAACCAGCAGCGACCTGGGCCTGCCACTCCCCCAAACCGGTTCTCTCAGTGATGCCATAGGTGCTGCCATCTTGTTTTTGCCTTCTGCACATGCGCAGATCAATTTTTGTTGCACTGAGCATGCACATGCAGCACGCATCAAGCGTGCGTGTACAGCACGTTCCTGAGTGAACTGGCAGTAGCAGCAGCTGGAACCCACTCCTGAAGCCCCTTCATTGCATCAGCACATTTCAACCAAATTTACCTCAGACAAACTCCTAGGATGGGAGTCTGACATCAGCCAATAGAATACAGGAACAGGAAACTCAAGGGCAAGGCCCAAGAGAGGGTATAAATAACCCTCACTCTCTACTTCGTGTGGTCAGCTACCCAGAACCACAAATGCTTGGTGATTCTGCTTCTCCATTAAACCATCTTTCCAATCACCCACTTGAAATGAACCAGGTGGATATTTCTTCCAATACTGGACTTACTAGGAGTAGTATAAAGCTTTCTCATCAAAGCTTGCTCAGAGTTTCTCAAAGACCAATCTGCACCAATTTTATTTTGATGCAAAACCATAAAAGAAATAACCTCATATATCATTATTAAAATTGTTCAACAAAAGTTTTTTTGTGTATGCGTGTTCTTCACAAGATTAAGGACACTTATATCTTCCACAGATCTTCCACAGATTGATACTGTCCCCAATTACTCAATACTATTGCAGTGTATATGCAGTGCAGTGAAGTGGATAAGGGCTTGGATTGGAAACCAGGCAGAGCAGATTCTAATCTAACATTAGCCACGCTAGCTTACTTAATGACTATTGGCCTGACACTCTCTCAGCTCTACTGTTAAGATTGTTCTTGTTGTTGTTGTTGTTGTTGTTGTTGTTGTGAAATACAGGAAGAGGAAGTACTTAAACTCCTAAATGAAAAGGCAGAATTTAAATCTAATATGAATAGCTAAGGCAGGGGTGTCCAAACATTTTGCAAGGAGGGCCAGATTTGGTGAGGTGAAAATGTGTGGGGCCAATCATTCTGTCTGACATTCTTTGAACCCTTAACATTAAATGCGAATTAACTACCGTATTTTTCGGAGTATAAGACGCACCAAGATTTTGAAGAGGCAAATTAAAAAAGTTTTTGCACTTTCCCCAAAACGGCCCATTTTTTGTGAAAACGGGCCTTTTTTTTTAAGGGCATGAATAGCCCTTAAGAGGCTTCTAGAGTGCTCCTGGGGGCGGGAGGCGGGGGAAATTGAGCAAAAAACGGCCCGTTTTTTGCTCATTTATGCCCTCCACAGCCCTCAGGAGCACTCTGAAAACCTCCTAAAGGCTATGCACAGCCATTTTGGTGAAGGGGGCAGAGTTTTGGGAGGCAAAAAATGCTGTATTCAGTGTATAAGATGCACCCAGATTTTTAGCCTCTTTTTTGAGGGGAAAAAGATGCATCTTTATACTCCGAAAATTACGGTATTTTATGAAAGACTAAACAAATAACTTGGTGGGGAGAAGAGGCTGCGGGCCGCTTGCAATTTGAAAAAGGGCCGCATTTGGCCCCCGGGCCACACTTTGGACATGCCTGAGCTAAGGCAAACAGGATACATAACGTAATACATCCCAGATATTGAATGCTTAAAAAGAATTAGAAACCAGGAACATGTAAAATGTTCTGGTATATTCTTATAATATCTTAAAACACTCTTATATTCTGCAAAGAAGCATGTTTTGAGAAACCAAATAAAAAGTAATAAATATTTTTTGCAGGGTGGGATTTGATAGAAATTTGAATTTACCTCAGAGAATGAAAGCATGTCAATGAAAGGTGTGTGTGTGTATGTCTGCGTACAAGCACACATACTGTATAATTTTACTGACCGTTCTAAAAACATTTTTTTTCAAATTTTGTAAATGTGATCATTACAAAAACTGATTTGTAAATGTATAGAACTTTAGAAGATATATATTTTGACAGAGCGGGAAAGATACGCATTGAGTCCAAATCTTGTAGTTAATAATTGTTATTGTACATAAATTGGGGCATATTTTTGAATAAATTTAGGATTTATTCAAGCACAATATATTTTGAAATGTGTATTATTTTTTGAATTGTTTCAGATTATACATAAATAGGCAAACAAAGCAATTGATACATGAGTGAAAATATGAAGGAATAAATATAGGTTGATCCATTATTTAGAATTATCTGTGCTATGTAATCTGGATTTCTAGTTTTTAGTAATGAGTGTCAAATATAACTTAGCCAAAGATTACTGAAACAATAGCAAAATTGTGATATAGTGGATATTGTGTTGCACTAGAACTGAGAAGCTCAGGTTCAAGTCTTTATCATTTATGAAGGTTGGATGAGATTGGCCAGTTAATATGTTTATGCTTAATATGTTATGTTATTACCTTATTATTTCAGTCTCCTTCACATTGTTGTAAGATAAAATTGAAGGAATGAATACTAAGCATAAGCACCTTATGGAAAGTTTAATAAAAAAAAATGTTCATCTCCCCCCTCCCCCTTTGCTTTAAAGAATAATAAATACACACATTGCTGAAAATTACAGGATGGGAACTTAGATTTGGTACATACTCCTTATTTGCTTTTTTATTTTGTTATATTTTAAATTTCATATAATACAATAATACAATAGTAGAGTTGGAAGGGACCTTGGAGGTCTTCTAGTCCAACCCCCTGCCTAGGCAGGAAACCCTATACCATTTCAGACAAATGGCTATCCAACATCCTCTTAAAGACTTCCAGTGTTGGGGCATTCACAACTTCTGGAGGCAAGCTGTTCCACTGATTAATTGTTCTAACTGTCAGGAAGTTTCTCCTCAGTTCTAAGTTGCTTCTCTCCTTGATTAGTTTCCACCCATTGCTTCTTGTTTTACCCACATGTGCCTTGGAGAATAATTTGACTCCCTCTTCTTTGTGGAAGATTCTGAGATATTGGAACAATGCTATCATGTCTCCCCTAGTCCTTCTTTCTCTTAAACTAGACATACCCAGTTCCTGCAACTGTTCTTCATATAAAAATGTTTAAAAATTTTGAACCTGTATTTCAATTTGTTTCTCTTTATTTTCACGAATTACTTTTAACGAAAATATAACATTAGTATTCCGGACGTTTGCAATGTATATCCACATCTTATTCAGAAAGTGTCATTAAATGCCACCTTCTAAATCTCACTAGTTTTATTCATTTAATTGTTTCCTGGACCCTAATTAACTGACCTTTGCTGTAGGTTCCATGTATGCTTTCACAAATGTTAGTCTAGAAGATGGTATTAAATATAAAATAGATGCATAATTTACCTGTGTTATTTTATATTTTATATAATTCAATCAGTAAATTAAGCTTAATGCAATTCTAACATCTCATTGATTGTGAAGATACCTCACTCCCATATATCTTAATACAATAAATATTAAACATACAAAATATTTTTAGCATTATTATAGTTCAGATTTGTATCATCGCAGAGGGAGGGAGGGAGAGAGGGAGGGAGGGAGACAGAGGGAGAGAGAGAGAGAGAGAGAAATACAGTAGATAGGGAGGGAGGGAGACAGATAGATAGGTTGGTAGATAGAGAGATAGAGAGAGGGGGGAGAGAGAAATACAGTAGATAGGAAGGATGGAGAGAGTAGGTAGGTAGGTAGGTAGGTATAGAGGGATAGAGTGAGAGAAAGGATACAGCGAAAACGGGCCCATTTTTTAAAAAAAGGCATGAATAGACTTGGGGACGCTTGCAGAGTGCTCCTGGGGGTGAGGGTAGGGCCAAAAACGAGCAAAGAATGGCCCGTTTTTCACAAAAATGGTCCTGTTTTTTTGTAAAAAAAAAATTGCATGCACAGCCTTATGGAGGCTTATAGAATGCTGCTGGGGGAGGCAAAAAATGGGCCGTTTTTTGCTCATTTCTCCCCTCCCCAGCCCCCAGGAACTGTCTGAAAGCCTCCATAAGGATATGCAAAGGTATGGTGAAGGGCGCAGGGCTTCCGGAGGCAAAAAATGCTGTATTTTGTGTATAAGACGCAGCCAGATTTTCAGCCTCTTTTTTGAGGAAAAAAGGTGCGTCTTATACTCTGAAAAATATGGTAACTATTTTTCTACTTTCCAAATTAAACCATTTTTTCCTACTGCTGATTAATGTTTAAAACAGCTTCTCAAATCACAAAGGTACAAGTCATGATGTCTATGATATTTATTTGGATCAGTATTTATAAAGGAAAAAAATACCCCCCCCACACACACAAAAAAAATTACCCATACTAAATACTACATACTAAACACATACTAAATAATAAATTAATGGTTGCTAATAATTAATTTAATTAATAATTAATAAATTGATACCTGTTAATAAATCAAAAGGTATTTTCTATTCTGGAAAAAGTCATTCATTTTTTCTTTTTCCACTTTAATAATTATATAGGGAAGCTGCTATATAATTGTTTAGCTGACACTTAAAATACATCATTGTCAGCAAGCAAATGAAATCACAATTCAAAAGAATATGGACAATAATACAATTAGATACTTAGCATTCTGGAATTTCCCATTTTTCCAAGCTATCATATAGCATTTTTTCCAGCTCCTTTATTATCCTAAATGAATTTTGACATCATAGTTTGCCTTTTGCAGAAGTTATATCCAATCCTACAGTTGTATATTCTGTAATTCCAGCACGTTTTATAGTAGATTCCTGAACGCTAGTACATGCTTTCAAAAAAATGATTTCAAAAGAATAGCATTTATCTTTGCTGATCTTTCCTTTTGTACAGCCTATCAATGTGTTTTAAATGTGCAAAGCAAAAGAAAAACACAGTAAATCCTAAAAAAAGGCCCACAATTACATCCTATATCTGAAAAAAGCTCACCTTTTTGAAACACCCATTCCTTCTTAATGTGTACAGAAGGGCAATAAAGAAAAGAAAAGGAAGGATATACAAACACAATACAATACAATCCTTCTACATTGGAAAATGTGTCCTATCTAATTCTTTACAGTTAGGTTTTCTTGCAGTTTTTCTCCAATTTTATAAAGGAGAAAAACACGCACACACCCCAAAAAATACCCAGCTCCTCAAAGAGAGCATATAGATTTGCATTTCCCTTTGACTTCTAACACATCTAATAAAAGGTCCATGCCACACAATCATCATAAGAGATCATAAAACTAGGGAGAGAGGATATAGAACAATAAAACTGCTCATTTGTATAGTTTCATTTTCTTTCTTTTTTATTTAAGAGCCATGGAGCAGTCTAGTTCTGCGGACTGCCGGCTGACTGCATTTTGGCAGTTCGAATCTCACCAAACTCAAGGTTGACACAGCCTTCCATCCCTCCAGGATGCAGATTGTTGGGGGCAATATGCTTACTCTGTAAAACTACTTAGAGAAAGCTGCAAAGCACTGTCAAGCCGTAAATAAGTTTAGTACTATTGCTATTATCATCTTTTTTTTTCATTCTAACCTGGCTATCTAAAATATTGTGTTACCTGTTACAGTAGTGTGACTACTCAGACTCTTTTCTGAAAGAAGAGAAAGGAATTACATATTTTTGTTTCTACAGATGCCTTATTGAGATATGTTTTAGGATTGGGGGGGGGAGAGGGGAAAGAGGAAGTCTAACTGCAAAACACAGATTATAATCTAGCAAATAAGATACACCCATGCACTCCATAATAGTTGTTAAAGTCAAGGTTTTTGCTATAATTTGTAAGTGCCGAAGAACCATTTAATATCCTACACAATAAGGAAAACAAACAACTTTTAACTGATAGATTACTTTCAATTTACCCCCTAGTTCTTTCAATATATGAGTGGCCATTTATAAACATTAGGTTTTTACTTGCTTGTAATGCACACATTCCAACATTTGCATGAAAATTTAATATTTTTACAGAATTGTTTTATGATAAGAAGTACCTTGTATCTCTGAACACAAAAGAATGTTTAATACAGATGTTTATTTATGCTTCTACTACTACCTGAGGTCAATCACTGAAGCAGGGGACTTCAATATACGATGAAATGATTAAAAGATAAAGTTAAAAAGATTGGCATCATTGCAATTCATTGCATGCTTTTAAGAGTTTATACACATAAAAGTTTCCAAAGATACAGCCATTCACCAATCTTGTAATGCCAGTTACTCTGAGTAGTTCTTACTCACCTCCCACCCACTTATCTCCAAAAACAAAAACAAAAACAACCACCACTTGCCAACAAGGCAAATCAAGTGAATATTTTTTTCTGACTTTCTGAAACAATTATCCTTCTCTGATAAAAAGAAAACAGTTTCTCATGTTGCCTAGGAAACAGCACACACCGTTCCTATCAGAAACAAAGCATAGCTATTGCATTTTACAAATGCAACAACCCCCAACTTTCCTGGTTAGGGAGAAAAAAATCCTCAACATCTTGCATCTTTTCTGTGACTAGGATAGTGGCACCTCTAATCTAAGGTGGACTCCTGAATAAGGTTCCTCAGCCTTTAAGTCAAAAGGAGAAAGGCTTTTGTATGCTCAGGTATAAGTAGATCATGCATCATATAGTCACACACATAGATTGGGATAGAAGAAAGATGCTCAGATTGCTATACTGTATAATTCATCTGTTCCTCTGTCCCTTTTACTGAAACAAAATTTTGGTGTGGGAGATTTATATCCAGATCTTGATTTGAATATCCTGATACAACATTGTTAATCCATTTATTTCCTTTGGTTACAAAAATCGGTCTAGGAAATAATGCAAAATGAAATCACTCTCTGAGACAGTGTGCGCACAAAGTGTTCTTAGATGTTTAAATGAAACATTTATCCACCCAATTCATTAATCAAATTCCCAAATGTTGAGTAGAATAATTTATGAAAACAGCATTTTCAACAACCTGGCCAGGCAAACTCCAATGCTGCTGGAGTTAACATCAAATCAGACCTGAAATTTGTAATATTCTTTTGGTTTTCCTGGAGATGTCAACAAGATGCATCAGAGTGGGAAGTAAATAGCAATAGCACTTAGACTTATATACTGTTTTACAGGGCTTTATATCCCTCCTTTATAAGAGGTTTACAGAGTCAGAATATTGCTTCCAACAATCTGGGTCCTCATTTTACCTATCTTGGAAGGATGGAAGGCTGAGTCAACCTTGAGCCTGGTGTGTTTGAACTGCCAAATTGCAGACAGCTGGAAGTCAGCAGAAGTAGCCTGCAGTACTGCACTCTAACCACTGCACCACTGTGGCTCAAACAAGATTAAGGAAGGCTAACTCATTATTATTATTTTCAAATGACTAAACAAAGACAAATCAGAAAAATTTCAATTCTGTTCTTTAGGGTGATTTTAAATATGTTCATATATGGAACTTAGTCAGCTGTTCTCTATAATGAGTGTGGGAAGGCTTGAACTGCATAGCCAAATTTCAATTCTTACTTTAAGCCTTTTTTTCATAGTTACTAAATCAGAACCACAGACCTGTTGCTTTTAAGTTCTTTTTTCTTCAAAACATTCAGTAATGAGGCAACAGTTATTTTTTCTTCAGTTTCTGAAGAAACTGCTCTATTTAATGACACATGCAATACATATATTATTGTTTGCTTTTCATAAACATTTGTGGGAATGCTATTTAAATGCTGTGGAGACGAGAACAAACTTTAATTATTGTATGGATTGACTAGAGATGCTTCATTGATGAGGTCAGGTTTAATTAGCAGGCTAAGTTAGAAGATATATTCATTTTCCTTTTTTTCTCTTTTTTTAGTTTTGAGTTACTGGTAATAAAAAGTAAAATACTGAATCATTTGTATTGAACAATTAGGGTAATTAAGCCTTATATATCTAATTTAGTGGCTAAGCTCAGGACCCCAGTGTATGAAGAGACCTGTTTCCTAACTATGTTAGCAATTATGGATGTTGTATTTCTTTGGCTGCTATATATTTTAATTTTTGTATTTGTTGTGTGTTTGGTTGTTGTTTTTCAGTTTGATATTGTTTGACATTCAGTCACTTGTTGAGCTGGATGGCTATATAAACTGGTTAAAGAAATAGATTTTTAAAAAGCCAAATCCTTTCAGTCAACTTTATTTTTCCTTGTAGAATTTAGTAGCTTTGCAAAAGAGTTCTAACATGGGTTGATCTGCATTTAAATTAGAGATCACATGGTCCATTCATTTTGGAATTTGACTTAACTGAACTCTTCTACTATGACTTCCAAATTATAATGAACTATCATAACTTCACAACTTTAAGTAACTTCTGTGTTCATGATGTGCCATCAACATTTATTAGTGACATTTTTTAAAAGCACTTGAATATTTCTTTAAAGGGCCCCAATGTATAGCACATTAAGAAAAAATAAAACTTATTTGTCCAAGATTATATTTTCCTCTCTCCCATTCCACTCATGCTTTTACATCACTGCTGCTATTTCAGAGTCGGAAAGGTATAGAATTCCTGAGAGCTTTTCTGTGTAACTGTGTTTTTAAACCATTTTGTCTACTTAAGCAAAGAGGAAAATGGCAATTGGAAAAATAAAAGCATGAATTCTTTCAGCATGAAGCCTTTTAACGCAAATGGGATTTTTAGAAGCTGAGTAGTAAATATAGAAGACAAATGTAGAAGCAAAATGTTATTAAAAGACAAAAATGCAAACAAGCAGTTTTCTACCACTTACTAAATTTAGAAAATTATTCTCTTCTTTAAAATCTCCTGAATCTTCTGAAACTAAAGATACTAGAACTGAACATGTATTTATCTGAATGTATCAAGTGCCCCATTTACTCAAGACCTATTGTGATAACAACTGCCCTGGAGTTATAAAAGGAAGGAAGGGGAGAAATTACACTTACTGGCCTCTTTCTTTCAGAGGATATGGTCCCTGAAAAAGCTTGAATTATCTTTCAGTGCAAGATATCCATCAATAGGCAAACATCCATACTCAGACACATGCAAACCTAAATGTTAACATCAATTTGTGATCAAACTCAAAGGAACACATACAATACTGAAACAATATTGTCCAGTTATGTAAAATTACTTTTTATATATAATATATAGTATTAAAAAGGCTAATGGATTCATTACGTTACAGTACAACTATTTCCTAACATGTTCATTACCCTGTGTAAATGAAATTAAAATAAAAAGGAATTCATTTAAAATTTGATCCAGTCACAGCTCAATAATTCACATCTAAAAATGGGTTTACTCCAAAATTGTGACATTTTCCTTTTAAAAACTTTTGAATGGAAATCTTGCTTCTAGCCTTTTTCCCCCACTTGCTTTTTAGCTCTATTCTCTTTCTTTGAATGACTGATAGTTAGCTTTCTTTTTGTGAAGTAGCAATGAGTGTTCTTCCATTTCTTTATTAGACACCTTTTACCACTTTGTATCATCCCTGGCTGAAAATCTCTTCTGAAAAGATTCAGACAAAATTATGCCATAGTCAGTGTCTTATTGAGAGTTTGACTGAAGAATAGGAAGTTATGGAGGGAATGCTGGCTGTCAGACACATATTAATTTCTGCCACCTTAGGAAGATTTCATGTCAGACATGAACAATCAGAGCACTGTAGCACAGAAGCTGCTTTATTGCTCCATGCCTATTTCACAGTAATCTTTCCAGACTGGCAGTATGTCATTACATAAGGTTCAACAATATTCAAGGACAGCTGGATTTTGTGTCTACATAATTATTTCAAACTGATCCTCTATTAGAATATTCATGACTGAGACAGACATGGTAACAAGGTCAGCCAATGAAAAGGCCTAGCAACTAAGTCAGCCAATGGGAGCTTAAACAGATCTGAGTCTGTGCTGAGAATTGAAACTGAAACTATTCTGTCTGCTCTGAACTGAAAACTCTCTCTGCTGTACTGCTGCCTGTGTTTGTAACTACTGCTACATTGGAGAAAACCTATATTGGTATTGTACATTTATTCATCTGTTATTATGTATATAAAGAAGTTAATTAATCCGGCTGAATCAGTTTTCTGTGTGTGCTTTCTGGATTTTTCTGCAACAAACCCTGACATCCTCTGCTTGACTTCTCCTCCTGACTGGAACAGTTTCTCTCTCACAATTCATAGAATTTCATTTAAATATTCTTCTTTGAGGAAAAAGGGAAAAAAATGAAAGCAATTTCCATTAAACTGAAGAATGTGAGACAATAGTCTGAATAGGTTCTCTTCATTTTTATCATTATCTCCAAGGACACATTGTACCTTAGCCCTATTAATAGTCTTAATTATTGAATAAATACATCCAGGCATTATGTCTCATCTCCCCTGTTAAGTATGTGGGAAAAGCTAACAACTTTCCCCCAAAGATTTGCTGGCCAAACTCTTTTTTTTCCCCTGCAGCAGAATAAAATACTGGCAAGCTAAGAGGTTACATGATCTAGTAGCTGAGAAGAGGGAAGTATGAATGTCAATAAATCAGAGTGCTGTATGATCACCATGGCAACTTGAGCTGAAAGAGTCTCTTACAACTTGTGAGTAGATAAAATGTAAACAGTGAGCAGGTTGTTTTCATGATTAACATTACATTTACAACTGTTTATAATTTCAAACCAGGAATGTTAAAAGGGTCCTTAAGAATCAATGAAAACTTCCTAGTTGTTTTTACTATTCATTCCTGGATGTAGATTCTAAACTCTCTGAAAGACTGAGTATGGTTCAAAGGCACAACTATTCAACCTGGATTCTACAAGAATGCAGCAACATGAATAACTCCAGTTATTCTTTTCTGTTATTACGTTTTGGAGAAAATCATTTCATTATGTTACATATATTGTATATTTGCAGATATATATGTGTGTGTGTGTGTGTGTGTGTGTGTGTGTGTGTGTGTACATACATGTATTCCCCTTTCCTTTTACTCTTTTATAAGATCAAAGTTATTTGCAATCAAGAATAAGGCTGCAGACACCTATAACTATGAAACAATTGACAGGTCTACCATACCAACAAAAAAGAGTCTCTAACAGATTTATTTTTCAGGTATGAAGTTAATTTTAACATTGATACCAGTGGTGAAATGCTACCAGTTCAGAGCGGTTTACTTGAACCGTTAGTAAAATGCTACTGGATCACCTGAACCAGTAGTAAACAAAATGAAAAATGTTTTTCTGATGATCAGCTGTGATGCGAGATTTATATCCAAAAAGTGTGGTGCAGCAGATTCCCCTTCCTCTCTCTGTTCACTTACTTTTGCAGGCACACTCAGTAGCAAGCTCCGCCCACCCACCCAGACATCATTTTGATGCTCTGTGCATGTGCACGCACCCACTCACATTGCTACCAAACCAGTAGCAAAGGTAAGTGGATTTCACCCCTGATTGATACATATTGCCGAAAAAAAGAGAGAAAAACCCACATTTAAAATCTGTTTTGTTCCACTATGAACCCTCATTTCCCAATTTGTCAATCTTTCATACATTTCCACTAAACATGGAAAAATGTTCCATAATTTACCATATTTCCAATAATTTCTTCATAAGTTGATGCATTTATTTTTGCAATCAATACTGAGGATTCTGTACCATTATAGAATTAAAACCACCAATTTTCTCTAACTCTCCTATTGATTCTCCCATTGTTACATATCAATTGTTCTAATTCAAATATGCATCCATTTATTGATAGCCTTTGCCTTGTTCTGGTTCTCAGTTTTACTTCAAAAGCAATTTGCAAAAAAGGGCTTAAGAAATTATCTAAATTTTGTATGCTTTTTTTAAAAAAAGTCATATTACATCTTCTTTCCATATTCCCTTTTGCAATTTTTGTAATATTAGTGAGTGTACCCAATACATTTTGTAAACTTCATAGAACAAGAAAATGGTGTAGTTGACAATTTCAAGTTGAATTTACTTGTTTTGCAGTGCAGCTATATTGTTTCATATCTAAGCAAAAAACAAGCTGCCCAAACAATAGCAAATCTTTGTAACATCAAAATGCCCCTCAACCTTTATATGTAACATTATTGTTGTATCTAAAAGAGGTTTTAATAAGTAGCATGCTGATTTACTCAAGGATAAAGATAATAAACTCATTCTGCCTATGTTTACAAAATACGAGAAGTTGCACTGTTGCAATAACATAACAATAATTATCATGATATCTATGTCCTTGGTGAGCTCTTGGTTATGTTTGAAATTTTTTTTCTCCAAACATGCTGCACCCCAGCCTTAGCTCTCTCACCTGTACAAGAAGTGATCAAATTGCTTTAAAATGGATGTGATTTATATAAGACCACTACCTGACTCCAAGCTCTAGATTTTGCTTGTCAGGAATCCAATGATCACTGCATTCCTTTTCTGTATCTTAATACAGGCAACTGTTATTTGGATTTCTGGTGGCCTGTGAGGCTTGCCCTTGGCTTGTGTATGGCTCTTGGCTAATTAAACCCCTCCATTCTTTGGTACCTCTGCTCCCGGGTGTTAGATTTGAGATGGTTTTAAACAGGCTGACCTGGAAGCCTTTTTGTCTAGAGGCAAACTTTGAAGGTTGAAAGGGCAAAGCAATTTTGCTGCAAGTTGTGTAGAACTAAAAGCTGAGTACTGACAAAGCGTCTTGTTTTCTATAAATAAAGTTTTCTTTCTCCGATAATTTCTTGAATCTGGTTCTTATTGATTTAATATACTGATAACAAAATATACCACTGTATATTTTCTATTATGACTTCTAAGAGGCCTTTGTGTGGGTAATTATAAATAAAGTTTCATGTGCTTATAGTTTTAATTTAAGCTCGATTTGTTAGTCTAGTTTCTAAGATTTCATTTGCTTGTCACATATCTTTTGCTAGTGGTTTTAAAGCTAAAAGTAAAGAAGGAGAAAGAGCACAATGCCATTTTGTTTGCATTATAATACTCTTATGCTAAAATTCTATTTAAAGTTCTATTGGCTTTGTATTCTTTGGAGATGCTTTGTATCCATATAAGAAAGTTCATACCAACATTTTCTTCTCTTCCACTCCACTCAACTCCATATATATTTTCAGAGTCATAAGTATAAAAAGTTTTCCAAGTTTCAAAGACTTTCCCCCTATGTAAGATAAACTTTATTACTTTTGAAAATTTGTCTGATATAATAACTTGCCTGAAATGGTGGTCAGGGCTTAGGTTTAAGATTTTGTTTTCTTTTTGGCCTCCCAATTTCTCACTTAAAGTGTTTTGGAAGGATTTCTGTGAAGAATTTCAGGATTTGTATTCAACAATATAACTCCATTCCTCCACTCTTTCTATACTGTATATACAAACCTACTCTAACTTGCTACAGAAAGTCAAAAAGCCACGTAAGAAATGTTGGCCATCTTCATATGGCCTGTGACATGGGCCTGTGGACAGCACATTTCTGGCTTAGTACTATAAATTAAATAACAAATTGATCTTCAAAGTCTAATGATGACAAGGACAACAATGGTCATATAAGAATTCCAACAGTTCTAGGGAGTATACGGATCTCTAAAATCCTATTTTATTAGTCAATAAAATAAAACTAAAAATGTTAAATAGAATTGATTTGATTCAATAAATATATTTCTGCATATATGCAGAAATCCATTGTGTTTCTTCTAATTTGAAAGCATTTAATATGTTTTGATACATCCAATCAATTATGCAATTTAATTTGAAGTTTCATTTAGAAAGGATGATTTAACCATGCTGCTTTCAAACTGAATCTTTCCACAAGTCTAAAAGATACTCTGGACTAGTTGTTGACATCCCATCTTTTTGTTATTTCATATTATCTTTCCCGTAGGAAAAAGACCAGTTTAAATTATAGTTTAAATTTTACTTTGAAAACCATCATTCTGTGGGGCAGGTTGGGTTGAGAAAAAGATCGGCTCAAGTTTAAGTGCATCTCTAGTCCTACTTTAGCATCTTAAGTACTACACTACACTGTCTCTCGAATGGCTCAGTCATGCCAGCTCAGACAATGAGAAAGAGCTAGCTCTGGGGACATATGACAGGGATCAGGTAGATGTGTAAAGTTCAGTAGCTGGTTTGGAGAGTCAACTGTGCCATGAACTTTGGAGAAATCTAAGAATGAGTGACTGGGTGAATGGCTGACTACATAGGCAGGAGGAGAGATGCAGCTGCAGCCAGAGAATGCAGATACCAGCCAGCCTTGCAGACTAGAGAAGAGGCTTAGCTGTGGCCTCTGATCAGTAGTGAAGAGGGGGATTTGCTGGTCCCAACCAAGGTCACACAGAGCCAAGTAGAGGAAGGCACAATGGAGGTCAATGAGGCTACTCACAAGGAGACAGCCTCACCCCTCCTAATGAAGTGCACCAGTCTGCACCTACTTAGTTCAGCACTTGGAGCCTGAAGGTTGTCAGAGAGAAACATCCATAATCTGTCCATCTGTGAAAACTCTTGACTCATGCCTTAAACTCTTTGAGATCATGTTGCAGTTGTTGTGCAGTGAAACCACGTGCAGTGATGCCAAGCTACCTGCATCATACCTTGAACCTGTTGGACTCATGCTGCTGCTATTGTACCTTGGACCCAGTCAAGCCATGCTACCTTTGTTGAGTTTTGAACTCATTGGGACTGTGTTGTTTTCATTGGGACTTGAGCCCATTGATTCCAAATTGCCTTTGTCAAGTCTGGAACCTGATGGAGTCATGTTGGCCCTGTTGCACCTTGAATCTCTTGAAAGTGTATTTGCCTTGTCTGCCAAGAACTCCAAGCATCATGGGGCTGTTGTGCTGCCAGTGCACGAAAGAGACTGTGACCTGACTTCTGCCATTGTCTTTGTTACACCTATGATGGTTGAGAATGGACTGCTCACAAAGAGTTGGGACCTGGAGAATGACGACAGGGTGGGCTGTGTGAAATAAACATGCTTAATAGTGCTGTGTGTGTGTGTGCATGGACTGAGAAAGGACAGTTTCTCAGGGGCTTCCCAGAACAGAACAGAATTCTACATATGCACTAGATCCATTTCTTAAAAGATTGCTTGTTTTACATCTTAATTTAAATGTACACTGCAATGAATTTAACATTATTCTTAAAATTTCCCACAGTTTGGCACATTATATTTTATGAAAATACATTTGACAATAAAATATCCTTAAATCTGAGGAAATATATATTTTACATGAATAAATGTTTTCAAATTATTATTTTTTTGCAAAAACAGAATAATATAAAATAATGAACTATTTTATATGCACATACATAAAATCACTAACTCACCCATCCCCAACACCTTAAAACAGTAATGGAGGGTGTTAAAGAGCATGATAATAATACATTTATCAAAGAGGGATGCCAGACAACAGGGACTGAAAACATAACTGAATTTTCTAAGGGAAAGAATTATGGTTAGGGTAGTAAAGTAAATTTTCTGCACACTTGAATCACAAGTACTTGCTGAAATTTATAGTCTTCTGTTTATTACTAAACATACCCAAGGATGGTCTCACATAAAACAGAGCAGGGTCTAACATTTTTATTGTTATTCTGTATCGTGTTTAGCATTTTAAAGCACATTGAGTGCCACATAGAAATCTGCAAGCAACTCTTATCAGTGATATTTGAAAAAAAATAAACCGCATGATAATTATTTAAAATACTGCAGCATTTCATAGCCATTGAGCAACATAAATTTCCCCACAGATTGTTTTTCCAAGATACATGTCCATATACTTTATATGTATGTGGCCATAGATATTTTGATGTATCACAAGCATTGCAAAAAATAATAATGCTGAAAATATTTCTAATTGTCTGATATTTTGCACAGTACTTACGATATGTACTCTCTTAATTTTTAGTAGTGTAGAATTATAAGAAGAATCCCAGTCAAAAAGTTGGCAACTGTCTAATTTTCTCTATATTGTAGTTGATATTTAGAATATCTTAGAAATAAAAGTATAAAAATATTTTGTCTCTCTTTCTTCTGCTTAAACCCCAATTCTGCTTAAACCTCATTTTTTACATTTCTGCTGTGTCAATTTTGAATACATATTTATTTCTACCCATACCATGTTATTTAGCTATTCTCTACTAGTGGAAATGATACATATTTTTTTCTATAAAAAGAAAATACTTTTACATATTCTCTAAAGAAAAAAAAATCTGGAAAAGTGACAAAAATGACCCCAAAGTGTAACTGTTGTTATAAAAATATTAATGGCTGAAAATCTACCTCACATTGGCTCCATTCTGACAACCGCTCTGACAATGTAGTTTATATTGTAAGGAATTCCAAACATCAATGTGATAATGATGTAGTTCCTAAATTCAGTGCTCTTTGGATTATGTTAATTATGTAACATTGCTTTCCTGAGTTTGAAATTTAGCTGAATAAAGCATGAGTATGCCTGGAAATTGACAAACTTCAATTGAATGGCTGAAGCTTTTGTCCTGCTTTCTCCCAGTTTTTCAAAGCAAGTAAACCAAATTTCATACATTATTCTTTTTCCTACAACAGTATGCCATTGAGCTTTTGTCTGAATTATGAAAATATATCATGAAATCTGTGCAATTTAGTAATGTGGTACTCCACACTTTGAACTATAGTGGGCACAATTGAAAGGAATACGGAATGGATTGAAAACCAGAGTTGGTATGGGCTACCTATTGTTTTTGACCTTCCCATAAGTTAGGATAAATCATTTAGGCAATTGAATTCAGCTCTTTTTTTCAATAAGGAATTCAGATTAAGCAGATGGCTTTCCACACATTATTTATTTGAATACATCCAAAGAAAGGAAACTCTGATATTTAGTTTCAATTATCACACTGTTAGTACCATTAAAAGCTCCCACCTTCACCAAAGATATATACACAGTTACATACAGTAGATATAGACATAAATGTAATTCCCCCAGGGACGTGCGGTCAGGGGAGGCAGGGGAGGCAGAGCCTCACCGCTCTCATCATGAAAAGAAAAAAAAAAGGAAAAGGGAAAAGGCACACGTGGTCCGATTCCCTGCCTTCCTGAAGGGGAGCGCGGAGCATGCTCCGCCGGCTCGCGCTCCGCGGTCCCCTTCATGTTGACTCAGGAAGGGGGGAATGGGACCACGTGTGCAGGAGGCTGAGGCTGCCTCAGCCTCCTGCACACATGGTTCCATTCCCTGCCTTCCTGATGACATCACCAGCCTCACCAGCCATAAACCTCACCGCACGTCACTGAATTCCCCACACACATTTTTTTAAAAAAAATCTATGTCTTGCTTGCTGGGGTAGTGAACAGGTCATACCTTCTTTATTACATTGTTTCAGATTTTCCCTGAATACTTCTCTTTTAGTCCTTATGTCCTCTCCCCCCCACCCCCAATTCCCTCCTTCCATAATAGGTTGTAGAAATATTGATCTAAACTGATCGGTTAAACAAAATTGATATTGGACTAAGGGTCACATTAAATTTCTGTCTTATGGAACTCTCCTGAAATAAGTATAGTCCAGTATCCTTCAGTAAGGTTATTCAATTTCATTGTACACATGCTGTGCATTGACAATAAAGGTTTGATTGGTTGTGAGAGCATGTTTTTTTTCACAATACTTAAGTTGGGATATTAATAGAGGTCCTGCATGATTATATGTGATATTTGGCTACTTTTATCAGGTCTTAACTTGTATTTGTTTCAATTGTTTTTCAACGTTGTATGGTGTTTTTTTTAAAAAACAAATTGCTTTCCACCCAAAATACTGCTGCTGGATGGTCAGCCATATACTTTTGCAAAAAAAAAAAAAAAACATTAAATAAGTTTATATGTAACTTATGACTCTGGGACTGAAAGTTGCCCTAGAAACTTCCTCCAGAGAGGAAGAAAAAATTGTGACATATGTGTTGGTAAACATATATATTCCTTATAAGTAACTGGAAGAAATATAAAACTTATAAAGCAGATCAATGAGTACATAATTGATGTTTGACTTCTTCATATACAAAGTAACTACTTGGTAAATAGTTAATTTGAGTCCTGTTCCAACTTTCTCTTGATTAAGATTATTAGACTAAACTAAGTGTCACATTTACAGTATAGATACAGATCTGTGGACAGTTTGAACTGAGTAAGAGAATAAATGGGTCACGTTTCAAGTGTATGAATAAAGGAACCAGAGACAAAAGAGTATGTAATATGAAGTAAACATTTTGCATCAAAGAAAGCAAACATTTTGCATCATTAAATACTACAGAATTTGGGTAAGTTTCTATGGACTTCTCCATTTCTTTAACCTGGCCATTTCTAAAGATGTATTAGCAAATTAATGTAAGCAGAGCATAAAGTTGCTGACTGTGATGGTGTGAGTCACCTTGGGCCTCATCAGCATTGCTAAACATTGCCCATAACCTTTCCATTATCACTCCAGGCCTGCACAGCACCAAGACGCAACTGCTCCAATAATTTCAATTACTTTCCCCGACAAATTTTATGTTTCATGTATTTTACTGGCCTGATAATTATGATTTCTCTCATTTCTCGCTATTGAGCTTAATGGGTTCCAGCACAAGTGTGCAGTTTAAGAAATGAAGTTCCACTTGAATTCACAAGTTATTATCTACTTTCGTTAATGGAATTGGAAAAAAAGAGAAAGAGTGGGAAAGAGATAAAGGATGGGTAAGAAGAGTGAGGAAAAGGAGGAAAAAGTCACAATCATACATGGCCATGTAGCAGATGCACACCCAAATATAGTGAAATAAAAAGGACCCAAGAAATATGTCAACAAAAGGATGTGGGAAAAGAAAAGCAGAAAAGGAACAGAACCATGATGGTGATAAAGATAAAACACACAAAGGGTAAAAGAAAAAAATACATGTAAGAAAGCAGAAAAGGAAAAATATTCAGAAAGAGAAACAGAATAATGTAAAGTATAAGAGCAGAAAAGCAGAACTGATAATTTATGTGTA
Source organism: Natrix helvetica (assembly GCF_964273705.1). Lineage (NCBI taxonomy): Eukaryota > Metazoa > Chordata > Lepidosauria > Squamata > Natricidae > Natrix > Natrix helvetica. Next base: position 29,610,400 of record NC_138550.1, on the reverse strand, counting down.
ATACAGTGGTGGGTTTCAAAAGATTTTAGAACCTCTTCTGTAGATGTGGCCCGCTTTGTGGGAGCAGCTTGCCAGTCATGTGACTGAGTGGGAGTGGCTTGGTAGTCATGTGACTGGGTGTGCATGTCCAACTTGTAAAATGTGGTGAAACTCACTTAACAACGCTTTTGCTTAGCAACCAAAATGTTGGCTCCGAAACTCTGGCATTTGAAACATGCAAGTCTTAAAGCTGTCAAGTTACAAGACCCTTGCACCCCTAACCCTTTAGAAAAAAAACCCAGGGATGTTCAAACTTGACAGCTTTAAGACTTTAAGGTTTAGATAGGACTCTTAGAGGCTGGCAGGACAATTGGTGAGCCAGCCAATCAGTGAGCGGTGGGCAGGGCAAGCGTGGTGCAAACAGGCAGAGGGAGAGAGCTGGAACCGGTTGTAAACGGCACTGTAGATTTGTGGAACCTCTTCTATAGAAGAGGTTAGAACTGGCAGGAACCCACCCCCGATGCAATACATCTGTATTAGTGTCTATCTGTATGTATAAAGTGTGTGTGTGTGTGTCTCTGTGTGTACCAGGGGTGAAATCCAGCAGGTTCTGATAGGTTCTGGAGAACCGGTAGTGGAAACTTTGAATAGTTCAGAGAACTGGCAAATGTCACCTCTTACTGGCCCCAGAGTGGGGTGAGGAGTGGACATTTTGCAGTATCCTTCCCTGTCACACCCACCAAGTCATGCCCACCAAACCACACCATGCCCACCAAGCCATGGCCAGAGAAGCAGTAGTAAAAAAAATGTATTTCACCACTGGTGTGTACGTACATATATGTATCAGATGTGGCATTCAGCAGGTTCTCACAAGTTCTGGAGAACTGTTAGCAGAAATTTTGAGTAGTCTGGAAAACCAGTAAATACCATCTCTGACTGGCCCCATCCCACCTCTATTCTCTGTGTCCTGAGTCCCAGCTGATCGGGAGGAAATAGGAATTTTGCAGTAACCTTCCCCTGGAGTGGGGAGGGAATGGAGATTTTACTGTATTTGTTAGATCAGGTAATGGAAAGGCACACTCAGGCTAAAGGCAACAACAGCTCTTTATTGTAACAGAACAAGTATGTACAATCCAGCGAAGGTTGAGTCTGACAGCAGCCCTTTTATAGGAAGCTGTCAGACCCTTCGACCAATGAGATTAAACCTCAGTTCCCGCCAGAACAAAGGACCTTGGTGGAAACCACTATAACTGAAGCTAGTATCTAACAGTATTCTTCCCCTGCCATGCCACCAAATCACGCCTACCAAGCTATGCCATGCCATGCCCACCAAGCCACGCCACAGAACTGGTAGTAAAAAAAAATGAATCCCATCACTGGTATGTATGCATTTATTATCCATAAATCCAATTTAAATTGATGGAAACACTGACTAATTTGCTTAGTTTAAGCATGGGTAAACTGCTGAAATGTTGACACTGCATATTTGGAATAGTTTCAGAATTCCCAAATCCTGTTGTTGAAATTTAAAATGCAAAACCAACTTAAATAAAAGTTTAATTATGTGACCTATAGCTGTTTTTTTAAACTTAACATTACTTTCTTAAAGTCGCAACATTTTCTCACTAACATTGTAAGTCTTACACACAAATTATCATGTCTGGGGGGCGGGGACAATGAGAATAAATTGGAGCTGTTTTTTTCTACTAAGCAAAATCATTTAGAAGAATTCTCAGCTTTACCAAGGCAAGAAATATTTGCAGTGTTCTCTCATTAAAAATATTAGTCCAATAGCTGGACTGCATAAAAATAAGTAAGGCTTTGTCCTTAGTCTCACAACTGATTCAACAGCCAGCATCTCTTTCAGCTCTATTAAACAACAACAACAACAACAAAACAAAAAAACAAGCAAAGAAACTTGATTACACCTATTGTGTGTGAGTGCTAGCAATACATTCAGTTAAATAAAGGAACCTAAATGTTTCTCTCAGATTTATTATATTCAGTGAAACTGAAAATTCCTGATGTATGAAATTTGGTGAAAATAAGAGGAACAACCATATTTCAGTTTTTAAGCATATGAAAATAAAACTGCATTACAAGTTGGGACACTGTGGGTCAATTCAATCATTTTCTCTAAGCCAAACTTATCAAATAAAGAACATAAGAAGGACAACTGAGAATAAGCTAAATTGTGTATAATATCACAAATAGCTACTGTAAATAATTCAAATGTGCACAGATTTCCTAATTAAGTGACACACATAAATGTGAACGTAATGTAATGTAGTCTTATATATGTGCAACAGATGTATATGTATGTCCCTTTGGGGATTGAGAACAATAGACAAAATTTCACTTCTCACTATATTTGAAGTATTGTGTGGAAAGATTATCTGAAAAGTACAAAATATGTTACCCATCTCTTAAAATTTAAAAAACATGTTTAGAGATTATGTTTTGTTGGAGCAGAAAGAAAAGGAGAATGACTGTAGGAACAATCTTGGACAGAAGAAGATTTTTGACTCATTGTCACCTTGTTTAAAAACAAACCTTAAGTGAATGCAATAGGTTTTGCATTAGATACTTGCATTAAAAAAGGGCCATCCCCAAAATCATAAAAAGTCCCTTGAGTTCAACTCCTATTTTCTACTGTCCAACAAACTAAATACTAATCTTGCCTTCCAAAACAGTTGCACTTTTATGTTTTTGCTCAGGGCCTCTGAGTGTGCAAATTAAAATGAAAATGAAAACTAAAACTAAAAAATGTTTTAGGAGGAGCTAAGTGAAACTCAGTGACTAAGAAGTTGAGCTTGTTGATCAAAAAGGTCGGCAGTTCGATGGTTCAAATCCTTAGCACCGCGTAATGGAGTGAGTTCCCATTACTTATCCCAGCTTCTGCCAACCTAGCAGTTCGAAAGCATGTAAAAATGCAGATAGAAAAATAGGGACCACTTTGGGAAGATAACAGTGTTCCGTGCGCCTTCTCATTTAGTCATGCAGGCCACATGACCATGTTGATGACTTCGGACAGCACTGGCTCTTCAGCTTAGAAATGGAGATGAGCACCTCCCCCTAGAGTTGGGAACAAATAGCATATATGTACAAGGGAAACCTTTACCTTTAAGTGAACCTGTTACCCAAAGTGCCGTGTATGCTAACAGTGGGCCTGATAGCACTTTTGGTGTTAAGCTGTCCCCAAGTACTAAATAATTGTTTTTCATTCATTCAAGTGTCGGTTTCCTTTCCTATTCTAATGTGGACCAAAGCCCTAAACTAGGACTTGATTAGGGTTAAGCCCCAATTCTGCATCAACTTAGTTTTTATCTTTTCCACCCTTCTGTTCCATAAAAAATTTCATTCACTCTAGGGTGAAAATGTTGGCATGGCACCTGGAATCTCTGCGGTAGTACATGAAATTTCTATTCATACATATTTTTCCCATTATAGCTTCAACAAAGCAGTGACAAGATTCTAGCTGAAAGGCACACACAGAGAGACATGCATATTTGGAATTAATAAATGCACAGATTTTGCTATGATAATATTAATGTTCCTAAATGTTTTCTCTGATACTATCTGCACTCTTTTTTAAATTTTAGTTTAGTTCCCTTAATTATTTATAATATTTCTAATATATGAAGTGTCAGTTGGATGGGAACATATTTAATTTATGGATTTGTTTATAAGATAATTATGCTTGCTGAAAATTCTGTCACGAATTGAACCTTACTCTACAAATCCAACTGCCATGTTACTATTCTGGAAAATTAGCTAATTTATATTAAAATAATTTTCTTAAGTTCTTAAAAATGAAGGTTGCCTGACTACCAGATACAGCTAAACTGCATTTTTCTTCCAAAAAAACAACACAACAATTTAAAAGATTAATTCTAAGGAATACTGCAGTCGGCAAGAGAGAAAGAGAAAGACTCAGTATTAAAAACAATTATGCCTTTTAACATATAAGAATACACTTTTATGTTTTTGTAGACACCTTCCTTAATATAATTAGGGAACTACAGTACTGTATACTCTAAACTTAGGAGAAGCATGGAAAATTAAAGACTAATTATATTATCAACTGCATAGTTCTTGTTTCTTTTTGAAATAGGAATTCAACAGAACTAAAAAAAAAGACTGTAATCTGTCTCATGAACCTTATTTAGTTTTTTTATAGTTTACTAATAAACTGCAAGTTGGGTTTCCACTGTATACATTTAACCTAATGCATCTCATCACTCCTTAATACAATGTGTCAGGGGTGTCAAACTCAATTCATTGAGGGCCACATAAGGGTTGAGTTTGACCTTGGGTGTGTGTGGCCAGGGTGGGCATAGCCAGCTTGTTGTCACTCATCAAGGCCCTCTTTCTGGCTACAACAGCCTCCTGCAGCCCTCTGCCAGTGAAAATGGAGCCCAGGAGGACCACCACTCTTCTGAGCTCCATTTTAACTGGCAGAGGGCTGCAGGACGCCATTGTGGCTGGAAATGGAGCCCAAGAGGCATGCATGTGGCCCTCCTGAGCTCCATTTTTGCTGGCATAGGCACCGTGGGCTGGTCCTTCACTGTTTGCAGGGTGGGCCCTGGGCTACACCTAAGCACCCTATTGGCCAGATCTGGCCCTTGGGCCTTGAGTTTGACACCCCTGCAATATGTGAACCCAGCCTATTTCTCTATTCTAATTCTAAACATCATGTCAGTATAGAGTTGTATGCAAGTAGAACTTACTGTAAGTTACTAGGTTCATAATATTTGTTCATTAGCCATTGTTTCTTGACAGAAAGCACCAAAGCCTGTGGAATTTTGCCTGCAAGATTAGACACATGGAGGAAAAAAGGTGTGCTGTTTGCATATCTTCATATTGATGAAGTGCTAAGGTCTGCAGAGCTGCTAACAACCCTTTGCAGGTATTTGCATTCAATGTCTAGAACACTTTAAACACTGAATGCACACATCAGCAATTTGTCAGCAAAAGCCCCCTCTCGACTCTTGATCTATTTATGAAGAAACTAAGTGCCTGAGGTTAATAGCCAGAAGCTTATTATGCCATGTGAATATTCTGGATAAGCCTGTTGTATTTTTTTAAGTATGTAATGTATTATCAGATTTAAAAAAAAATAACTGGGGAAACCATGGTTGACAACATTACAGTGTTCCATTGGTGACTATTTGTTGAAAGAGAATATGTGTTTGAGCAAATAGTGTACACATTCTCAAAATTGTACTTTAGTTGCCCCTTTGATTTACAGCCAAACAAACCTTTATCTTTCCCTGTGCAAAGATTATCTGGATAAGAAACAGTGTGAAATGGAACTGAAGAAACTTTACAATAACACTTTTTATAAAGCAAGAATATCCTTAACCTGTCCTCCGAAGGCTGAAGATTTCTTCCATATAATGCGGATGAGTGTAATCCTTTCAAAAAGATTAAGGCAACTGAAAGGCAATTTGAACAGGAAGGAAGGAAGGAGGGAGGGAAGGAAGGAAGGAAGGAAGGAAGGAAGGAAGGAAGGAAGGAAGGAAGGAAGGAAAGCTAAACTCGAACCATACCTTTAATTAATTTATTGCACCAAGATCTGCACTGAGATTAATCCTGTGCAAAAACATGGGGCAAGGATTAAGATGGATTAGGGTTTCTTCCCCCCCCCATACATTCTGGTAAAGCCTGTTTTATTCAGACAAAAGTTATCTTCAGTTTGCATAAGGTCCATGACTTTACTAGAGATAATTACCTCTATTTTTAGTTATTGTCTACCATACCATTTATGAATATAGACTACAGAGAGACATCAATTAATTTACTAGTTTTGAGTTCCAAATGCCTTAAGAATATGTCCAGAGTTTTTTGTAGTGGCTTTTTGATCCCTGCTGTAACTTGTTCCAACTAACACGTTCACAAGAGCGGAGATCCCTCAACTTTCCAATTCCCTTACTACATCAGCAAAGAGGATATTAAAAGTGAATATAGTTAAGAGTTCTTCTGTCTGGCCCAGGAATGAATTTAGTAGAAATTGGGGCTGTGAAATCAGGCCAAAAGAGCTGTAGAAATTAGATAATATGTATCTCTTAAATAACAACATACTTGGCTGCAGGATATGGACACATTTAGGGACAGAAGTTAGATTTGCATTCTGTTAAATGCCTTATAGCATGCATAGACAAAGTATAATTAATGGACTTTGTCTCCTTTGTTTCCAAAGGAATCTCTTAGGGGGCCTCAAGTGCCTAGGAGAAGGTTCTGGTTGTACAACAATTTCTTCAGGAAAATGCACTTTCTAACTTCTGTCAGCCCCTTTATACATCCGTAGTCCCATGTGTCACTGATTGTATGCTAATTCAGCAGGTCTTCAGGCAACAAGTTCCGTTTTCCAAGGGACTGCAATAGAAAATATTGAAGCACTTCATAGGGCTGTGTATTGTGGATGAAGAATGATTTTAGTATTCTGCTCTAATTTATACTGCAAAGTACCAATCAAGCACCTCTCAGATTTTAAGTAAGTACTTGCTGCTGGATATAATTATGATCAATACTTATTTCTAAACACACATATCATACAGGTATTCTCCATCTGTGAATCCCAACTACTGTAGGTCCTTCTCAGTATAATAATCTTCGATTTCTGTCATTTAATATAAGATACAGCTTATTGTTCTATATAATTCTTCCTCTATAATGAAGGCTCCAATGTTCACACAGGCAACTCCAACTTAGACTAGGCTAGTGAAGTTATCATGATTACACTACCACCTTTTTAAGTACCACTAAGTATAGAAACAAACCAGTATTTTTGTCAGAATATCCTTATTGTAAAATAGGTTTTCCTTCCTTCCTTCCTTCCTTCCTTCCTTCCTTCCTTCCTTCCTTCCTTCCTTCCTTCTTTTCTTCCTTCCTTCCTTCTTTTCTTCCTTCCTCCAACTATTAAAAAATGCACTTAACAAAAAACAGGGATAAAGCATTTTATGTAATGGCTGCTGCACAACTAGTTCTGGATTGCTACTCGGTTCCATTTTCTTTATGAGCTGAACAAATCACAGTAAAACAACGTCAGCTTTTAGAATTAAAAAAAAATGTTAGCGTAAGATGTATGAAAAAGAAACAAAAATGGGTGGTACAATTATTCATAAAGAAAAATATACAGTATAGAAGTAGAAAGACTTGTGGTTGGGGGGGGCAGTTCTTGATAAAGCGTTTCTATAGATAGAACATCATTCTTCAAGGGAAACAAATTATTTCAGAGGCATCTGACTGACAGCCTGTCTCATCAGTTCAGGCATATCCCCCGGAGCTCTCACATTAAGGGGCTGTTTGGTTTCATGCAGAGTCTGTGATCAGCTGTGGAAGAAAGAGTTAAAGCCTCTTGGGCAGCAAAGAGAAAAAGTGATTGCTTAAAAACTCCATATACTTTTGATAAGAGATAGAAATGGGAAAAGGTAAAATAAAGCTATCCATCCTTAGCATAACATTTGACATATATCTTTGCATTTGAAAATAACCACAGTCCTGTGGCTCTTTAAAGACTGATACATTTACTGTGAGTTTTTGTGGATCATAGGCTTCATCCCTGGATAATCAAAATATCAAAAGAAAAGCTATTTTGGCTACCATATGCTACTAAGGAAGGTTGCTAACCGCAGCTTTGTTGCTGTCTTCTTTGTTTAATTTCCTCTTTTATTACAAATATGCAATAAAAGTAAATCATACAAGTAGCAATAAAAGTATGTAATAAAAGTAAAATCATCCAAGTAGTATGATAATATAGTGACAATTTAAAAATGATTTAAATACATAAACTAAAAACGTATGAGAATTCTACGGAATCTAGAAAGAAGAGAATGACAGAGATACAGCAAAACTAGCATAAACCCAATGAGAGACAGAGATATCAATATATCAATATAGAAACATGATATATTAAATGTTGTCCCTTGGAAAAAAATGTGTTGACGTCATCATTTCCATCACAAAAATGATGTTGCAATAATGAGGGAAGAAAAAAAAGTTGTTTCATTTTGTTTCATGGCATTATTATATTTAATTTATCTTCTCAACTATGTGTTTTTTCAATATAATTATATAAAACCTTAACATTCAGATCAGGATGATTGGCAAGGAAAACAAGGGATGAAAACATCCAGAATTTCATTAGCTAATGCAATCCGAATATTTTTGTTGACGTGAACTTTTAGGCTTTAAGCCAAGAGATCTAACATGTCAGTAACTTCCACTTATTTTCATGTGTATAGAATTGCTAAGTTGTTCAGTTCATATTTTTTAAACAGGATACAGAAATATTGTAAAGGCACAGGAGATACATATTGTTACCACCCAAAATGTGTCTCATGGTATCAGTCTTATCTTTAATCCCCACCCTTTCTATATTGAGGAAGATTTGAAAACAATAGCTATACAGGAACAGAAATTTGGCTGTATTAGGATTTATAAATCACATGATTGGCCCATGCAGTAAACATTATGGTCTAGTAAAAACAAATCAGGACTGGACCTGGTTAGATTAGGAAATATCAGAAAGACTGAGAAACAATACTAATACTACTTGCACTTTTAAAAAATAAATTTACATAAACATGTTCTGAAGTTCGTTAGCAGATAAGTTTTTGATTTCTATTTGTGTTCAACAAACTATGCATAGAATCCCATTCAGACTTTCTTATTGGACTCAGAAATGTCGGCAGTGAATGGATGGTGATAGAATAGAACAAGGTCTTTGGGGGCATCATTTCTGTAAAAAACCCTGTTATTCACAGTAAAAGCACAGCATTGCCTATTTTGACAAGCATATTATCTATAATTAAAAGAACACACAGACTTTACCAGAAAGAATATGAACTTATAATTTGTCCTCATATAGTGTGAGATATAGTGTACAGATAGGAATTGTGGCCCTATTGATTTGAGGGGTCTCACATCAGTGCAGACAGCATGGTTGTTGATCGGGGGGGAGGGGAGTGGCCACATCTAGAGTGCCACAGGTTTGCTCAATAGTTAATGCTTGTGCTATATGAGGTCCTTTTAAAATATATTGGTTTATTGTCCAAACAAATCAGTTGACAGTCTCTCTTGTTTGCTCAACTGATTGTTTAACCATTAAGGCTGTGATAAGCCATTCAAATGACGTACATCAAGCTGTGGTGTCCCTTTTCTCTCATGACTTTGTTCTTTAACATACTTATTAATTTATTGCTGGGATTTAAAAACTATATAAAAATGCATATTGTCTTTATTATGATTTTGGTTTCATTTTTATGATAATGATTGTACTTTTGAAAACTATTAGAAGAGCATTTATCAATTTTGCAGCATATGCATGAAATAACTAACTATTCAAAATTAGATATGAGCGGCAATATCTTTTATGTAAGACATCAGAGAGCTGTGTCCCCTGCTAATGGGAGAAAGAGAATTGTCTTGTATACGTGCCAGTTTGGATAATTTGCTTTTAACCAAATATGAATTAAAGGCCTGAAGTACATCATGAGCATGAAAGCCACAGACCTTAAATATGCAGCTGAAAGACCAATGTTCATTATAGCACGACCTTGGGCAAGTCACCTAAACCCTCCTGCGCTTCATTTCCCCTGTCCATAAGAACAAGAATGTTATTTACTTACCTGACAGAGGAATTGCGCATCTTAATTTCATTAATGTCTCAAAGTGACCCTGACAACACTGGGTGGTTCTCACTCTTGCTAAGTGTCATTGTCAGCTAAGAAACCTTCATCCAGTGAATAAAGGGAATGGTTTCTCATTGGAATATGCTTTTTAAAAGCCACTTCAGCAAGAATAATCAGAAATCGCCAAGGTAACATTGCATATTTTGAAATATTTTGATTAGATGTCCACTGTAACCAACAGGCAAGGAGCGTGCTGCAACACCTGCCTTATTGTCTCAATTCCCATAGTTATAGTTTAGTTTATAGTTTATTTAATTTATAGACCGCCCCCTCTCCCCGTAGGGACTCGGGGTGGTGTACAGACCATTCATAATCAAAACAATAAAAATGACATAAGACATAAGACATGAAACATAAACGACTCACACACACGGTCTGTTATAAAATCCCAAAACCAATTTAAATATTAAGAACAATTTTAAAACCCGTTAAAACCCCAATATAAAATTTAAAAAGCCATCCAGGAAGGTTTGAATAGATGTTAAATACAGTTACGATTATGGTTGTAATTAGGCCAGACCTGCTACTCGAAACAGGTGGGTCTTGAGTTTCTTGCGGAAGGAGCGGAGATCAGAGGTGGTTCTAATATCGGGCATCATGTGCACATCACACAGTTGTGTAAGTTGTGCAAAGTTCAAGGCACATACTTATTGGCTGGAAATTCAGCTCTTTAAATGCTTGCACTTTTGCCTCACAATTGCGGGTGTTAGCCATGATCGTTTCCATTAATTTGCATTTGCAGATCTCACCATGCAAGATGGAATATATTTTCCATGGTGGCGCAGTGGTTAGAGTGCAGTACTGCAGGCTACTTCTGCTGATTGCCGGCCTGCTGCAATTTAGCAGTTCGAATCTCACCAAGCTCAAGGAAGACTCAGTCTTCCATCCTTCCGAGGTGGACTCTGTAAACCTCTTAGAGAAGGCTGTAAAGCACTGTGAAGTAGTATATAAATCTAAGTGTTATTGCCAATGGTTTCTGAGTGTTCCCCTGCTTGTCCCTATGTGGAATTACAAAGTTCTCTTTGAATTGTTTCAGTGCTATATGTGGAAAATAATAGTTGGTTGTGGCCCAGCATCAAATGTGAGCACTTGTGAATTCAAGGTAGAGAGGAGAACACAGGAGAACTCTTAAGTACTAAATCTCACACAATGAGAAACAGACAGCTGTAATTATAAGTGGAAAATATTCCTTTCTCTCATCCTCTAGATCAATTTCTGTATTTGAAATAGAAGGGGAGAGTAAGGATCATCTCAATTTGCATATCAAGGAATCATCTAACCTTTTCAGACTCACAAAAGGGTGTTTCAATGCTGTATTAGAGGCACTCTGCTGTTGAATATCAATAGAGTCACAAATACTTCTAAAGCTTTCTCGTTTATCATTGTCTTTTGCAAAATATTTCATCATCTTTCCAAGATAGCATTTAAAATTATCTTGCCTGAAATCAAGTGAAGCCATTGCTAAACCTGGAGATAGGGAAGTAGAATGCTATGAATCCAAATATCAAAATGTATTTTGCATATTTTACCCAAAGTTTGGGAAAGTCTAGATTCATGAAAATTCTCAAAGGAGCATTTTGCCATTATCAATTTATTCCTTTTATCTTGTTTAGAAAGAAAAGTTAGAAGTTGACAAACAGTGATCGTATAGCACTAAGGAAAGAAAATTGTGGTAGAGCTAGTCTCAACACAGAGAGAAGTTTGACATGCTTACAGTATGTATGTTATAGCTGTTAAGAACTAAGAAACCTATGGAAACAGTAGACATCCTCATTTAGCACCATAATCAGGGCTTAATACAAAGACCCAAATCCAGATTTTATCTCCTTCTTAAATTACAGGAATCTCTTTATCTAATTTCGTGACATTGTTTGCTTTTTCCACAATCCAGTTAGTTTAAGGTTTTGTATTCTGTTAATGAAGATATTGATAACTTTGGGATGTTCTCATACCTCCTAGTGTGCAATTTTATCTGTTATGCAAATGAACTCAACAGTAGACCACTCTTGTAAAATTGGTGATTGTGAATACTTAACAAATAATGGGTCATTTAATGGTCAACCATAATAACACCAAAGTCAAAGAAGCTTAACATTGTAGAACAGACATTAACTCTTACTGTTATAAATATTAGCATAGCACAGCATAGAATAGGATGAGCCACAATTGTCAATTGTTTCTCAGGTTTGAAGTAAAAACTGTGTTCATCCTCAATTTATTCCATTTTACCAGTGCAAAGAAGATCACTGAAAATGAACAGTGGTGCTTTCTGAACAAAACACAATTGGCAATATTTTTATAGAAGAAAAACCTCAAGTGACGTTTTCTACTTCATTTCCCTTTAGAAAGTCCACAGAATCTCTCATGTAATGTGAATGTATACATACTTACAAATACAAACACATTTGCGATGTATGTTTGGTATCCATTTTTATACAAATTTATCAATGTTTTACCTATTAAGCTTACCAGGGATTCAAAAAGCAAGATCTTTGATTTATAGCAAATTGCAGTATAATCCACAGTTTAAAAACTCACAAATATGGTACACATTATGGCAAAGCAGGCAAAAAGATAATACAGTGGGAAGAATTGCTTGCCTGGAGGAAAATATAATAAAAGGAAATAAAAGCAAGACACATAAAATGTCTATTAATGGTCAAATGGATTTTGTTGTTGCAGGATTCAAATAGATGACTAAATTGAATGTGAGGTTGCTAAAATAAAAACAATTTCAAAAAATGAGTATGAGATTAACAGAAGCACAATTCACTATCACATTTCTTTAAAATAATAACTCCTCGTGAAAAATTCCTATTTATTTGTAAAAACCTGCTTGGAAAACAGAATTTATTCTAGAAATAAGTGAAAATTCAAAACCCTAAAATGTTTTCATAAAACTTCTTGTTACTACTTGTTCTGTGGGCATGGCTTGGTGGGCGTGGCAGGGGAAGGATACTGTAAAATCTCCATTACCTTCCCACTTGAGGGGAAGGTTAGTGCAAAATCCCAATTTCTTCCCGATCAGCTGGGACTCGGGAGGCACAGAATATAAGTGGGGCAGGACCAGTAAGAGGTGATATTCAACAGGTTCTCCGAACTACTCAAATTTTCTGCTACCAATTCTCCAGAACTGGTCAGTATCTGCTGAATACCACTTCTGATTCCTCCCCACCCTCCAGCTTTCAGAAGACAGTGACAAAGGCTTATTTCTCCAGGCTGTGACATAGATAATCATTTTAAAAAACCTCCCAGCAAAAAATCATAACAAAACAATATATTGAGCATATTGATGATCCACAGCAATGAACAGGCTACCAAAGTTATCAGGACAATGATTCAAATTAAAATCCATTGAGCACATTTCAGCAAGCTACCGGAGCTGTTCTTGTAAGTTTCTAGCAAACTGGTTTTTATTTTATTTGTCTACAAGTGATTAACCACATGGGAAATGAAAGCCATGTTTTCTAGAAATTTCTTTTATAAGACTGGGTTTTTCCACATGCATATGACAAATAAAACAATGTATTTGTCGTATGCATGTGGAAAAACCCAGTCTTATAAAACCCAGTCAGCTAATCAAAGCAGAGAGGAAAATAGGCAGTGCTTATACTTTGAAATACAGAAAACTGGCTCTTATGAGCCCTGGGAATTTGCAGTAGATGCCTTCCTCCCACTCCAAGTCAGAATATGAAAAAAATATTTAATAATAAAACAGTCAAACTCTGCAGTTGTCTCCCACTATTTTGAGATCTCAAAGGGAATTTATACAATTTCAGAAATAAACCTTTATCACATCTCTGCCAGTCCAATGTTATTGCCCTCTACTTATAAATGGAAAGAGAAGCAATAAACCACCAAACTGAGATTTAGTCAAAAGAAGCATCTGATGATTGAAAAGATGTATTTACAGATCATTGCACTATCAACTATGAATTCTTTACAGATGGGTAGAAATACAGTACCAAAAAAAGGTAAGAGAAAAGATCTAGCTCTCCTGAAATACTGATGGACCTCCGTGTTTTCCTTCATCATCAGATCCAATAGTTGGGTTTAATAGGAATTGCAACAATAATTCCAATAATCCTAGGTTTGGGTACCATTAACAATTGTTTATTGGACTTCATTAAAAGAGATACTAACTCTCCTGACTTTCATTTCTTATCGACTAGAATAATTATATTTGTTATAGGATATAAATTTCAAACATATTTTATTTTTCCACTGTTGTAAAATATATGTTTACACAATTATTTGCAGAATCTCATAAATACTGGTAAATTCTGTTCCAAAGCAACCAATGTCTTAACTTTTCTAATCCTTTCCTACAAACTGTTTGAATCAGAGGAGCAACCTTCCTGTGATGACCTGGGGCTGGGCATGAAAGCAACACAGCAGGAGTGGAGGCTTAACTCTCTGTTATTGCTCCAACTTTCCCCCTCAAAGTTTCTACAGCTCACTGTAAGTCCAAGACAATGTTCAAACACACACACACACCTCCACTAGTTCCTGGTTACTGTGAGTCCAGAGAAGCAGCCAGTTATGAGAGAAAACACAGTTTAGGAAAATTGGTTTCAGGGAGTTCGCATAGCATGGAGGGGCCGCTGGGGCTGCAGCATAACCTGAAGCTGAACTGTGTCATTGAGTACTTGCCCACAGCTAGGCCAGGCAAAGCAAGACAAGTGGAACCCAAGCAAAGCAAGGCTAAGCACAGCAAGACAAGGTAGCAAGATGTCGGTCACTGCAAGTGTGGCTTAAAAAAAGGCAATGCTTGTTCCCAACAAGTGCTCCTCCCCACGGTGTCTATTTAAATCTTATTCTCCAGGTGAGCCTTGCGATGAGGGATGGGGCACCAAGCCGTTGGTTACCCTGCACTGATCCCATCTCCTCTCAACATCTGTGCTCGAGGATCGGGCTGGGGATGCAATCGCTCCTTCCCAGAGCTCCGTCGCTCCTCTGCTCTGCTACCTACTTTTTCCCTTCTCTTCCTCCCTCAGTCAGCTTGCACCCTCTCCCTGTTGCCAGCCACCCCTCCACAACCCGAAGGACCCGATACTTCATCATCCTGCTCCCCCAGCAGCTCCTCCAAGGTCAGACAGGCTGCACTATCTTCCATTGTCATGTCCAGCTCCATCTCGTCTTCCTCCTCGGATGCAGACTCCAATGGGGCCATGACTTCCTCTCAGAGGGCAAAAATAGTTTAAATTTCTGTCAATTTCTCCATTTATGGATTCTGTTTGTTTGATTTCTCTTGTATTTAATTATTTAAATAAAACATTCACACAGCATTTATATATACAGTATTTGGATGTTCTGTACAGTCAATAGACAAACATATTTTTATCTACAATTTATGAAGAGTGTACTGCTTATAAACAAATTTCCTTAGTATGTGACTACATTTCCCTGAATATATTAATTTTGTGTACTTTCCCTCAATAGAAACTAACTAACTAAATTTCTCATTCACTTCAGGGTGGGATTCTACTGGTTTGGACCAGTTCAGGTGAACAGGTAGCTCAGACAATCAGTTGGGAGCAAACCGGTTCACCACGATGATCAGATGGGCCCACCTGCGCTATTTTCCTACCTTTATCTTCTCAGCTGATTTGCCACACAAAGAAACTCCTCCAAAGAAACCTGGAAGATTTCTTCAAACTGTGCATGTGCATGCAGCGCGCGTCAGGCACAGGCACACGCAAATTGCGCGTGCAAATCGTGCAATCACTGAACCAGTTGTTAAACCGAGAGGATCCCACCACTGATTTACTTCCTTTAATTCCTACTCAGATACCTTCCTTTTGCCTAAACCCCAGCATAACACAAATTCTTGTATTTGTAAGAATCAGATTTTGTGGGAAAGCTATTAGCCTAAGCAACGTTGCCTAAGGAATTTTTGATGCATGGTCCTTCTGTTTCTCCCAATTTGGAAGCACTTGTACACAGGAGTTATTCTTGGTGGATAATATTCTCCCAAAGCCTTTCTACAAACATATTTTCATTTTGACAAGAACTATAAAATAGTTGCTTTGGAAAAAAAATGGGGGGATTATAAAACATATGGTATAATTTTTTTAAAGTGATGGAGACATGAACACATCAATATTTAAACATATTGAGCACACTAGGAAATGCTAATTTTAATCAATTTTTATTTTTCATACTTCATGCCATATTTTGCTTTTCCTGATTAACAAAAAAGGCCAGAAGGTGGGCTAATGGGTTTTCCCTTGCTGGTGCTATTTTAGAATTAAAGTTAACATTTGATTGTTTTTGACATCTGAGAAGAAGGGGACAGTGGGGGAAGGAATACTTATTTCTGTAAGTGCCTCTAAGGCAGGGATGTCCAAACTTGGGAACTTTAAGACTTGTGGACTTCAACTCCCAGAATTCCCCAGCCAGCCATGCTGGCTGGGGAATTCTGGGAGTTGAAGTCCACAAGTCTTAAAGTTCCCAAGTTTGGACACCCCTGCTCTAAGGTAAGAAAATGTCCATGATCTGTAACTTGAGCCAAGTAAATGAAAAATACATCAAATGCCCAGACTGTATATTCTTTGCATAGATAAAATGATTTGGCACAAGTATAAACATCTCTTAAAGGCCTGAAGATAGCGACATATTGCAGTGTATGAAGCCAATCTCTATGGAAGGTAAACTATGGCTTTATGAATCTAGCCAACTGCAATGCCTTCCAAAAACATGGTCGGTAACTATGATAAATGATGTTAACAACAGTGCTTTATACAGATTCTGTTGCTTCTAAATTTAATGCAGGTGGTCCTTGACTTATGAGCCCAATTGAGTCCAAAATTTCTCTTGCTAAGTGAGACAGTTGCTAAGTCAGTTTTGTGCCATTTTATGACCTTTCTTGTCATACTTGTTAAGTGAATCACTTTAATTATTAAGTTAGTGACACGGTTGAAAAGTGAATCTAGATTTTCTGGCCCACCGGCAGCCAGCAGAGCTGGCAGCAGAGTCAGACAGTGAGGAGGTTGGGAAGGAACATGGGCCATTCCTGGGGGATAAGGAAAGCTCAGATGAGGGCTCTGTATCAGAGGCAGAGCTAGACAGCAGTGAGGCAGAGGAACAGCTGGAGCCTGTACCCAGTGTGCACATGTGCAGAGCTGCCAGAAGACAACTAAGAAATCAGGGTCGACTTAGGAGTAAAGTCACACCTTGGAGGTGATTGGCCCCTCCCATAGGAAACAAAAGAGGAGCGAATGGGAAGTGGGATTTTGCAGGAAACAATTCGGTCATTCGGTCGTTTCAAGACTGAAAAATTCTGTTTGTGACTATAAGAGGTTCTGGGCCACGTTTTGCTTTGCCCTGTGTTTGGAAACTAATTATTTGACATCTCTCCAAATGAGATAAGTTTGTGTTGATAAACATCCCTCTGAAAGACTGTTTGCTAAGCCTTGCTGACTGTGAATGAAAGGAATTTATAGTCGTGTAAATAAAATGCCGGGATCAAGACTCTGCTTCTTGCTTTTTAAGGAAGCTTGGGTCAGAACAGTAGCTTCCCCATTGACTTTGTTTGTCAGAAGATCACAAAAGCTCATCACAAGATCCAGGGACACTGCAACGGTCATAAATATGAATCAGTTGCTAAACATCTGAATTCTGATCATGCAACCAACGGTCATGTCAAAAAGAGTCACAAGTCACTGTCTTTCAGTGCCATTGTAACTTTGAACAGTCACTAACAAACTGTTGTAAATTGAGGACTACTTGCGTTTGTATGCTTTTCACTTTAGAATCAAGTTATGACCTTTTCAAATTATTACCGGTAAATGTATTTGCAACACCTGTATTTTCATCATATTGAATTATAAATGAGCATGCTATATTTTAGCTAGTAGGCTACATGTATTCAAGTTGTATGTTTAGTTCATGATTAAATGTGTTATGCACACCCAAGAAACCAGATGGAGTAAACTATGGATCAGTTAAACATTGATTAAATATATAATTATACCTTGTATATGTTACCATTCATATTACATGATAATTTTACCTGAATACATTTTAATTTAGAAAAATCAGCAGAACCAGAAATTCAAATGGCACGAACGCCCCCTCCCCATAATTAAAGAAATCAAAGCTAATCTGTTTTTAAAAGATTCTTTATAAATTAAATTAAAAGGAGTTATGTGTGAATTAGATCAAGGGTAGAACTGCTGATATGTAATAGTCTAATTGACTACCACATCACAACTTTCAACCTTCCCAGCCTGCTTCTGACAAGCAAAATCAATCGAGAAAGCTGAGTTTTCTTAACAACTAAGTGGTTCAGCTAACAACCTTGTGATTCACTTAATGATCATGGTAAAAATGGTTGTAAAATTGGGTCTGGTCACCTATTGACTTGTTTAATGACAATGCCACTTAAAATTCCACTCCCAATTATGGATGTAAGTTCTAGACTATCTGTACCAAAGAGTAAGGTTGTAGTGATTGAGAGATAAAATGGATTGAACAGCTGTGAGTTACACATTAATGACAAAAATATTAGACTCAGGTAAATAAATGTCTGTCCCTTGGTAGAAAGATTACTAAAGATGAGAAATGTTTAAGGTATGCTGGTAGTAAGGTAGTAAGTACAAAATGAAAAATAATTACAATCATAATAATCACAATCATATATTATCCAACCATTAATGACTCTGAGAACAATCAAAGATATTACAATAAAATCAACAAAAGATAAAGGCAAACATGATGACATGATGATCTGTAGGTTCAAGGAACCAAGAATGACACAGGGAGTTACTTTAGAATAGTGTCTTTATTGTTGTTTGTCTATCGACAGGAATTTTACTGGACTAAAGTATTTGTCTAATATAACTGTTAGATATACCTTGCAAATTTTTGCCTTTGCATACCAAAGATGTATACCTTTTCCTGCTTACCAAAGATTCCAAGCTTATTTATCTCTGCTCCCTGGGAAACAGTTACTCCCTACTGTAATTCTTGACTACATCCACCATAGGATTCACTTTCCTTAGTCAAACATCTACTTGAGGAGACATGTTACCATAGCTCTTCTTAAAGGATAGTAGTTCTTTGTAAGAAATGAAAGAAACAAAAAAAAATGATGTGTGTGGGTGTGTGTATGTATGTATTATTGTATGTATGAACATGCGTCTGATCACTTTGTTAAATAAAACTGAGAGTTATCTTTATCTAGCTAAAGATGAAAAAACTAATATGAATACAGTGAGAATGGATTATCTCAGACGTATGAGTGGTATAAAACAAGATTGGATTAAGAAGGAATACATATTGAATGAATGCAGATTGAATAAAAATTGATGTGATGACAACGAAAGTGGTATGAAAGAAATACATTGAGATGCTTTGGGGAGATAGAGAAAAATGAATTAGTATCAAATTACAAAAAAAAAAACTTATGACAAAAAGAAGAAATGGGTCAAGAAAAAAGGAAAGATAGGCAGTCATGGTTGGATAAAGATGATAAAATCATCAAAAAGAGAGCAGTGACAGGAAAAGCCATTGTATCAAGTGGTATATGGTTAGATTAAAGCAAGGATTAATTGAAAGAACAGAAGAGTCTTAAGCATAAAGTGAAGAGTGTTGATGAAAACTAATTTAGATGCCATGCCTTTGGCTTACTCCACTTATATACTTTGAATAACATTGATTGCCCTGAAAAGAAATAATCAATGTATGTAATCATCAAAAAGAAAGAAAAGAAACCCAAGATAATCACATTTACTTTCAAAAGACTAGGAATGAATTATATTGGTATTTTCTAGAACTTCATGTTTTTAAAGAATGTAAGAGCATATTGATATCCAATGGAAATAGAATAAATATTATAACAGATGGACATCAATCAAATGCAACAATATTCACTTTTATCACTACTACATAATTTTCACTGTCTGTGCTCTTATCCTGTAATGACATCTGCAAAATATAAAGTTGATTATTTATGTATTTATCATGTTTAAATGAAACACAAATCATAGAAAGACTTGGAAGGAGTATTTAGGCCACTGTTTGTGACCACCTGTTCCATGAAATTAAAGCAGCCATGACAGATGGCTGTCCAGTGTCTGCTTAAGCATAATGAAAGAGAGTTTAACATCTCCCTTGATAATTCCTTCAACTGCCAAGCTCTTACTCTTAGAAAATGTTTCCCAACAATTAATCAAAATCTCTCTCCAGTAAATTAAATCTATTATATTATTTCTCGCACTGTGAGTTGACAGAGAACAAGTAAAAATCTTCTATGTGGCATTCATTGACGAGTGTCATAATTTCTCAAGGCTTAATATTCTTCAGATTCTTCAATCTTTCTTCATACTTTCTAGTTTTGACCCCTTCTCTTCAGCTGTTCCCAAATTTCAGTACTTTTAAAAATACGATCCAAAGTGTGTATATAACATTTGAGGTACAGTAATAGATAGTCAATGGATAGTAATGAACTTAACAGTTGCTGTAGGGTTTTTCATTGGATCAGAAGGTAACAAAACTGATGGATCCTAAATCTATAGTTTTACTTCAGATATTCTTGTTGAAACACAATTCTTCTCCTCTTAAGATTAAATAGACAGAATGTGGGTGGTGTTTTGGTGTTTGGTTCTTGGGACTTATCAAAGTTTTCCAAGTTTCAAGAAGGAATCAACCACAAACATAGGAGTCATGGTGGCACAATTGTTAGAATGCAGTATTGCAGGATAACTGTCCAAAACCAGGAGATCGATCCGGACCACCTCAAGGTTGAGTCAATCTTCCATTTTTCTGAAGTCAGTTAAATGGGGACTCAGGAGCAATATGCTGAAATTTGTAAACCACTCAGAGAGTGCTGTAAAGCATTGTGGAGTGGTATATAAGTCTAAGTGTTATTGCTATACTTCTATATCAATTTAAGGTATGAAAGCTTATGTTATATCCAATTAGCCATGGCGTGAAAACATGCCTCCTGATAACATTTAGAGAACATGCTGCAGCCTTACTTTTTAGCCCATTAAAGAGGAAAAGTTCATTATTCATTCTTAGCTATTCCTATTCTAAAGTAGGGTTTGCTGTCATTTCCTGATATACGTGAGGCTACATGTGCATCTCTCCTTATTTCTAGTCATTGCTGTTTATCATCATATTCACTTGAATTTCAGGAGAAAACTTACAGGCTGTGGTTTATATCAGCTTCTCCGGTAATATGTTTTGCATGACTAAATCTCTATGGAGATTCTCAAACATCCAAGTCATGGTTGTCCCAAAGGTGTTTTTTTCAAAAGGCAACTGGACTTTGTTTTTCCTTGAAGATGTTTAGCTTCTCATCCAAGAAGCTTCTTTAGTTCTGACTGATAGAACTGAAGAAGCTTTTTGGATGAGAAGTGGAACATCTTCAAGGAAAACAAAGTCAAGTTGCCTTTTGAAAATAGGCCAGTTGCCTTTGTTCGACTAAGTCAGGGGTGTCCAAACTTGGGAACTTTAAGACTTGTGGACTTCAACTCCCAGAATTCCCCAGCCAGCATGGCTGGCTGGGGAATTCTGGGAGTTGAAGTCCACAAGTCTTAAAGTTCCCAAGTTTGGACACCCCTGGACTAAGTTTTCTTCCATTTTAATTACTTTGGGAGATCAGCAGGGCCAATATATGTGGTTGCTTGGGTTGTGCACTGCACAAAAGCACAAGCAAAATACAGGGAATCAGTAGAATTTCCTTCCCTTGCAATACAAAACAATAAAGAAAAATGGTGGTAGAAGTTTACATGGATGGATTGATCAACAGGATGCATGGCTTATCCTGAACAAATTGAATACTTTTACTAAGCAGAGTAATGGATAAAGCAATATGCATATTCAATCTCCACTTCCTTTTGAAAATGGTTCAGTTTGCTATGTTGTATTTTCTAATTCAGTGAAATGTTATTTTGAATGTATTTATTGCTCCTTGTTTCTAGGGAGTGCTTCAGAGGGTTCAAATATCTGTTTATTAACTAGCAGCTTTCAATTTAAACTGACTTTTACTTTTTGTTTTCTTCTTTTTTTGCTAGCTGGCAAAAATGGGATACACTTTCTTTAGTTTGGTCTTTTTTTCTAACTCTTTGATTTAAGAGGGAAAAAAAAGTTAAGGGAAAGGAAAGGAATGGGAACAAAATCAGTGAAAACATTCACTGCTGCATTTATTCCAAACTATATTACTTGGATGGATGAACTTAAGTGTGGTAGAGTGATTGGTGAGGAAAACTACATCCTCTACAAAAAGATAAATTACATGGGAATTACAGGAATTGTAGATTAATATCTGTAATCTAGAAGCTTTAATGCTGTAAATAAAATCTAAAATTGCAATTGCCCTTATTCTAGCCATATTGTCGAAGAACCATTGATAAATGCCTTTTGAGTAAAATGTTCAAGTTAACTGTAGATCTAATCCAAACATTAGGGTTCTTAAAATGTTATTCTACTTCCAGTCCAATGAATAAAGAAAAATAGAATTGTATTTCAAAGATGTTTGGAAAGCCACATACTGCTTAGCCTAACCCAGGGACTCTTTTCTTCTCAGCCTCCTGAATTCCCCTGAATTGTGTCACATAGAAACCTTAAAAATAAACAACAATCATGTTAATGTACTCATTCTTTTGTGTTTTAGAGTCAACTAACAATATACAGGAAAAGTCACAACCATCCTAATAAATTGGGTGGGTTTTGACAATTCCAAGGCTTTTAACACATGCTGAATGATTGTTTCAATTTAGTTTCAAACTGAAAAAAAGCCCACATGATCACTAGAATCACACTGATGTTGAATGGTTCACCACAGGCAATTGGAAGAACTTTCTCACTGGCTTTAGAAGTTTAATAGCCACCACATTTCAGTTTAAATTAAAGGAGTTTTCTCAGGGCAGGAGACAAAACAGAAACTGATCTTTCAGAACTGTCATGGACAAATTTAATAAAGGGGAAGAAAGGAAGGAAGGAAGGAAAGAAGGAAGGAAGGAAGGAAGGAAGGAAGGAAGGAAGAAAGGAGGGAGGGAGGGAGGGAGGGAGGGAGGGAAGGAGGGAAGGAGGGAAGGAGGGAAGGAAGGAAAATAAACCTATTTTTGTCATTTAAGTGTTTGACTGGAATAATCAGACCTCTTTCATGGTAAATAAGAAGATGATAACCTATTCCTATTTCAAATGGGAAGAGTAATTGAGAATTCAATTGAACAGAATCACACACACACACACACACACACACACACACACACACACACACACACATTTCCAGAAAGTAAAGCGGACCTATGACCATATAATCCATTCTGTTGGTAATGCATAATTGGTTCTCCTGTGACATTATCTCCATTTTATCACGAGGATGCTTCAATGAGACTACCTGAAACAGTATTATTAGTGATGTTTATTTCACTGTGACATTTTATGGGGTTGAGTGGGAGAAAACCTGATTGCATGTATTCACTTTTAAACTTCAAACATATTTTGCAAGTCTTTAAATTATATCACATCATTATTTTAATTTAATGGAAGAACACAATGAGGCATGAAGTAGTTTGATAACAAAACTCCCCAAACAACAGAATTATTTGTTCCAGTAAGAAAAATGCCAGCATACTTTTTAGAGAGAAAGCTAGCTTTCTCATTAGATAACTTCATAACATTATTCACATTTTGATGAATAATGAAATGACACTACTTAGGGAAATATTGCTGAATGAAATGATGAATACAACTTCATCTAGCTTTCATAAGATGACAACTATAGAAGGACCTATTTGAAGGTTGCATGGCAACACCTTGCATACATAAGCCTCACTAGACAGTACATTTTATGCTATAGAGTGGAGAACCACAGGAACTGTAAACTAGAAGCACACAGATAGCTAGTAAGTAGTTTGCATACAAACACATGATTTGACATCGGTGACACAGATGCAAATTTATCATGTGATTTAAAATGCAGAATGCATGGATGAACTTTAAGGAGACACAGTGGCCTAGTGGTTAAGACTGAGCTTGTTGACCAGAAGGTTGGCAGATCAAGATCCAAGCATTGTGTGAGGGAGTCAGCTCCTTCTCTTGCCCCAGCTCCTGTCAACTTAGTATTTTGAAAGCATGCAAATGCAAATAGATTAATAGATACCACCTCATTTGGAAGGTAACAGCATTCCATGCACCTCAGAATATAGTCATGTGGTCATCTGGCCATGGAAGCATCTTAGGACAATGCTCTCTTCTTTGGGGAAGAAACAGACATGAGCATCACCCCCTAAGTCAAACATGATTGCAAAGGTGAATCCTTCACTCTTTTATAGATGACCTTTACATCTTGAAGAATATTCAATTATGCTATCATGTTCCCTATTTCATTACTTTAAGAATAGCAATGGGAAGCATCATGGATAGCTAATATACACATTCGGTTGTGAAATTCACAAAATTTTGAAAGGAAGTCATTTACACAAAATACATAAAAATTTCTCCATGTGTTTAATAATCTTTATTTTCTTAAGGACGTTGTGCCTACACCCACCAGGGATAAAGTTTGTGTTTGGGTTTAAGACATGCAAGCCCTGGTATTCTTCTGCAAAGCTCCAAGGTCAAGTAGGGAAGTTATAAATATATTCAAATGAAATGACTTACAAACGTCCATGTGATTAGAAACTCTGTTAAGGCTGGTCTCCTGATTGTGAATTTAAAAGTGCACAGCATGGGTTAGTGCTGAATTTGGGAAGAATGGCCCGCGTACCAGCAATGCTGGGGGAGAAGAGCATTATCTCTTACATATGCAAATTGAACAATCTTTCCCAATTATGAATGTGGTAGGTAGAGACATACGAATCAATAGAAGAGATCATAAAAATAAAAAAAAGGCTTTTAAAAAGGCATATGATCCATTTAACCCCAAACCATAGAAATTTAGTAGCATATGCTGTGAAAAACTACCATATATTTTTAAGGTCTGATGGAACAGACCTTTTTGCTTGGTTTAGACATTTTCTCTGCCATTCCAATCTCCCCCCTGATGTTTTTTTATGGAGGCAATATTTACAGCCAAGGCAACGCTGAGTAAGATGCAGTGATTATAGCTGATTTTATCACAGCCATATTACTTAGCTGCAAGGTGAAGCACTGTGCTAAAATGGATCATGAATCCCCAAAATTGACTATCTGTCACCTTTATAATCCTGATGGAAAGGCAGGTCAGGCCAGGCCTGACAACTTTCTATGCAAACGAGCTCATAACAGCAATGCTTGCTCTCCATAAACTATTTGTCTGAAGAAGAGGGAATAGAATAAGATTGGAATGTTAACAAACAAACAAATTTACACAAGAAAAATTATGCTCATAGAGGAAATACATTGCCCAAAGAACAATGGTATTTACATGTCTGGTAACAGGGATAAACTAAGTTTGAAATGTAATAAGGTTGAAATTTCAAAGAAAATACAATTCTATCTACATACATATATACATACATATACATACATACATACCTCTCTCTCAAATCAATGTTGATTCTTTGGAACTGCCTGGAGCAATCCTTGCAGGTTTTTTGGGCTAGAAGTGTATTGTCATTACCTTCTTTCTAGGACTGAGACAAGCTGGCTTTGTGACTTAGGCAGTACTAGAACTTACAGTCTCCAGTCTGATGCCTTAAGCACTACACCAAACTGTACCATATGACTTCAGCCACAGAGTGGTCAATGCCTGGAATGCACTACCTGACTCTATGGTTTCATTCCCAAACTCCCATAACTTTAACCTGAGACTATCTACTGTCTCACTCCATTCCTAAGAGGTCTGTAAGGGGTGTGCAAAAATGCACCAACATGCCTACCGTCCCTGTCCTACTGTCCCCACTTATTTGTATCCATTTCCTGTTTTCATAATTATGTTTATACGTATATCAGTTATCTTATACATGCTTGACAAAATAAATAAATAAGTAAATTTTCCTCCATATACAAAGTTCTGCTATTTACTTTCCACTGTTGACACTAGTATTTGCAATTTTATTTATGGCTGATAAAGGATCCTAGAAGATAGTAATCATTTAGAGTATGAAATATAAGAGAAAAGGGGATAGATTCATGTACGCCATCATTGTTGATGTTTGACAGTGGATTTCTAATATTTCATAAATCAATTGTTCTGTCATTCCAGAGATGCTAAATCTAGGAAATGAACCTATGACCTTATAAATACAGAAAATATGTTTCCCCTGAGCTACCACTTTTCTCACTAAGCTTTTCTATAAACAAAAAGAACTATTTTACCAAGATCTTTGAAAGTTTTTGTTCCCTTTACTATGCTGGCTAGTCTTAAAATCCATGGCAAATAAGTAAGCATGAACATTTTCCTAAGATATTTTAGAAATATAATCTAAATTATTTAAACAATCTTACAAATGACCAACAAGTAATTTTCTGCTTTATATAAAATGGGCTAAATGTATGTTAGAGATTAAAATGATGGTAATTTAATCTGTAAATAACACTGCAATTGAAACTTTATGTTACTCAGGAACCATATTTGAAAGAATAATTTAAAATAATCACTGAGTCTGACCTTGAAAGAACAATTCACAATGGCATACTAACTACTCTTCTACAGTAATGCTTAAATGTTACATTACAGATAAGGAACTTTTGATTCACCAGATATCAGTTGGTTTGGATGACTAAAGTCACCTTAAGTCAGTCCTTCCTTCCTTCCTTCCTTCCTTCCTTCCTTCCTTCCTTCCTTCCTTCCTTCCTTCCTTCCTCTCTTCACACACAAGCACACACACACACACACACACACATATAATTTCAGTTAAATATAGATTTTCATCTTTCTTCCTATGGATTATAATGGTTATCATTGCTAACGATCGGTTTATTAAATATCAGTATGAATATAGCCCTCATATAACTAATAAAATGAAATGTATTTATACATGGAGGATATTTCTTCTGCTGCAGAGCTGTAAATATTGAGAAACAAGTAATACTAATCCTGATTTTTTAAGGCACAATATAATTTTCTTGAAAGAAAAATAATTTTTAAAAATCAAATTTGTCATAATGACAAAAAAATATGCAATTAAGTATGCAATTAATGAAAAGCTGATGGGATTAAATTCTTAGTCTTAGCTTTCTAACAATTTCTTCCAGGAGATTTCCTTGTCTTAATTAGACAGATGAAGAAGTCTAAAAAGAAATATCCTAAAACCAGATTAATGACTACTGAAATACCAGTAACTTCAAAGCAATGACCCAAGAGGTTAATGCATCCCATTTGCTTTATTAAGAGTGACAGACAGAAGTGAATAAGGGCCATTTACTTTAATGTGCTGAATGTATGACTGTAAACTGGTATTTATTGCTTATGATCTTGGTTCTGAATTGAGTCAAGGAGGACCCTGAATTCCAACTGTTTTATTCCTTACCTAAACACAAATGAATGTGTTTAGATAACCCTTCAAACTGTGATTCAAAAAATAAGGAATAGGCAGCAACAATTCTTAAATGCATGCTACTCTCTCTCCTCCATTCTAAAACAGGAAAATATCAGAGCCTTTGCTTCTAAATGTGATCATCCATGACAAGAAAAGTGTTCGGAGCCATGGAATATATAAAGTATAAGTTTCCATGAGGCAGCAAAACCAAATAAAATGATACCTTTTTTTAACCCACACTTTCCCTGGTAACCATTTCATGGGTGGGGGGATCCTATTGAAACCTCTTAGTAGATGATAACAGCTTTAATTGCCAAATATACTCTGTAAGGTACAATCTTATCAATGTCTCACAACTTCCCCTTGGAGCAAAGTTGCTTGATCTACTGTCTTGTAGTATCTCAGTTATCTGCTGGTAAAATTCTAGCCCCTCAGGCACCCAATGGTTGCATTTCATTCCTTTGTTGATCAAAGATTTAAAATACTTTCCACTGGAGACTTTACAACACAGTGTTTCTCTTGCATAACATAAACTGTGGGTGTTTTGCTCATTCTCTACATGGATTAGCAGCCAATTCAATCACTTGGATGAGCAACAGCTGCCATGTTTGTAAAAAGAGAGCCTAAAATTGTCCTTATCCTATAATCTCTATGACACTGTGCAGGAGACTATGTTTGCACCAATAACTTGCTGCTCCAAAAGAAGAGATGCAATAAAATGCATAGCAAAGTTAGCACTGATTTTCTGATTTGCTATTTTGGTGAGGAGCTGAGAAAAAAAAAACTGATAACAAAAAAAATATTATATGACAAACTGAATATAATCCAAAAGGGGCTATTTAGCTATATTGTCCTGGCCAGAATCATAAAATTAATACGAACACCTATTATACGCCTACGTTGTTTTATGTCACATTCATAATGTTTTATTTTATTATATTTTATTACTATTTTCCATACCATTTATGAATGCAGTATTGAATGTTTCTAAGTTCTTGTTAAAACTTCTTTCCCCAGGTACATCTACTTGTTCCAGACAGGCAAGAGAGGCATGTAATGGGGCCCATCTATAAAAGAGAATCATCTGGTGGAACCCAGGAACAGATTTGCTCTAACCCTACCAGGTTTTAGGAAGTCCCTGAAGATGTGGCTTTGCTTGGGGACCTGTCAATAGTGGAGAGCTTTTATGCTGGCTTTGTTGAGGCATTGGCTGAAGCTGGCAGGAAGGTAATCAACAACAGGGACAAAGCAGGACTGCTTAATTCATTCTTTGCATCTGTCTTTACATTAAAAAAAAAAAAGAAACAACCCAGTCTGGCCTATCAAAAACAGTATTGTAAAAGACATATTAGGAATACAAAAATTAAAATAAGCAAGAAATTAGTAAGACAACATCTGTCCATTCTAGATAACTTCAAATCACCAGGTCCAGATGGACTACATTCTGGAGTTTTGAAAGAGGTGGCAGACATGATCTTGGAATCACTGAGCCATAGTTTTCAAAGATCCTGGATCACCAGGGAACTACCAAATGGCTGGAAAAGGGATGATATAGTTCCCATCTTTGAAAAAGGAAAAAAAGTGGATCTAGGAAACTATAGCCAATCAGCCTGACATCAATATTTGGGGAATTCCCAGAACAGATAATCAAGCAATGAATCTATAAACATCTAGAAGCAAGCAAAGTTATAACTATCAGCCAATATGTTTTGTCAAAAACAGATGATTCCAGACAGATCTTATTGCATTATTTGACAAAGTGACTAAATTAGTGGACTAGTGAAATGCTGTGGGTATAATTTACTTGCACTTCAGTAAGGCATTTGACAAAGTAGATCATAACATACTACTTGGTAAGATAGGTAAAAATGTGGGTTAGACAGCATCAATACCAGATGGATTCATAACTGACCAACAGCATTCAATATGTACTCCTTAATGGAACTACATCTACATAGAGGGAAGCATGCAGTGAGGTATCTCATGGTTCTGTCTTAGTCCTTCAACATCTTCATAAATGCTTTAGTTGAGGGGTTAGAAGGAGAAGTTATCAAATTTGCAGATGACACTGAGTTAGGAGAAATATTGAACATTTCAGAAGATAGGCTCAAGATCCAGACTTGAATACTGGGCCCTATCCAATAAAACAAAAAAGCCAATGCAATAGCTTGGTGGGCGTGGCTTGGTGGGCGTGGCAGGGGAAGGATACTGTAAAATCTCCATTCCCTTCCCACCAGGGAAAGGTTACTGCAAAATCCTCATTTCATCCTCATCAGAAAAGCAGAGAATAGATGGGGGACAGGACTAATCAGAGGTGGTATTTACCGGTTCTCCAAACTATTCAAAATTTCCAATACCAGTTCTCTAGAACTGGTCAGAACCTGCTGAATACAATCTCTGCTCAGTATGCATCAACAGAGAGGCAGAATCAATATCCTATGAAGTGTTAATACTGCTTTATAAAGCTTCGGTAAGGCCACACTTGGAATAATACTGCATCCAGTTCTGATCATCACAATACAAAAAAGTTGTTGAGACTGCAGAAATAGTACTGAGAAGAGCAACATAGATGACTAGGGGACTGGAATATAAAACATATGAAGGACAATTGCAAGAACTGGATATGTCCAGCCTAACAAAGAGAAAGACTAGAGTTCACAGAATAGCAGTCTTCTAATATTTCATAGCTGTTAGATACGAAAGGTTGAATCTATTTTCTTAAAGCACCTGAAGGGCTCCTACCGGTTCGGACCGGTTCAGTCAAGTAGGTGGTAACTTGGCCAGCCATGCCATAGGCACCTCCATCTTGTTTTTTGCTTCTGTGCATGTGCAGAAGTAATTGTTTTACTACTATGCATGCACCCATAGTGTGCATGTGCATGCACAACAGCATCTCTGAGCGAACCAGCAGTAACAGAAGCTGGAACCCACCGCTGACATGAAGGCAAGACAATAATAATGGATGTAAACTTATCAAGGAGAGATCCAATCTACAACTGAGGAGAAATTTTCTGACAGTGAGAACAATTAATTAATGGAATGGTTTGTCGCTAGAAGTTGTGGATGCTCCATCACTATAGACTTTTAAGAAGAGATGGTCAGTCATTTGTGTGAAATAGTACAGGGTCTCCTGCTTGAGAAGACCTTCAAGTGTCTTCCAAAACTTTTCATTTTGTTATTTATTATTATTATGTTATTTTTGTTTTAAAGTGGTTGTTGATGTTTTACGTGCCTTTATATTGGTAACTATCTTGTTTTTGTTGTGTTGTTGGTTTTAATTGTTGTGTGCCACTTAAAGTCATTTATATGAGATGGTCAGCCAATCAAACAAAATAAAATAAGAAAGACTGAATGAAAATTAACTGA
The DNA here is from genome assembly GCF_964273705.1 of Natrix helvetica. Taxonomy (NCBI): domain Eukaryota; kingdom Metazoa; phylum Chordata; class Lepidosauria; order Squamata; family Natricidae; genus Natrix; species Natrix helvetica. Next base: position 29,579,943 of record NC_138550.1, on the reverse strand, counting down.
AGTACACCAGCTGCATTCAAAATGTACCGCCATTCTTATCATGGAACAAAAAATGCTGTGCTTGTATGACTAAAACTCAGTGATGTCTTCCTTTCTGACCTTGAAAGTTGAAAATCTTCCTTCCTTCCTTCCTTCCTTCCTTCCTTCCTTCCTTCCTTCCTTCCTTCCTTCCTTCCTTCCTTCCTTCCTTTTCTTACTCACTCACTCACTCACTCCCGCTACTGAACACAGAAATCTGAAACTTGTTCTATACAGAAGACTGAGAGGTAAGAGCCCTTCATTTACAACAAACATCTTAGTTACAAGAACCATTTAAAAGCCAGCAGGCCTTATTTGCAGATACCTGTAAATGCTGGTCTTCCTAATCAAAAGGCTGAAGGCCACTGAAGATTAGATAAAACCACAGGAAAGCTATACCTAATATAGCTATTGGTGGTGAAGAATCAGTAAAGAAAAAGAACAACATAAATCCTTTATAATCACAAAAGTACTGAATACACAGATTGGAATTTTAAGCATTAAGCATCAAGGTTCTCTTTTTAGAGGCTGTTCCTTTCACCTTTGTTTTCTCTTTTATTTACATTTCAAATTAATAAAATGGAAAAATATTTTATTCTTAGTGAAGTGATGAATAGACAAATTTAGTAATTACCATCTGACAATATTGCACTGTAAAACATTTGGACGTATTCATATTAATAGTTATGATCTATCTTGAGATCCACTGGGTCAAGTACTAAGACTGAAAGAACATCTCTGATGACATTCATGCTAATTTTCTACAGGTTTCTTTATTTTATTAAACACGTTATTTTTCAATCAAACAATATTTTTTTTTAAAGCTTACTTGTGTCAAACTAAAACATAGCCATTCATTTTCATCTGGATTGCCTTTTATTTTAAGACTTTAAAAAAACAACAACTTTGAACACTGGTTGGCTTTTTATCATTAGAAGTCTGTTTTAAATCAAAACAAAAAGTTCTTAAGAGCTTCAAACTGTGATTCATTGATGTCATCCTATTTATTCCACTTCATTAATTTCTGCTTATTTCTGCTGTCAATGTAAGCAGACATTACGGTGTCACTTTATTTTGCAACTTGGTTCATATGGTTCCCATGGGGCACTGTAACTTTTATAAAATGTGCAATCATATACATCAGCCATTCACGTTATTAACTTTAAAGACTGCATGTTTCACTCTTCAGAGCAATCTGGAGAAAATACTGATATTCGATAGAAGTCCTTATGTTTAATTAAAAATAATATGTTGCTGAAAAATTCAAAAAAAAAATACAAAGCTCTGCAAGGCAGTGTTTATGGGCTAAAAAAGAAAGACTAAGGAAGATCATATTAGTAAGCAAAGGTATGCTGGTAATATAACAGGAAAAAGAAAAGAAACATTGTTTTAGTTCTAATGCAGACCTGTGATTGTTCAGGTACTGCTGAGTTATAATTCCCTTTGCTATAGATCAGGTTGCAATAGGAAGGCCATAGTTCCTTAAGCCTGCTCTAACAACACAATAAAACCAGTCAGATTGATGACAGCCCTACTTCAGAATTGCATATGTGCATAAATCTTTCAAGCCAACTGGGAAGGGTAGTAAATTTAATGCGTAAACAAAGCAGAAAATGTAGTCATGATTGCTTACATTCAGAGGTGGTATTCAGCCAGTTCTGACAGGTTCTGGAGAACTGGTAGTGGAAATTTTGAGTAGTTCTGGGAACCGGCAAATATGCTAACCCCCGCTGCCTCCCAGCTGAACTTCTTTTGTTGCCCCGAACAGGAGAAATGGAGCTGGAAAGCAGGTTAGTGGAGTGGGGAGGAAATGGGCATGTTGCAGTAATCTTCCCCAGAAGTGGGAAAGGAATGGGGATTTTGCAGTATCCTGCCACACCCACAAAGCCACGCCTACAAAGCCATGTCACAAATGAGGGAATAAATGGGGAACTCATCAAATTTGCAGATGACACCAAGCTGGCAGGAATAGCCAACACTCCAGAAGATAGGCTTAAGATACAGAAGGATCTTGACAAACTTGAACATTGGGCACTATCTAATAAAATGAAATTCAATGGTGAAAAGAGTAAGGTTCTACATTTCGGCAACAAAAATGGAATGCACAGGTATAGTATAGGTGATACCTTGCTCAATAGTAGTAACTGTGAGAGGGATCTTGGAGTTCTAGTGGACAACCATTTAAATATGAGCCAGCAGTGTGCAGCAGCCAACACAGTGCTAGGCTGCATCAACAGAGGGATAGAATCAAGATCACCTGAAGTGTTAGTACCACTTTATAATGCCTTGGTAAGGCCACACTTGGAATACTGCATTCAGTTCTGGTCGCCACGATGTAAAAAAGATGTGGAGACTCTAGAAAGAGTGCAGAGAAGAGCAACAAAGATGATTAGGGGACTGGAGACTAAAACATATGAAGAACGGTTGCAGGAACTGGGTATGTTTAGCTTAAGAGAAAGAAGGACTAGGGGAAACATGATAGCATTGTTCCAATATCTCAGGGGTTTCACAAAGAAGAGGGAGTCAAACTATTCTCCAAAGCACCTGAGGGTAGAACAAGAAGCAATGGGTGGAAACTAATCAAGGAGAGAAGCAACTTAGAACTGAGGAGAAACTTCCTGACAGTTAGAACAATGAATCAGTGGAACAGCTTGCCTCCAGAAGTTGTGAATGCCCCAACACTGGAAGTCTTTAAGAAGATGTTGGATCGCTATTTGTCTGAAATGGTATAGGGTTTCCTGCCTAGGCAGGGGGTTGGACTAGAAGACCTCCAAGGTCCCTTCCAACTCTGCTATTGTATTATTGTACTATTATCCACAAAGCCACGCCCACAGAACTGGTAGTAAAATATTTGAATTCCACCACTGCTTACATTGTCTATTGTTTCTCATCGTACCACACCTGAATTTCAAAACTCCAGATGACCATTAAATTGATGGCAGGTTAGGATGTTCTAGTCTGCCTAAGTTTACCATGGTAGTTTCATTACTAAAAGGGAACAACAAGTATTCATAGTTTCCCCATTTATAGCCTGATGCCCTAACCACCACGCCAAACTAGTACAAGCTCTCTCCCTCCACTCCTTCCCTCTTTCTCTCCTTTTTAATATGGATTTATTATCATTTGTGTTGCTTTGTTTGATTATTAGTTTTCAAAGTAGGAATTTGCTAGGTGAGGTCATTAGCATTGTTAAATAAATAAATATAAGGTTGTAGCATCCTCATTTAAATTGGCTGTTTTTAGCCGGTCGAGGTAATGTACATCATACATTTTCTCAGTTGACTCATACTTCTATCATATTTAGTTTGTCCTTTATTGCACAAAATTAATCCTATGGTCACATTGGCAAATGCTTTAATGAAAACAATAAATCTCATTTTCCATCTGTCTCTTCACAAATTTAACCCTGCCAGTGGATCTTTATGAGCCTTACTTCTCCTTCTCCATTTACAAATCTTGCACTGAGTTGAAGATTGTCCTGAAACAGAATAATGTGTATTATTACTTGTAGGAAATTAGCACCCACCCTCTCCTAGAAAAATGAAATATTTTTGGAAATATTAAAAGGGCAGAATATTTCCCCTAAAAGGGAGGCAGAAACTCATCCCTCCCACCTTTGTCAATGGGCCATTAAAGGCTGGGCCAGGCTATTCTACATAACAAAGATCTACCTCCTTCAGGCAGAGCCATAATAGGAATCTCAAAGCCCTTTCATTACATCATCACCCAGCAAGAGTCAACCAAACTTGGGACTCAAAATACAGCCTGCATAGCCCCATGGCAGTCTGACAACCAATCAGAATACAAGCTCAAATTAAAAAGCCCAGAGAGGGCATCAAACCCAGGCACCATCAGCATCTCTTCCTTTTTTTTTCCTTTGCCCAAGATCTTCAAGGCATGTGATCCTATTATCAATAGGCCTTCTTTCCAAGCAACTTCCATGAATCCAATGTCTTTTTCTCCACTTGGAACTGGATCCAAAATATGTATTTCTTCCAACATACTGTTCATGGGTATCTTGCTATTTGGTGTGAACCAAGAACCCAAAACACATCCCAAATCCCTTCTTTGTTGTAATTGTAAAATCTGAAGATCAGAACATGGAGTGTCTCATAACGTTCAGTCATCTAGTAATTTCACATGAGAAGAGGAACATAGAAGGTATATTGTTGCTACTATGATCAGTGGCACACTGACCTGAGATAGAAAGAAACTGACCTTGGACAAAAATAAAAAATAAAATAAAAATCTGGATAGATAGCCCGAATAAAGAGAGAAATGTAAAGCTGAGAATACCCAGGCCTAAAAAACATGAGATTTAATCAGAAAAAAGTGGAGTTTTGAACAGAGATTGGGAATTTATTCCCAGTAGAGCTTCTTGAGAAATAGATTTTTTTTTGTAATCTTGGATCTTCAACTTAATTCTACTACTCCCTTTCCCCCCGCTATTTTCAACCTTTATTACTCTTAACTAAAGTAGTGAATCTTTTCTTCTTTTGTTCAATAGTTTTCCTCTAATAACATTGAAAATAAACACCTTTTCTAAAAAAAAAAAGTCAATGAAATGCTCATGAATGAGTTGCAGTCTGTTTTTGCGCTGATTGGGATGGTCAAATAACATTTCTATTTCTTATTATCCAGCTTCTTCTCTAGGGCTCTGAATATTTCCTGACTTCCCCACAACATTTAAATTGCAAAAGGAAAGAAACTATGGAGATTTCTTGCAGGAGCCTTTTATAGATCAGAATAATATGTATAATAAAGCAAATTAACATTTTTATACACCAATAATATGATTGCGGGAATATAAGGTCAAAAACCACTAGCAGGAGGCATATTAAAAAATTTCTAAAGCTCTTGACTTTAAAAAAAAATGCATTTCCTTACACTGCCTAGGTCGACCCAACTGGCCAATTCTAAGCAGTGTATGACTCCCTAATTATACATAACTGACATTCAAACAAACAGATACAAATCATATTAAAAGCAAAATAATATCATCTTGGAAATAACATTTAGGCAATCAGAGAATGGTAGTGTAATTTTGTTTGTACAGTCTCATACACAAATAAGACGATAGAGCAGTGATGGCTAACCTTTTTTTGTCACGTGCCGAAAGCGTGTGCATAATAGTGCATGTGTGCGACCACACTCATAACACAATGCACGTGTGACACCACAACTGTGCATCCGGCACCCCTGCACATGTGCATGTTACCCCCACACACTCCCCCGAACCCCTGCATAACTGTCTGTGCTCCATCGTTCCCCATGCATGTGAGCATGCCCCCCATTGCCCTCCATTTTGGGCCTAATAGGTCTCCCTGCAGCCTCCTGGGAGCAAAAATAAACTGCACCCCCCTGCGCTCCCCCCACCCGCCATGTATCCACATGCATCTCTCACATGCACCCACCCCCACGCATGCATGGCAGGGACCTGAAAATCAGCTGGGCAGTGGGAGGCACGTGTGCAGGCATGGTGGATCTGAGCTGGGGTACGGCTCGCATGCCCACAGAGAGGGCTCTGCATGCCAGAGTTGCTCCTGGTTCAGCCCAGATCGCAAACCAGTAGTAAAAAAAATGGAAACCCACCACTGACTCATGCCATAGGTTTGCTAGCTCTGGTCTCTGTCTTGTTCAGTGCTGGTTTCCAATGTATAGCATCAAGCAGCCCTCTTGCATTTCACCAAAGTAAAGTTTCTCTAATCACCAAAGACATCAAAACTTGTCTGTCTTCCTCTGCTGCTCCTAACATGCCTTATATATGATCTCACATTCACATCTCTTATTAGCATGAAGACACTTTTGTCTCTCCCCAGGAAGTGTGGGTGGAAGAAAAGAGGACAGGAGGGCTACAAAAGCAATTAGTAGAGCCGGAGAGAAAATAGTAATTATGTTTATACCAAAGACCAATAGGCACTCAAACAGCTGCATCTATGATCTCCACAAAGCACTTCAGTGCAGAAGCCACCTGACTAAGAAGGACTACCAACATCAGAGGGGCATAAATGTACATCTCTTTCACATTTAACCATTTAGGAACCACTGTAAAACTGGCTTCCTAACTGGTCTTAAATCATAATCTTCTTCTGTACTAACAGAATCTCTTCCCTTAAGAAGAGAGAAACGACAGAACGAGAGATTCTTAAAATATGCCATATTATTTACAAGATTGCTATGCAGATTTTTCCAGAAAAGAAATATGTTCCGATGAAATACTTTTCCTCAGTCCCTATAATTAAGCCCTACAAAATGAGGTCATTTCAATTAAATCTTATCTGTTCATTTGAGATTTGAAGGCTAAGCAAAAAAAAAAAGGACTATAATATAAACTTGAAAAAGAAGTATAAATTAGACGTCTCTATAGTCAAAGATTAAATACTGTAGATTCACTAAATTATCACTCAGAAAGATGTTACAAATTCAAAGAAATAAACACAGATTCTTAAGAAAGAGCAGCTCTGCACCAGTTATAATGCATTTCAAATCCCTATGACATGACACTAAATGTTGTACTTAATTCAGCTTCAGAACTAGGATGCTAATCCAAGCTCCAAAAGGCATTTAAATACAGCCACCTTCTGCTAAACCCTTTCTTGAGATTTAACAGCTATAATTTATACTGTTCTTATTGCTAAGTTGGGAAAACACTATCAATAATAATAATGGCAACAATAAAAAACAATTTGCACATATTTAACCTGCAAAAGCTACCTTATTATACCTAGAATGCTCTTCCTTGGCAAAGTGAAGTACTAATTGCAGTGCTGTGAGACAATGCTAGCTTTACAGTAATACACAAACACGGGCACACACCCACAGAGAGACTCACATTCATATATATATATATATATATATATATATATATATATATATATATATATATATATATATATATATATATACACACACACACACATACATACATACATACATACATACATACATACATACATACATACATACATACATACATACATACATACATACATATATATATATATATATATATATATATATATATATATATATTTAGGAAAGAGGAATGACAAAAAGAATTAAAAAGCTATTTATCACCTGTGTATGGGCAGATTCCTAAACTTCTTAAGCCTATTTCATCGCTTAAAAAGAGACCCCTTAAATAGGATAAGAAGATTCCCTTTATTCTTTGAGCATTTTCCCCATTGAGCTAATTTGTTCCTTGGATTTGGAAAAAAAATACTTCTTAAATTATCGCTGGGATCATGTGTTGTCCTTACATTATTGAAGCATATCTCTCAGCATTCTTCATTATTAGATTGAAAGCATCCTGTCATGTTGTATTACTGTGTGGTTTGGAAGCATTACTGGAGAGGAAGGCTGTGAAGAGAGTGGTGGGGATGGCAGACAAGATTTTGGAGGTATACTTCCTTCCATCCAGGAGACAGCATATAAGTGATGCTGGACCAAGGTCTTCAGTATTGTCTGGGATGCGACACATCCTCTCCATGACCAATTTCCTTTGCTATCTTCAGGAAGGAGGCATCACACTTTCCAAAACAGAACAACTAGATTTGGGAATAGCTTTGTGCCATATAGTATCAACCTTGTTAACTCTCAAGACTCATTTTTCTGCTATGTATACAATATGGATTGTTATATGTATTTGTATATAGCGAGCATATGTATGTGCATGTAGGGGTATGGGCATATAGATGCATAGATGTTCTTTTGAGAGTGGGCATCAGAATGTCATTTTTTAAAAGTGTGCCAGTGTGTTCACAGAAAAAGTGTCAATAAAGGTTATCTTATCTTATTAGTCATACAAGGTAAAAGACCAGGAAGCTGTCCTTCAGCTATATCTGGAAGGCCACGAAGTTTCCCCCAGTACCTCAAACTTTACTTGTTAGAAATATTTAGTTGGACGTTGAATTTGCAATCACTTAATATGGCTATTGTAGGAGCAAGACTTACGAGTAGAAAATTGAAAATAATTAATTTTGTAGTCCATTCCAATTCTGTGATTCTGTGAACATGAGAGACTTAGCAAAGGTGCGTAGCATAGTAATATGCTTTTTTACTTGTAAATTACTTAAGACAAATTACTGAAATTGATTCCTACTTATTTCATACCGAGCTTCCAAAAATAAACAAGCCATATAAATTCTTAATGGGTGGCAACCCATTCACAAACCCCTGGCAGATAACTGCATCAGCTAATAACCAGCAAGCAAGTCTCAGCTTTATAGCATTTTCACACTTAATTGGAGTTATAATTTATCACATCCAGAGAACATCCCTCACTAGAAAGATCCATTTTGGGCAAGAAATTCATTTAGCAAAAATAAAAAAGTAGGCTTATCCACAGAAAGAACTAATTAAAAGGGAAGAGTGAGAGAAATATCCTCCAAAATTTCAAATTAGTTTCTAGTTAGTACCTCTAATATTCCCAAATTGCTGCAAGCTTATTAAAAAGTGCTGTACAATCCAGATACTGACTTGTGGGTATGAAAAATATAACGATCTTACTAAATCATGATGTTGTAGAACTGGAAGAAAAAAATCAGAAATGATCAATCATTTTTCCTATGGGAGAGGTTGTAATAACGGAAACTTTTTATTTTAGAAAAGTTAAGTGGGGTTTTATATACTTATATAATAATGCTTAATGTGGGATATGAAACAGTGCAGGAATGGGTTATGTCCTGTTTTTATCATGACAGAGTCAAGTTAGTTGATCCAGGGAGCTACATAAAAAGATGGAAGTGCATTACCATGTAGGACTATATATCTATATATCAGTGACGTGCGGTGAGGTTTATGGCTGGTGAGGCTGGTGACGTCATCAGGAAGCCAGGGAATGGGACGTGTGCAGGAGGCTGAGGCAACCTCAGCCTCCTGCACATGTGTTCCCATTCCCCACCTTCCTGAGTCACCATGAAGGGGACTGAGGAGCGCAAGCTGCAGGATCGCGGAGTGCGAGCCGCGGTCCCCTTCATGTTGGCTCAGGAAGGCGGGGAATGGGACCACGTGTGCCTTTTTCCTTTTTTTTTCTTTTCATGATGAGAGCGGTGAGGCTCTGCCTCCCCTGCCTCCCCTGACTGCAAGTCCCTGCTATATATCTATATCTATATCTGTATCTGTATCTGTATCTGTATCTGTATATGCATATGTATATATCTATCTATATCTATATCTATATCTATATCTATATCTATATCTATATCTATATCTATATCTATATCTATATCTATATCTATATCATCTATGTCTATGTCTATGTCTATGTCTATATCTATATCTATATCTATATCTATATCTATATCTATCTATCTATCTATCTATCTATCTATCTATCTATCTATCTATCTATCTATCCATATATATATATATATAGATAGATGATAGATAGATAGATATAGATATAGATATAGATATAGATATAGATATAGATATAGATATAGATATAGATATAGATAGATATAGATATCCACCCATTCTTATTCTCATTCTCATTTTCAACCTCTCTCTCTTCCTTCTCTCCCTCTCTCCCTTCCCCCTCGTCTTCCTACCAAAGATGGTGTCTGAAACAGCTGCACCATTTTGAAGGCAGCAACCTGTAAACACAGGCAAAACCGTGTTGCATATGATACGTTCAGCGCAAAATTAAGCACAATTTGATTTCTAGATGCAACCTAGAGTCACTTGTTGAGATGGGCAGCAATAGAAATCAATCAAACAAACAATTATGTGCCACAAAAAAAAGTTCATCTGAAGCACAGGTGGTATTTTGCCAGTTCGCCCTGGTTCAGGTGAACCGATAGCAGGGGTGGTGGGAGGCTCTATCCGCCTTCCCAGACGTCATCACGGACACTCTGCACATGCACAGAAGGTTCTGTGCATGTGCAGAAATGGCATACACAAGCGAAGCAACCGAACCGGTAGTGAAGCTGAGAGGATACCAATGGTGGGATACAACTGGTACGCACCGGTACGGACATACCGGTGCCTGCGCTGGGAGCACCAGGTACTATTCCAGTACAGTGCTCCAGAGGGCCCCCCTGCCCGCCCGCCCTCCTTATCTGTATTTGAGCTGATTGGGGCTTTCATGCACATGCACGGAGTGTACGGCACCTGCACGACACTCCGCCAAGCAGCTAAAGCATTGTGGAGCATCATGGGTGGTATGTATGCATGTGCGCACTGCGTACGTGCTGCACACATGCATGTAGTGGACGCCCGGCCCTGTTGCACCATACTGGTTGCAACGGGATCCGGAACCCACCACTGGAGGATATCATTACTGATCTGAAGACTTTTTGTTTTCCAATGTTGCAGAATTTGGTAGAAAGTATTACCCAATCTTGAGTGGAGGTTATGCAGTTGTAGTAGCACACTCTAGTGCTCAATTATATTACAACTTATCATAACTGTACGCCATATTTGCCAGTGAGGTTTATTTCTTTGAGTTGGGAACTTTTCTTTCTGCCTCATTTCATGTGGTTGTTCTGACCAAAATATTTGAACATTTCAGCTCAGAGACTATTCACCAGTATACACAATTATTTCCAAATGTCCTGCAAAAATTGTCTCTCGTCAGCTGAAATGTCAGCGGCAAATCCATGTACACCTTCATGCAGCTTAACCTTTTCTTTATTCATACAAATAAAAAGCTACTGAATTAATAACATCACTGTGATTATATGGGAGGCAAATTGTTTTGACCAACAACTCATATCTGAGAGATGATTTAATAAAATATTTATTGGAATCGTGATTTGGATCCCATCAAAGTAAAAGGGGGGAAAAAGAGTTTCAATGGGGATTGAGAGCTAGTCCTCATTGAAATTAAATCAAAAGTCAACTGACCGTACTTCCTGATCATGATGGAAGTTGCCATCAAATTATATAAATAAAAAAAAGATTATCCTGGGAAACAGATTTGAATTTTTTGGAGTTAAAAATTTCCTAAAAATATTTTTTTTATCTGTTGCTATGTGAACATTCTGTTTTAGAATAACAGAGCAAATAATTAATTGTTTCTGGTTCTATTTAAGAAACCTTTAAAGTTCTGAAGTCAATTTTCTTTGCACATTAAAGAATTAAAGTGGATTAAGACCAAACAAATATATGAGAGAAGAAATCCATGGGTTCACTCATACTTTCTTAAATGATTTTACCATTCTGATCTTTGTAAGAGCACTATGTTCATAGAGAAAGGTTCACTGTTCTGACCCTCTCTGCATCCAAAAAAGCACTCCGAGACAAGGACTCTGCAAGATGATTTATAAACACAGACTAAACCTTGGCAGCAATCCAGTACAGACAAGACCTTGGCAGCAATCCAGCCTGCCGAGATAGGGCACAGACTTGATAGTGTCTCCAGCTCTAGTAAATATATTGATTCCTGCCAACAGTTTGCGCAAAGTCATTTCTTTTTATACAGTCTTGAGAGGAGCCTAATTGCAAGCAATTATCTCCTGTAACTGCGTAGCTGTTCTTTGCGTCTATTAGCTCTCCATTGCCGGGCACCCAGAACTACCTCCCTTGTCTCCTCTCCACTGCTCCAATGCATGACGTCAGGAGCACACTCCCTTTGGCTTTCACCACTGCTCCATGCCTCAGGTGCCTCCTGGTGGCCAACCAGCCTCTCTGATCCCTGCTCAGAGTTGGAACCCTGTGCAGGGTCTTCCACATCTTTCAGAGCCAAGTCATAAGGCCCCTCACTGTTGGAGTCTGGTTGCAGCTCCAACGGCTCCTGCTGGGTCACAACAGTTCACTATCTCTCAAAAAACTGTTCTTTCATTGTGATGGCATTCTTCAGAATAATCATCTTTGGATAGTCTGTCACAGATTGAGAATTATTGCAATTTTACAACTGTAACTAGAATCCTCAAATACACCAAAGAAAAGTAGAAATAGATATTCAGCCCTCAAAAAGGTACTTTTGTAAGGAATTACATAGGTTTTTTGCCTACTTTAAAAATGCAATTATTGTCTAAAGGTAAAAGAAAATACTAATGCATCCCAGGAATCTAACATATGTCAGTGTATAACGCTACACTTAGGTGATATTTCCCTTCTAGCAAAATAAAGGGGATGCTTAAATCTCTTTGAAGAAATGTTTATTCTTATACTTACCCCAAGTTCCTCTTGAAATGTAGAGAACTCCAGGAATTTAAACCATAAAGAAAATCAGGAAGTTAATTATGTGCTAAACTGCTACTCTTCCCCCCCCAAAAAAAAACCCCAATCAAGAACCACAACCTGTTGCTCTATGAAATATCTATCAAATGCTTTTATTTAAAAAAAACACACGAATAAATAAAAAACGATGAAAGTGTAATTTCCTTCCACCCTCTTGCCTTCTCTTCAGGTTTGCTAATAAGGAACTCCAAAGTTATTACTTCCTCATCAAAAATTCCATTACAACTGACAGGCCTAAAAAGAGAAGTGTCATTTGCACAAGCTCCCACCAAGCTTCAGCCACCTTTTCAGTCAGTGTCATGGTGGAACTGGGATTGTCTCACAAGCAAAAATGAGGCTGGGGCCTGTTTAATATATAATTAGCTATAAGAAGAGTTTGGAAGGCATTTGAATAATACATTCTGAAACCAGTAAAAATGGGGGGAGAGGGAGGAAGAGAGGGGGAGAAAGAGAGAGAGAAAGGGAGGGAGGGAAAGGTGAACAACACACCCGAGGCCAGGTGTAGCAAGGATGGGAAGGAAGGGAGGCATGAGGTGGACCTGGGCAGGGCAAATAATTTAACAACCAGTTCTCTGTCCTAGTGACCGGCTGGGTAGGTGTGGCTGGGGACAGATCATGTAACCGGGTGGGAATGAGTGATATTGAGTTGTCCACAACCACCTAGTCACACCAGTTGTTAAAGTATTGGCTCTGAGTGTTTTCTTTACTGTGGGAAACAAGTCCACGTGGCTCCTTGTGTGTTTAAGGTTGCAGACCCCTGACCTAGAACATCCGTGTCAAGTATTTCAAGCCTATTATAACCAAGACTTCCTGCAGTCTAACAGGCCCAGAATTATTTCACTAGTCAAGATAGGCTACCACAGTTTTTCTCAACCTTGTTGGCTTTTGAAGGACTAATCTGGAACCAACCCTTAGAATAAAAGACCTTTGCCCAGTTCTAATTTACCCTGCATTTTTCTCTGGAATAGTTTTACTTCAGCTCTTACAATCTTTCTAAATGTTGCCACCACAACAACTGATTACATTCAGAGTTATAATAATTGTGTTTATATTTAATTTCATAAATTGAAATTAATGTATATAAATTCTGATCTTGTTCTTGTTCCTATAATATTCATTTTAAATGTCAAATAGAGCCCTAAAACGGATGCCTTGCATATCCATGTTCTAGAGAAAGCACAACCAGACACACACATAAACATTACCAGACAAGTGATTATCCTTATAATTGTTTTGTACAAAAATAGTCCATTGCAAATAAGATGCAATAATGATGGGTTCTTACAAATATCATCTTTCTAAATAAGGGTGTACATCAGGATGGTATTTGAGCCTTAACAACCTTATTGAACCTTAACAACCTGGGGTGATTTTTAAATTTGTGCAAAAACCATTTCCCTTCCCTTGGCCATAGAACATTATTGTTGTTATTATATGCTGATAATAGGGCTTTATTATCCTTCTCAAGATTTGACATCAAACACCTCTTAATACCCTTCATTGAATATTAGCAGCAAAATTCGCTCTAAATAAATTTAGACAAATGTAAGATCCTAAAAATTTTGAGAAGAAATTTAAGCACCAAAAATAGTTGTTTTGGGATCCTCCAACTGAGAAAAAGCAATACAACTGGAAAGGAAGGAACTTCAGCATTTGTGTAACAGTACTGTACAACTATTATATTATGGAAGCTATTGCTATAGATCTACTTCCTGTAATAGTTTAAGACGGGTTTTCAATCTAGTCAGTTGTTTCTCCCATTCATGCCATAAAGGTAAAGGTTCCCCTCACACATATGTGCTAGCCATTTCCGACTCTAGGGATGGTAATCATCTCTGTTTCAAAGCCAAAGAATCTGTCCGAAGACATCTCCGTGGTCATGTGGCTGGCATGACTAAACGCCAAAGGCGCACAGAACGCTGTTACCTTCCCATCAAAGGTGGTTCCTATTTTTCTACTTGCATTTTTTGTGTGCTTTTGAATGGCTAGGTTGGCAGAAGCTGGGACAAGTAACGGGACCTCACTCCATTACGTAGTGCTAGCGATTTGAATTTCCGAACTGCTGACCTTTCTGATCGACAAGCTTAGCATCTTAACCACTGAGCCACCGTGTCCCTATTCATGCCATAGTTACAGTCAAAAACTCGTCCCCTGTAAACATCTGGTTAGATTAATAACACTCACTTGACTCTCTCTTTAGAATGATATAGAATCTACCTTCCTTTTCATTAACTCTTAGGCAGAGAGGTAAGGATGCCATCTTATGTTAGATCCTCATTTTATGAGGTTTTACAGCATCCACTCCATCTTGGGGCTGGGGGTGGAGGGATTTCTTTAGTTTTGCACAGTGTATATATTATTTAGTTTGTTTGTTTTTACTTAAATTGACCACCAGAAGGCAGTGCACAACCAGTTTAATACTATTTGAATTTTTGTCAGTTATATACAGTACTGTATAGCCACAAATCTTATTATGGGCTTCCTAAGTTCCATCCCCAGTAGAGGGTTTAGACCAATTATATGCTTGATCTTTTTTCCCATAAAATGTCATTGGTCAACATGAATAATCAAGATACATAAAAACACATACAAAGAACTTATGTAAAAACATATTTTTGCAATTTTGTCCAGTTATTCAAAGGAGTCAGATGCTTCGAGCTAAAGGTGGCAGTGCTGATGCTGTCAAGAATATTATCCACTTCCTTAGGTATAATAAACTCAAAATAATCCCAGATAGCATCATAAAAATCCCTGTTTACCACATTGGGTTCTGTCCATTTGGCATCCAGCCAAAATGTATATGTAACATAATCATACACCAAACCTTCCAGGGTCTTATCCTAAAATAAAAGCATTTTGATTTTTGTACACAGTTTTCCATAAAATACATATTTTGTATGAATTGCGTATGCAAATTATCTGAATATACATTTTTTTTTGTATGTAGCTTCTCTAAATGGACTCATTTTTTTCAAGTGAGAAATATTTATAAGATGTTAAATTTATCTTCAGAATTCATTACAAGAGATGCTCTTTTGAAGGATCATCACATTCTTCTTGCAAATAAATTACTGGCAATGCCCCCCCCCCCATTTCCATGGTTGATAAGACTGCGCAATGTTCTACATTCAAAAGGGAAAGGCTGCTTCAGCAGCTCTGTGTGTATGTGCCTACACAGAACCTTTGAGCAATTCCTTAAAGTATCTAATCACCACAGCTGGAACTTTTCAGTTTTTCTTGGGAATAAGACATGTTTGGCTTCAGGAATTGCTAACTGGTGGTGAGTACATGCTCCAATCTGAAGCACAGATCCCCCCTTTGAATCTGAAGTGCTTAATAGAATTACTCATGTGCATAATGTTTCTCTTTCAACAATTAAAATGTGGAATAATAAATAAGAAAATTAAACTAAATAGTTAAAGACATTTTGTCTTATAAGGCAGAGTTCCCCAACTTTCCAACTTTGTGGACTAGCGGGGGCGGGATATATGGTTCTGGGCGAGTGACTGGGACATGTTCCTACCGCTTGGGCAAACACACACTCATTCACCCACTGCTCACACAAGTGGGATGCACATGTGCTCGCCTGCCACTTCTGAATCCCAGTTCCAGTCAGATCCTGACCCAGTAGTGAGCCACAGCCTGGAGGTTAGGGACCCCTGTTTACAATGGCTATCACAGGAATACATTCAGACATCCAATAACTGTGGTCCACAGCAAGCATCAAAACACTCAAATATCTGGTAGTCTCAATATTCACACAAATCATTTTACATGCATGCTCAAAGATGAAAAAGGTATTTGGGATGCCATACAAGAGCTTTTATGGGTCATACATGCTACTTTCTGATCCTGTGTGTGCATGTGTGTATGATTCTGTTTAGAATGCAAAGTGAATTTAAAAGAATCTTAGAAATATGTAATTCTCTGAATGGAAATCTTATGTGTTGATGAATATTTGGCTACTATTACAGCTGAATAATAAACAAATTCATAAGGGAAAACAATATTCCATTTAAAAAGAATTGTCTGGCAGATGTAGAATTCGGTAAGAACATCAAGAAGCCAAATCTTCATCTCATATGTTATTTATTTGTTAGTAATTTGGATTGCCCTTTTCGGCCTCCCACCCCACTTATTTTTTAGCTTTCATGTTAGTTGATTTATGTGAACGATGAGACTAAGTTGGAGCTTTAATGCTTGCTTTGGGCCTTAGTTCTTGGTTGTCTGAACAGTCATGCATAGAAATAATAAATAGCTAGCTGCTAATTTTCATGGTTCTGCAGTCTCAACACAACAGTGACGTGCGGTGAGGTTTATGACTGGTGAGGCACTGACACAGTGCTGGGTTTCAAATATTTTTAGACTTGTGGACTTCAACTCCCAGAATTCCACAGCCAGGCATGCTCATTTCCAATTTAAAGCGACAGCATTTGTTTTTCTCCTTTGCTCCTTCTTTCTTTTTCTTTTTCTTCTCCTTCCCCTTCTTCCTCCCTCTCTCCCTTCCTCCCCCTCTCTCAAACACACACACACACACACACACACACACACACACACAGAAGTTGGATTGGACTATCTCTCCTACCCCTTCCCTCTCTCACTCACTCTCAAACAACCCCCCCACACACACACAAAAGTTGGATTTGATATCTTTTCCAGTGGCTTGAAAGCAGCTCCTCTGCCATCCCCCCCCCCATTCCCCTGCTGCCTTTCCCAAACACCTCCACCATTGCAAATGCAGCCTGCTGTCTGGGTGGGAAATGCCTGGAACACAATAAAGCCCACCCACCACCTCCTGATGGCAGGCTGGGGTGAGAGGAGAGGCAGAGAAGCCGGAGGGGAGCCGAGCCGAGCCTTCCAAAAGAAAGAGGCTGGGGAGAAGTGTGTGTACTACAGCATGGCTCTTTGCCTGGCTTCCTGCCTCCTCCTGTGGTCTCCTCAGTGCTCGCTTGTGCTCTCCCTCCCCAAGTGTAGTTTGATTGCAGGTGGAGCCACGTTGCCTTTTCAAACTTGTAATCAGTGAAGCTGGGCTAGATTTTTATATAGTTTTATCCAGCTGTGTGTGTGTGAGAGAGAAATGAATGGGGGCCTGGGGAGGAAGTCACTACACTTGGGGAGGGAGAGCACCAGTGAGGTTAAGCAGAGTTGATTGCAGGTGGAGCCACGTTGCCTTTTCAAACTTGTAATCAGTGAAGCTGGGCTAGATTTTTATATAGTTTTATCCAGCTGTGTGTGTGTGAGAGAGAAATGAATGGGGGCCTGGGGAGGAAGTCACTACACTTGGGGAGGGAGAGCACCAGTGAGGTTAAGCAGAGTCATCCACGGTGAGGCAGCAACTAGCTCAGCTTTTTCCTTTTACTTTTTTTTTCATGATGAGAGTGGTGAGGCTGTGCCTCACCTGCCTCACCTGACTGCACGTCACTGCAACACAAGTACACCTGTAAAAATGACTGTTTGGTCTGTTCAAATGTAGCAAAAGCAAATTTCTGACACATCTGTGATGGTTGAGGTCCTTAATTTACCCTATTCTTCATGCAAAGACAGTGACACAGATAGCCAAAAGCAATGTCCTGCTCAGAGGACATTATGGCCACCACTTCAAGAGCTGCAATGTCATCCGTTGGCAAATCAAGATGCTAATTTCATGTTACAACCCCTACATGGTTAGGATCTAGGTATCTTTGGGACCTCTTGCTCTCAATGATGTCTGCTTCTCCAGTAAGTTCTGAAAGGGTGACCTTTCTCCAGTTCACCCCCTCTCCATGGAACAGCACTTCCTCTTATCTCTACCTTCACACCCAACATTAGACTTTCTCCAGCTGTGTTGGGATTTAGAAGGCCACTGAGAACCAGAGTGGCGGACTATGGGGATTAAAAGTACTATGAGACCAGAAAGAAGAGATATCTCCCCTTCAATTAAGTATTTATTTATATTGCTGAAGGTGTGTACCATGGATGAAAAAGCATGGATCATGCTATTTTGTATTTCCATATGCATTATCTTTCTTATTGATACTTCTTAGAATTCATTTTTGACTAAGTGCCATGGAATCTTCAGTAATAAATAAAGTTTAAAAATAAAGATAGGTTTAATAGGAGAATCAACAAATGTAAAGGAAATCCTAATCACTCATTGTGGGAAATATATATTGTCTCCAAATAAAGGCTGCTAAGTCTCCAATACCTGCTGCTGGGAGAAAGCAAAGTATTTTCTCTTAATTCTCAGATTTTGGCTTCTTTCAGAAATATTTGTTGGGTTGAGGATCTCGCAGGTATTTTCTTGTGGTTGCTTTAGACTCAACTGACGACGCAGTGATTCATCCTACAAATTCTACTTGATGTTTGGGAGGAAAATGGGTGGGAAATGAAATTAAATATAATTTGCTGTATCCTGGCATAATTAATTCTAGGATTCGTAATATGAGCATTCTGGAGAAATGTTCTCTTTCACCTCAAAAATATGTCACAGCTGCCCACTCTTATAGAAAGAGTGCAGAGTGCTTTCCCCCTTGACAGCTTAACTGCTTTCAGCATTTTTCTCAAAGGCTTCAATATCAGATTTTTGATGTGCCCTGACTAATCATGTGCTAATTTCACTTCGCTCATCTCAATTTACACTCTTCAGTCTTTCCCTGGTTGAAAGTACTCAGCAAAAAACTTTCTGCTTGAAATAAGATCTCAAATCTCCCATCACTTTCCTACTTTGGATAATGTCCTCAAACCCTCTGACTATTTTATTTCTCTTCCCCAGTATTTAAATTATTATCACACAACTGAAGTGAATTACAAGATTTTTTCTGCCAATGGAACTAAAAGAAAGTCCCCCCAAAGTCCAAAGTTCAATAAATTCCTCTCAGGTCATCTAAAACATTTTGGCTCAAAGAATATCCTACTATTTGGTTGGATGGGACAAGGGCAGGCCCAGGAAAAAGAAAAGGGACCTGTTTCATTTTCCCTTTATTTCTAGAAAAATGAATAATAGAGGAAAAGAAATAGAAAGGAGGGTTGATAAGCAATTATCATGCACAAGAAGTATCAGTAGGAACCAAAATTAGTTTAGAGAGACATTTTAAAAAAGAGATATCTGATATTGTGTTCCATTAATGTTGTTTTTCACATTTCCCACTGATCCTATCAAAATAATGTAAATGTAGACAAATATTTACATTTACATTAAATATGAATATTAAATAAAAAATTTAATGTGCCCTAGCAGCAAAATTGATGTTTAGATAAATAAATGAAATACAGAAATAAAAACAACGTTCTTTGTTAGTCTCAGTATTCTTCAATATCATCATAAATGATTTAAAGGAAGGGACATAAGGAAAATTCATCAGATTTGCAGACAACATCAAGAAGGGAGAAAAGCCAACGCATTAGAAGAAAGGCTCGAGATCCAGAAAGATCCTGAAAGAATTGAGGATCTTTCCAACAAAACGGGATCTATTGAACAAAATGCCATTCACTGTGGAAAAAACTAAGATTTTACACTTAAGCAAGAAAAAGCAAATGTATAGTTATGGAATAAGTGCTGTCTGACTCAACAACCACAGGTAGCATGCAGAGCCATTTCTGAGGGCACACAAGATGCTGCCCTGACAGCTTCAGCGTGCATGCACGTACTGACCAGCTGATTTTCAGGTATTTTTCACCCTCCGGAGATTTCCATGAACTTCTGGTAACAGAAATTCCATTCCTGAACTTCTGGTTTGTGCATTGGGCTGTTTTTTGCTCTCCGGAGACTTTAGGAAAGCCTCCCGAAGCCTCTGGAGGGAGAAAAATGGCCCAATGGGCGACCCAGAAGTTGGAAAATGGGCCAATTCCAGTCTCCGGAGTGCCTCCAGAGGGCCTCCGGGTGCAAGGAAGGCCATTTACCCTCCCAGGCTCCTTGAAAGCCTTGGAGCCTGGAGAGAGTGAAAAACAGGCCTTCTGATCCAACCGGAAGTTGGCAAATGGGCTGTTTTCGGCCTCCGGAGGACCTTTGGAGTGTGGGGCAGGCCTTTTTCACCCTCCCCAGGCTCCTAGAAAGACTCTAGAGCCTGGGGAGGGTGAAAAACAGGTCCACCATGCCATCACATGACAAAAGTGGGGGGAGCATGGGAAGGTCACACATGCATGTGTGGAGGGGGGCATGCGCACATGCACGGGGTCATGTGTGCATGCGTGGGGGGAGGGCACATAGAAATATGAGTGTAGCACATGCATGCAATACCCCCCCTGCATTCCCCCCACTTTTGGCACGCAATGGCAAAAAGGTTAGCCATCACCGCTAGGGGGCTGGAGACTGAAACATATAATGAAAGTCTGCAGGATCTGTGTTAGGGGTGTAACCCTAGGCTTGGCTTGGCAATGTATATAAGCTATGATTACTTTACTGTTACTTTAAATGCTTAAGAGATATAATTGGTTTGTTACCTCAAGCAGCCATAAGAGGGAGCCAGAATGGCTGTTAGCTCTCTGTTTTGTTAGACGTTGATTGGTGTATTTTGAGGTATTGTGGTTTGCTACTGTTTAGCTATACTTTGTGTGTTAGACTGACTATTTTGATAACTGAATTACTGAATCGTTTATGACGGACTGTTAACTGGACTCTGAATACCTCTATATTTCTACATAGTAAACTACTATATTTTTATACTATTCAGTGTCTCTGTATGCTGGTTTGTGCGTGTTATTCCATATCACTCTCATTACGCTTCTCTGCATACTCGCTCTTCTAACGGGGAGATTAATTACTTAACATTCTGGATACATCTAGTCTAATGAAGGGAATATTATAGCCATCTTCCAATATTTAAGAGGCTGTCATAAACAGGAGGGGTGGGAGTATTCACCAAACTACCTGCCAGCAAGACAAGAAGTAACAGAGGAAAATGTGTTTGTGAGAGCTTCCAACCTGGACTAAAGAGAAATTTCCTGACAGGGAAAATAATTAATCAGGGAACAGTTTGTCTCCACAAGTTGTGAGTGCTCCATTACTAGAGTTTTAAAGAAGCAATTGGACAGCTATTTGTTTAGAATACTATAGGATCTCTGCTTGGGCAGGGGTTGGACTAGAAACCTTCCAACTCTGTTATTCTGTATTTTATAAAAGGGAAGGAGAGAAATGCTGTATGATTTTAATGAAGAGGACCCTATTTGTTTGTTTGAAATGTTTCACGTAGGGATGGAATTCAGCTAGTAGATGAGCAGGGAATTCTTTTCGTATATCTTTCAATCCAAGGGTGAAATTGTAATTATTAATGGTACATTATTTAAATAATGATATTAAAACATAATTTTAACTAATATTTCCCCAGGGTTGTCTCTACGGTAGAGTCGAAAAGGTCAGTGATGCAAATAAAATCAGCAACACACATAAAAAAAAATAGGTGGAACTTTGATTATACTATTGAGGCTCCATCTTTACTTTTGTGATCATAAACTATGGACATACTTGTCCTGCTTACCTCCTATTGCTCTCTCCCATTCTGCAGAAAGAATTGGAATTGTAAATACCTCCAGGTTTGTGCAGGGCTACCTAACTTGGCCTGCACAGATTGAAATCCAAAATTCTATTTTTATTTTCATAATCATTATGATTTACAAGTGTAAAAACATAAGCCGATCTGTAGACAACATGCGGTATATTGACAGAAACAAGTCAGGTAAGGATGTTCAATTAATTAAAAGTGAAAAGGGAATGACTGCTTCATTTGTTCTGACATTTTTTCCACATTTTACTGGTATTTTATGAAATGGTGATGCAGTTCATTCTGAAGAAAGTGTGGAAATATGTATTATAAATATATTAGGAAAAATACAAACAAGTGGAGACTCCGCAAAAAAAAAAAAATTAAGACAGCACTCAATACAATACAATACAATAGCAGAGTTGGAAGGGACCTTCGAGGTCTTCTAGTCCAACCCCCTGCCTAGGCAGGAAACCCTATACCGTTTCAGACAGATGGCTATCCAACAATTTCTCCTCAGTTCTAAGTTGCTTCTCTCCTTGATTAGTTTCCACCCATTGCTTCTTGTTCTACCCTCAGGTGCCTTGGAGAATAGTTTGACTCCCTCTTCTTTGTGGCAACTCCTGAGATATTGGAACACTGCTATCATGTCTCCCCTAGTCCTTCTTTCTATTAAACTAGACATACCCAGTTCCTGCAACCGTTCTTCATATGTTTTAGTCTCCAGTCCCCTAATCATCTTTGTTGCTCTTCTCTGCACTCTTTCTAGAGTCTCCACATCTTTTTTACATCGTGGCGACCAGAACTGAATGCAGTATTCCAAGTGGGGCCTTATGAAGGCATTATAAAGTGATATTAACACTTCACGTGATCTTGATTCTATCCCTCTGTTTATGCACCCTAGAACTGTGTTGGCTTTTTTGGCAGCTGCTGCACACTGCTGGCTCATATTTAAATGGTTGTCCACTAGAACTCCAAGATCCCTCTCACAGTTACTACTACTGAGCAAGGTACCACCTATACTGTACCTGTGCATTACATTTTTGTTGCCTAAATGTAGAACCTTACTCTTTTCACCATTGAATTTCATTTTATTAGATAGTGCCCAATGTTCAAGTTTGTCAAGATCCTTCTGTATCTTAAGCCTATCTTCTGGAGTGTTGGCTATTCCTGCCAGCTTGGTGTCATCAAGATCCTGCCCCTTTTAATGTCTGTTACATTGACTAATGTAAAAAATAGATAGGGCTTCAAACTGATGAACATTTTTTTTTCCAATTCATACCATGTATTTATCAGTTTGAAGCCCTATCTATTTGGAGATCCCTAAGACAGGATCTTATTTTCTTTTGACTCCTGAAATAAGTGTGTGGCATTATTTTTGGAGAGGTCTTATTATTTTTGAGGTGCAGGAGGGCCGCACCTCACGGCTGCTACTGTGTTGCAATATTTCAGGGAGGGCTTATTTTCAGGGGAGGGCTTATTTTAGCACATGCACTCAAAAGCCTGATTGGGTTTATTATCCGGGGAGGTCTTATTTTCAGGGAAACCGGGTATGTTAAATGTATGCATATTCTTAATTTCAAGAATATGATTGCAATTCTCATTTGGTTAAGCATGGGCATCAGGTGTCTTCAGCCTTTCTTGCAATGATACCCAATTTGCAAAAGTGACTATAAATCACTCAAAAATAATTAACAAAAAGCCAGTTGTTTATTTCTGCTAGCTGCAAACTATACATGTGCTGCACTGAATAATAATGATCATAGCACCATGTAAAATATTTGAAAGAAGTATTCCCAAATCATTTTAGAAAGTTTATTTGACACGTTAAAGCAGTTGTGTCCTTTGCAAGGCCCTATTCAATGACTTGGAAAATCATCTTCAGTAGAAGTGCTCTGTATGCATATCGGATACAACATGAAAAAATAAATATATAATGCAAGCTCTCCATAAAGATGCTACCTTAACAGTTTAAGACAAGTACAGTAATCCTCAGCTTATGACAACAAATGGGACTAGAACTTTGGTTTCTAAGAAAGATGGTTGTTAAGTGATTTATGCCTGATTTTACAAGATTTTTTTCCCACGGTTTTTAATGTATAACTGCAGTTGTTGAGTGACACATGTGGTCATTAAAAGATCCAGCTTCCCCCCTGACTTTGCTTGTCAGAGGTTAGATGGGAACATCACAAATGGTGATGACATGACCCTGGGGTGCTGCAACAGTTGTGAATACATGCTGGTTGCCAAGGGTTTGAAGTTTGATCAAGTGGCCATGGGGCTAATGTTACAGTTCTAAGTAGGAGGACCAGTCATAAGTCACTTTTTCAGGGTCATTGTAACATCAAACTGTCAATAAATGAATGCTTGTAAGTTGAGGACTAACTGCACTTTGCTTATACTAACACATTTTGCAAAACAATTTTTTCAAAAGCGTTGCATCTTCTCATATGGATTTAATTTTAAAAAATACAAAATGATAACTTATGTTCAGATCTGTCTGTCTGTCTGTCTGTCTGTCTGTCTATCCTATCTATCTATCTATCTATCTATCTATCTATCTATCTATCTATCATCTATCTATCTATCTATCTATCTATCTATCTATCATCTATCATCTGTCTGTCTGTCTGTCTGTCTGTCTATCTGTCTATCTGTCTATCATCTATCTATCATCTATCTATCTATCTATCTATCTATCTATCTATCTATCTATCTATCTATCTATAATCTATCTATCATCTATCATCTATCTATCTATCTATCTATCTATCTATCTATCTATCTATCTATCATCTATCATCTATCTATCTATCTATCTATCTATCTATCTATCATCTATCTATCTATCTATCTATCTATCTATCTATCTATCTATCTATCTATCAAACAATTGGAGATTTGCAATCTTTTAAATTGACATGCAGAGCAAATATAGTTCACAGCTCAAAGTACCAAGAGTTCCAAAGAACACATAATAATTGTGAAAAGACATTTTCAGACAAATTAGGCAACTTTTTGTCTCTCAACTTTCTTCACATTGCTTCCAGGATATGCCAAATCTGGAATCTGCTGTCTACTATTGCTCAGGGCCATGGTTTCATTTGAACCACTACATCAAGTTTCTTGCAAGAAATAGCAATATATAACAATATATACTGAAAAGTTCAGTTACAGTTACCCCTTGAAGTTTCCTTGGCAATATTTTGGAAATAGTTTGCCTTTCCCTGTTTTCTAAGGCTCGCAGTGACTGTCCCAAGGTCTCCCAATTTCTAGCTTACCACCAAATTCACAATCTGGGCATGAACACTTTATATTAATTGTACTAATTTTGGAGAATATATGAACTATGTTATGTGGAATACAAAGCTATAAAACTGTTCCACCAAATACAGATATTTCCAAGAAAACTGCAAGTGTAGGCAATCATCAGAACAATGATTCAAAGGCACCAATTAAAAAAAATCCTGAAATTATTAACTAGTGTGTTTAATTTAGGTTTATTAAACTCCCATTGCTTTTCAGTGGAGAGATCAAGGTAGATTTCAATTCCTATAAAGAAGAAATGAATAATGAACAACCACCCTATGCTGGAATCTTAAAATATATAATTAAAAAGTTTTTAAAAAATCCTGTAGTTTCAATCAGCTAATGATAAAAAAACCCTCATTATTTCAGAAATACAGACATATATTTGAAAGTTTTCTGCATCCCCTTATTTTGATTAGACGTTCAATGTACTCCCTTGCCCCCATCTTATACAGAACATTTGTGCAATTACCTAATGAATTCTATCTATAGCCTTCTGTAGTCGATGGTAAACTTTCTGCAAATTAAATTACATAGCATTCAATCATACTGCATCCCGTAATGCAGGCCTATTTCTTAACCTTATCTCCTCTGTTCAAAACCCCTGCCATGTCATATGATTTTCCTCTGAGAAACTCTTTGAAGATACGGATGATGTTAGCTAATATTTTTCAGTCTTGGTGGCATTTAAGGAAAGTCTGACGGTGAGGCCTTATGCAACCAGTCACTGACCCACTCCACCTGAGCTTTTATTGGCTCAGATGGGTTGTGTTTTATGAGGATAGTTAGCTTAAAACAAGATAAAGGATGGTAATCTCTGAGGTATTTTGTGAGCTGTTTTTCATAAAGATCTTCAGTCTCAATATGGTTCTCATAGTTCTTTTCTTTCCTCATTAAACTTTCCCAATTAAACAATACAATGGCTTTTTATTTTATGCAGAGACTTGGTGTAACAGTTGGTGAAAATATTTATTCACAGGAGATTAAAAAAAAAGGGCTATGCAACCAGTCCAGCTGATTAATTTCATTGTTTAAAATGCTTCATTACCTAACGAGCAAAAATGCTGCAATTACTACCAGAGGTGGGCTGCACTTACCTTAACAACGGGTTCGCTGGTTGTGAGTGCACTGACACGGAGCTTCAAACACGCAGCTAAGACAGCTCTGGTAAGTACAGCAGGTGCAGCACAGAACTCAGCTGGCCAGCATGGCCATGGGGAACGAGCCAGAAAGTTACTTATAAATGAAAAGGATAATGCAGGGATAGGTGAGTCAGTCAGTCATCACAACTACCAGTTGCCTGAACCGGTCTGACCAGGCAACAGTCCGTCACTGATTACTACTCAGCAGTGCATATAATACTACAATGGGATTACTAGATTTGTTGCCTAAGAGTTAGTGAGCAAGTTTTGTGAACAAGTCTACATTTCCTCCAATTACAGTCTTACAATATAATACAATAGCAGAGTTGGAAGGGACCTTGGAGGTCTTCTAGTCCAACCCCCTGCCTAGGCAGTAAACCCTATACCGTTTCAGACAAATGGCTATCCAGCATCTTAAAGATTTCCAGTGTTGGGGCATTCACAACTTCTGGAGGCAAGCTGTTCCACTGATTAATTGTTCTAACTGTCAGGAAATTTCTCCTGTTCTAAGTTGCTTCTCTCCTTGATTAGTTTCCACCCATTGCTTCTTGTTCTGCCCTCAGGTGCCTTGGAGAATAGTTTGACTCCCTCTTCTTTGTGGCAACCCCTGACATATTGGAACACTGCTATCATGTTTCCCCTAGTCCAGTGGTTGGCAAGCCGCGGCTCGCGAGCCACAAGCGGCTCTTTACACATTTTAATGCGGCTCTTCTGTGTGCCGGATTATTATGCTCCCTAATCATTGTGGATCGAAAAGAAAAAAGGGAAAGGGGCGCTTGTTTTGAAGCGCCCGCTCCCCTCCCTCCTCTCGGGCACTTCAAAACAAGCGCCCCTTTCCCTTTTTTCTTTTCGATCCACAATGATTAGGGAGGATCCTGAAGTCGGGCGGGGACGAGAAGCGAGGAGGCAGAAAAAGAAACGGAATCCAAGCCCGCTGCAGGAGACGATGGTGTGTGTGTGTGTGTGTGTGTGTGTGTGTGTGTGTGTGTGTGTGTATGTCAGCTTCCCAATCGCCGGCCTCGATTTCCCCGGCGCAAACCACACAGCGTGGTAAACAAGCAATTAGCCGAAGCGTCCCACCAGGGCCAAAAAGAGCCATTCTGCTGGATTTATCCTCGCAATAAACACGCAAGGGGCCCCAGACGGCAACCGGCGCTCGCCTCTTGTCAGGGACCATCGCGGTCCCACTCCGCTCGTCACGGGGAAGCTGCCGCAGGGCCCCGCACCGCATGGGCTGCTGCCACCCCTGTCATCAATCCCGCCCCGCGTCTGGGATGGCAGGAGATATAAAGGCGCTGCCAGGAGAAGGGGAAGCAGGTCGGGTGGGGAGCAGAGAGGCGAGAGGAGCGGGGCCTCCACCATGGACGCTTCCCGCCTTTTGCTAGCGCTGGCCTTGCTTCTCTCGGGCAGCCTGAGGTCAGTCAGGAGTCTCAAGGAGGCGCTCGGCTCCCAAGAACTCTTGGCTGAAGAACCCAATGGCTACCCGGAGATGTTTTTAGACTGGATGGTAAGTTGCCCCCCCCCCCCCCGAGGAAGCAGGGGACTGCTTCGGCCTTCCGACAGCTTTGGCTGTTTTAAGACTGGTGGACTTCAATTCTCAGAATTCTGGGAGTTGAAGTCCACCAGTCTTAAGAGCCAATTTTGCAGATCCCTGGGCTAATATGATTGATGCCCTTGGTGGACTTCAATTCTCAGAATTCTGGGAGTTGAAGTCCACAAGTCTTCAAGCTGTCAGGTTTGAAGACCCCTTGGGTTTTTTTCCCTAAAGGGTTAGGGATGCAAGGATCTTGTAACTTGACAGCTTTAAGACTTGTGTGCTTCAAATGCCAGAGTTTATTTTATTTTTATTCTTCATATTTCTAAACCGCCCCTCTCCCAAAAAGGGACTCGGGGCGGTGTATTGAAACTAAAAACAGTGTACCATCCTATGTATTTTAGGTTTTAAAAATGTGGCTCTCAAAATAAATTTCAATCGTGGTTTTGGCAAGATTTGGCTCAGTTGAAAAAAAAAGGTTGCCCACCACTGCCCTAGTCCTTCTTTTCATTAAACTAGACATACCCAGTTCCTGCAACCGTTCTTCATATGTTTTAGTCTCCAGTCTCCTAATCATCTTTGTTGCTCTTCTCTGCACTCTTTCTAGAGTCTCCACATCTTTTTTTTTTTTACATCATGGCATCCAAAACTGAATGCAGTATTCCAAGTGGGGCCTTATGAAGGCATTATAAAGTGATATTAACACTTCACGTGATCTTGATTCTATCCCTCTGTTTATGCAGCCTAGAACTGTGATGGCTTTTTTGGCAGCTGCTGCACACTGCTGGCTTATATTTAAATAGTTGTCCACTAGGACTCCAAGAGCCCTCTCACAGTTACTACTATTGAGCAAAGTATCACCTATACTGTACCTGTGCGTTTCATTTTTCTTGCCTAAATGTAGAACCTTACTCTTTTCACCATTGAATTTCATTTCATTAGATAGTGCCCAATGTTCAAGTTCGTCAAGATCCTTCTGTATCTTTAGCCTATCTTCTGGAGTGTTGGCTATTCCTGCCAGCTTGGTGTCATCTGCAAATTTGATGAGTTCCCCATTTATTCCCGCGTCCAAATCATTGATGAAGATGTTGAAGAGTACCGGGCCCAAAACAGAGGTTTGGGGTATTCCACTGCATACTTCCCTCCATGTAGACGCAGTTCCATTGAGGACTCCATGTTGTGTGTGGTTAGTCAGCCAGTTACGAATCCATCTGGTGGTGATGCTGTCCAACCCACATTTTTCTACTTTATCTAATAGTAGGCTATGGTCTACTTTATCAAATGCCTTACTGAAGTCCAAGTAAATTATATCGATGACATTCCTCTGGTCCACTAATTTTGTCACTTTGTCAAAGAGATTAGTCTGGTATGATCTGTTTATGACAAACCCATGTTGGCTTTTGGCTATTACTTTGTTTACTTCTAGGTGCTCACTAATTTGTTGCTTGATTATTTTTTCCAGAATCTTTCCTGGTATTGAGGTCAGGCTGATAGGTCTGTAGTTTTCTGGATCTATTTTTTTCCTTTTTTGAAGATGAGAACCACATCAGCTTTTTTCCAAACCTCTGGCAGTTCCCCGGTGCTCCAGGATCTCTGAAAGA
Organism: Natrix helvetica; assembly: GCF_964273705.1. NCBI lineage: Eukaryota > Metazoa > Chordata > Lepidosauria > Squamata > Natricidae > Natrix > Natrix helvetica. The sequence goes on along the minus strand of NC_138550.1, from coordinate 29,550,698 downwards.
TATAGTTCAGTGGTTCTGAGATCTCGTCTGCCAGTTCCTTCAGAACCCTGGGGTGTAATCCATCCAGTCCTGATGATTTGAACTCATCTAGGGTAGACAGGTGCTCACTTACCATTTTCTTCCCTATTTCAACTTGTATTCCTAATCTGATTTTTGTGGTGCTGTTTTTGATAGGTTGGACTGTTTTTTCACTTTGTGTAAAGAGAGATGCAAAAAATGAGTTAATTAGTTCTGCTTTCTCCCTGTTGCTTGTCACCTTCTTTCCACTTTCTCCCAACAATGGACCAATTGTTTCCTTAACTTTTTTATTGTTTTTAACATGTTGGAAGAAACTTTTTTTTGTTATTTTTTACTTTTGCGGCAATCCTTTCTTTATTGTGAGCCTTAGCTTTCCTCACTTCATCTTTACAGGCTCAGGCTATTTGCTGATATTCTGCCTTAGTTATGTCCCCCTCTTTCCACTTTTTATACTTATATTTTTTTGTCTTTCAATTTGTCAGAGAGTTCTTTATGCAGCCATGCTGGTTTCTTTTGGGAGCTGTTAGTTTTCTTCTTCATTGGTATTGTGCTAGATTAGGCTTTTGTAATCTCATTTTTCAAAATTTCCCAAGCTTCTTGAGTTGTTTTCCCATTGAGTATTTTCATCCATGGAATTCTTCCCAAACTCTCTCTAAGGTTATTACAATTATCTCTCTTAAAGTCCAAGACTCTAGTTGGACTTTGTTCTACTACTTGTGTTTGCATAATGTTGAATTCCAATATTGCATGGTCACTTGCCCCCAGGGTTCCTGTGGCTTCAACACCTTCTATAATTCCCTCTCTGTTAGTGAGAATTAAGTCCCATATGGCTGATCCCCTTGTCCCCTTCTCTACTTTTTGGGAAACAAAGTTGTCTGCTAGGTTTGTTAGGAACCTGTTGGATCTTCCACTTGGCGCAGAGTTTGTTTCCCAGTTGATGTCAGGGTAGTTAAAATCTCCCACTACTATTGTGGTGTGCTTTCTAAATACCTTAGTTAGCTGACTAGAAAAAAGTTCATCTACTTCCTCTGCTTGTTTGGGTGGCCTGTAGTATAAACCTATGGCAATGTCATTCCCCCCACAACCTTTAACATTGACCCAAATGCATTTAAGATAGTTCTCATCATTGTTGTGCTCAATTGTTTTTATCATAGATGTTTGATGAGGAATTGGAGATAATCTTGAGAAAGATAGAAAAGAACAATTTAAAAAAAACTTGAAATAACCATGAGATAGAAACTCAAAATAATTCCACTTCATTTTGCTTAGTAGTAGAAGGGACAGAGAAAACCTGGAAGGCTTTCTGCATTCTGATACAAATCCATAATAAATTAGCATGCAGGGAGCCTATGCGGCAACTTTTTTTTAACCCTTGCCTTAAAGGACTGACAATGTCTAAGAATATTATAATATTGGCCATATTTATTTTCAATTGTGTTTACAATACAATACAATAGTAGAGTTGGAAGGGATCTTGGAGGTCTTCTAGTCCAACCCCCTGCCTAGGCAGGAAACCCTATACCGTTTCAGACAAATAGCTATCCAACATCTTCTTAAAGACTTCCAGTGTTGGGGCATTCACAACTTCTGGAGGCAAGCTGTTCCACTGATTAATTGTTCTCACTGTCAGGAAATTTCTCCTCAGTTCTAAGTTGCTTCTCTCCTTGATTAGTTTCCACCCATTGCTTCTTGTTCTACCCTCAGGTGCTTTGGAGAATAGTTTGACTCCCTCTTCTTTGTGGCAACCTCTGAGATATTGAAACAATGCTATCATGTCTCCCTTAGTCCTTCTTTCTCTTAAGCTAAACATACCCAGTTCCTGCAACCGTTCTTCATATGTTTTAGTCTCCAGTCCCCTAATCATCTTTGTTGCTCTTCTCTGCACTCTTTCTAGAGTCTCCACATCTTTTTTACATCGTGGCGACCAGAACTGAATACAGTATGGCGACCAGAACTGAATGCAGTATGTTTCAAATAACCCAAGTAGGATATTTGCCTTTCTAACAGCAGATTGATATTTTAATTCATGATTGATATTTTCAATCCACAATGATTCTAATATTAGCACCACAATTTATTTGTAGATATTGCATTGTCTTGAAACTTTCAAAATATACTTCTAACTTCTTCCTAAGATTTGTGTTTCCTGCTTCCCTGAATCCTGATACCTCAGTCCATGGATGCACAAAGTTATTAAGAGAGTGATAATAAAGCAAATTCTTGAGCTACAGTGGCCAGCCAGAAAAAAATATATAAGCTTGTTATATTTTTCCTAGGCAGCAAGAACCAGGGCTCAGCAATATGCTGGCAAGCAGTCATTTCCATTTGATAAAGCTTACTAGGTTTGCACTTCCCATTTATCCTATTTTTCTGCATTCCCAATTGTAATTGGTCCATTATAAGAAACATAGTCTCCATTATTAGAAAACAAATTCAGGGTGACAGATTGAATATATAATTCTGCAAAAAAAAATCATGATTCTAGAGAGATAATTAAAACACACAAAGAAAAAGAGAGTGTTTTTTTCCCCCCCGTTCTATAATGTCCTCTCCTTTGCTTCCTCCCCACTTTTCTACTTCAACAAGGAACAAGACAGAAATGAATGTCTGCATGCTAGAATACCCATAAAATTAGTAATTAACAAGTGTTCTGGTCTGCCCTATCTATGATTCCCTCCTTGCAGCTGGGGCCAAAAATCTTAAATATATCATTTAACCCTACTCCTTCTCTTAGGATTGTCTCATAACATACATCCCTCCTTTTATTAAATATGTGATACCCCTTTCCATGTAGCTTTCTGAAAAGCTACAATATTCATTGGGAGCATCATGTTGACTGTTGATTGAACACTACATGCTGAGGCTAATCTAGTTATTTTATAGCACAAGAGAAATATAACAATATTGCTTTCCTAAATTTCCTAATATTCTTTAGGGCGAACCCTATCATTATCCACAAACATCTATCAGCATAGGGATTAGTTTTTCTTCTCGGAATATCTATCTATCTATCTATCTATCTATCTATCTATCTATCTATCTATCTATCTATCTATCTATCTATCTATCTATCTATCTATCTATCATCTATATCTATCTATCATCTATCCCAAAGCCAAATACCACTCACTCATCACGAAATCTCCAGAACCGTAAAGGCTACAAACTTGAAATTTGGCACAAATTTTCCTCTCGGCTTCTAGGTCCTCTCTAAGAAAGGATTTTTCAAAATGACCATCAGATCATTAGTATTTCTTATACAGTAATTAACACACTCTGATGCTAAGAAATTCCATTCCCCGTCTCCACCTGAAAAGAATTCTGTTCCAACTGCCAGTTGCCTTATATTAATACGCTCTGATCATAAGGAGCTAGACATTCTACTCCCCCTCCCTACCTGAAAAGAACTCTGTTCCAACTGACAGTTTCCTCAAATTCCATTACCTCAGTTCAAACTAACAGACATTCCACTTCTTCACTCAGGAGCAGTCTGGGGCTCTTTACAGTACTAAACATCAGTACTTCACCAAAATGTCTATGCCTTCCACCTATAAAACTCCTTCTGGATTCAAGGTGGCAGGAGCGATATTCCCATATGTGTTTCAATCACCAACCACCACTAAGGCAACAGATTGAACCAGAGTAAACTGGATTTCTCCTGCATTGCCCAACCACATAGTTTTGTCGCAAAGCACGGTTATCCAGCTAGTAACAACTATAAGAACATTTTTTTTAATGTGTCTGTAGATTTTCATTAACACAAACTGATACATCAACCAACCAACCAACCAACAAACAAACCAAACCTGCATTTCAAGGGGGACTTCCTTTTGAACAGAGATGATTCAGAATTCAGGCATACATATTCAAAAAAATGCACCATGTCCTCATTATGTCTATGTAACTAGACATCAAAAACAAGATAAAAATTATATTGTAATATAGGCAAGAGTCTGAATTACAAATGGCTCTTATGAGCCTGAAGCTCATTGTTACATTTATCAATCATCTCATCTTTCCTTCATCATTGTTGCTTTAGCTGATGCTCTTGCCATTCTATCAAAGAGGAATGCTCAAAGCAGATTATGATGATGATGATGAAGAAGAAAACTTCAAGCAGAATAAGTAAAACAGTTGAAATATAATTAATATAACCTGATTGTTACATACATAAAGACTGAAGTGAAATGCACCAACACAATAAAAAATAGGACAATAAAAATGTGTCTTGACTCTTTAAAAAAACAGTAAGCAAAGGGTCTATAAAAGGAATGCCTATCTTGATCAAAGCTTGGTTATGCCAAAAGAGAATGGAATACATCTCACTCAATTACAACTTAAAGAAAGAGCATTAGAATTTAAGCTGGAGAGTTCTGTTTATAGTCTTTGCAATAGCTGGTTTCCATTGTTGTTAAGGCTTTTATAGTACCTGCAATCAAAATATTAGAATTGTGTCCTTTCATCTTTCTACTTTTTTTCCAACTTAAGCCACCATAACTGTAGCAGTGTAGCATCTGCAGCAATTGCAGTTCTTCAGTCACTGTATTTTGTCTCCTAGCTTGATAAATAAGATGTGAACCCTGGAAAATTTATGACACTCCTTATTTAATGTAAATTATATATCTCTTCAAAGGCTGGCAAATTTATTATCAGTCACTCCTATGTAGAATTTATGATTGCCTTTTTAACTGAAGGAGCTTCAAATAAATGAGTCCAACTCTGTCTCAGAATAGTGGCAACAAGATACAGGAATTTCTCATGGTTAAGACTTTTGACATTCTTTTTTCTTTGGCAACATTTACTTGTGTTTATTACATATTCACCCAAACAGTTGACAGCTTTAAATCTGGGAAGATTCAACAAAAGCAACACTACTGTGTCAGCTCCCTGGTGTGAGATTCTAGCTCTGCCTCGCTTCACTAAATTCAATGGAACCATTTCTGGAAGAGTTCCTATTTTAGAAACCAGAATATTGGGGTTCCATATATTTTCAAGGCCTTGGGCATTGCATAAATTGAAAAAAAAACACACCTTTAAATGGGATATTAGAATAATTAGAACTTGTTTTCAATACCTATTTAAAATTATTCTGAATGAAATATACTCTTTGTCAAGAATAATTCTGCAGAAGAGAAGAGCCTTAGAACTTCTAAGAGCAACTAAAATGAAGCGTAAACTTATTACAGGAGAAATGTTGTCATTATGTCTGTAGAAATAGGAAAATTGAACAAAATGATCAGGTTCTTTAAAATGCTATCACTTTATTTTTTTCCCTATGCAGCTTCTAACATCAGCTGGTTTTGGAGTTTTTCATGGTTAATGTCACTTTTTCCTAAATTAGATGCTTGGGGAAAACTGATTTAAAATGGCTCCTAATTTTCCTTTCTCCTTTGAATTTAATGCTTACTGAGTTTACTTGTGGCAGATATTTATGAATAAAGTTATACTGTTTTAAATCTAAAACACAGAAAATACTTTTCAATAGTGAATTTTGGGTTTTATATAATCAAATGAGGCAACAAGTAGTAGAATTACAAAATTATTACACAATATCTCATTAAATAATATTACATTCAAATGCACCCGATTTTCTTCAGTAAATTTGTTTGTTAATTATACTTATGCTGTCCAACTCAGGATTGATTCTGAGTGTGGTACAGATTACTTTTTTTTAAAGCACACTTTAAAAACCTCCTAAAATACATTTAAAAATAACAAATAAAAGTGAACGTGTAAAAAGCGAAAATACAAAGTAAGGGTGGAAAAAAAAATAACTGAACAAACACTGCATCCCTGGTGGACAACAGAGGTGATATTCTACTGGTTTGGACCGGTTTGCCTGAACCGGTAGCAGAAATCGCAGGTGGCTCTGCCCACCACCCCTGGCTCTACGGAGTCCCATTTAAGCCATTTTTTGCCAAAAGTGCATGCGCGGAAGACTGTGTGTGCACATGTGCAGAGGTGGCTAACCAGTAGGAAAAGCATACCACCCCTGGTGGACAACTTATCCAAGCCTGAGATAAAAAGCTGGCTTTTAAAGCATCTTTAAAGGCTTTCAGGACTGATGCTATTCCAGAAATCAGGCAGCATGCCAGAGAAGGTTTGCTTCTTAGTTCCCACCAAGTGAAAATGCTTATTGAAAGGGAGCTGTCAAGGAGATGTCTTATAAGTGAATCTCGTTTCAAATATCTGCTTCTTCAGCATTTAACCTCCTTCTGTATCACTCCCAAACAAAAGAATGTATTCTGGAGGAGGTCTTCTTATTCTCTACTATATTCATCTTTAGATTGTTGCGTATTATGATTATAGCTATTATCCATGGGTTTTAAATAGGTAAAGATGTTAAAGGTTTTTTTTTTTAAATTGTGTCTGTGTCTGTTAGTGCTTGCGCAACTATAATTGGAAATGCATGGTGTACATTTATTCCTCCTCCATTCTCCATTAACAGTTGATAAGATGATCATACTGCACTTGAGGATAAAACAGCTCATGATGGCATAGCTTTTATAATTTTAAACCTCTTTGTAACATTAGAGATGTTACAGCTAATGTTTGCACTTTGATGAAGAAGACAGCACATCCTACTCAAAGAATGCATTTGCTGACAAACACCATCAGTAAGTACTCATCTCTGAGATAATGTACTCTTCAACACGTTATAGTTCCAAAAGAATTCATACTGGATACAATGGCTAATATATATCAACCTAAGATTTCAGGAAAGCTATAACTAGTGTTTTCAGAAGAAGCATCCAAGCAACTAAAATGGATAGGTCTTTTATGTAAGGAAGGAAGCACTAAATGCCTAAAATTATACCTAGGTAAAGGTTCCCCTTACACACATGCGCTAGTCCTGACTGTAGGAGGCAGTGCTCATCTCTGTTTCAAAGCTGAAGAGCCAGCACTGTCCGAAAATGTTTTCATGGTCATGTGGTCAGCATGACTAAATGCCAAAGGCACCCAGAATGCTGTTATCTTCCCACCAAAGGTGGTCCCTATTTTTCTACTTGCATTGTTACATGCTTTCAAACTGCTAGGTTGGCAGAAGCTGGAACAAGTAACAGGAGCTCACTCCATTATGCAGCGCTAGGGATTTGAACCGCCAAACTGCCAACATTTCTGATAAACAAGCTCAGTGTCTTAGCCACTGAGCCACTGCGTCCCTATAAATTATACCTACCCGATGGCAATTCCTGATAGTAAGGACTGCAAACATGAAGTGTTGAAAAGTGAAGCTTTGTGATATAGCCAGAAGTAAAATAACATATTATTTATTAATATTTGCTCTTAGTTAATATAGCAGTTTTATTTAATCAAATACTTCTACAATCTTTATTTCAATTAACCTCACAAATGACTGACAAAAGTAACTGTTATGGCATACAATGAATACATAAAATTGGACATTTGTCACATGAGCTAATATTAAGAAATCATTAGTCAGGTGGATGTAAAATGGGATTCAAATAAATTTAAAGGCAATAGCACTAACCTTAACTAGCTAAAGATCAAATAAAGAGAATGAAAATACAAAAAAAGAAAAATATAGAGAATGTCACATAAAAAACAGTAGGAAGGCTCCCGAAATGTCATCCCATGCAAGACTTTTCTGATGCAAGATATCTATTGTTTTATGTCATTTTTGATAAGAGGCCTTCTAGCTCTTTCTTTATAGCAACCAAACAAGGACATAATTAAGGTCCACTTTATGAAATTAAAATATTATTATCTTTATTCTTCATAGCTGCACGAAAACCATGTGATTCTCGCATAGGATCATGGCTGTCATACTGAAAGACAGTGGCTCAAGTGATACATTCTAACGTTCTTTATCTGTTCCACACTTATTATTGCAAAATATTGACATTATATTCAGAATATGTGCCATTTGCATGTGGCTATACGTACATTTGTGCACGCACCCACACACATGCATGAATGTGTATAAGGAAATCCACAATGATATATTAATCGGAATATTGAGTTTAACTCAAGGAGATGCAGGTTTTAGCTCTCCTTTAGGTCCTTAGCCATGGGAGCCAACTGTGTGTCTTTGGTCTGCTCACTGTGCTCACTAGGCAGGGGGTTGGACTAGAAGACCTCCAAGGTCCCTTCCAACTCTACTATTGTATTGTATTGTATTGTAAATCCATTCTGTACTGGGCGAGCATAGTAGATTCTGGCCCTTAACTTTCAATGAACAAATTTTCATTTGGCCTACAATGGCTTAATTCAAGATGATGATGATGATGATGATGATGATGATGATGATGATGATGATGATGATGATGATGATGATTGTGTATATTCATGTATGTGTATATATGTGTATTGATATATTAATTTTGATACATTGTATGCTATGATATATTCCAGAACTACTGGAGTACTGTATATATATATATATATATATATATATATATATATATATATATATATATATATATCATATTTTCAGCTCATAATTTCCTTTAGAATAAAGAACAGTGCCAGCAATTAGTTACTTATACAAACATTAACATGATAATCCATCCCTGGAACAGATGTGGAGAAGAAGTGAAAATGTGTTGGGTACCAGATAAAAGTAGTCTGAGCAATAGCACCACGGCCCCAAACTGCTTTTGTGAGCAAAACCCATTTTTCTTTTTACAGTTTTTGCCAAACCCATTTTCATTTAGACTTGATCAAATCATTTGACAGTGCAAAAATTAGAACAGAATTCCCGTGTCCAGGTGTGCAAGCAATGATAATGACTATGAATGATGGGAATAGAAATCAAAAGAAAGGCTTGGAGTAGAAGACACAGTCTTGGACGTAGAACTATCAGTTGCTCATCAGAGATCTATAGTGGCCATCAATGTTGTGCAAATACCTGGTAATTGGACAACACCTAACAAATGGATTAATCTTTACTGTCATCATCTGGACCAGATGCTATTTCCTTCTCTAAACTTTATTCCACAATTTGCTTCAAGAAATGAGGCCAATATATATTTTCAGAAATCAATCCAACTTATTATAAAGTTGATGCCCATAAGCATTATAACAAGGTTGGACAATATATCTCCTTGGCTTGTATAGCTAAGGAGACTGCCCACTGAGCCACTTCTGTGATTTCCTGGTCAAATAGAGTTAGGTTCCAACAGTGATGGATCCTATCTAAATATTGACTTCTAGAGGACATTTGCAATTTTGTGTTCATGCCAGGAAAAAAGGGATAAAATATTCCAACTAGCACTTTATCTTCTCCTACCATCTTCTCATTCACCTATTCTTCTCAGGTGGGCTCACCCGAAATGGAAATATTGGTGCTTAAGGATAGAAAACCTCTATAAAATGGGTATGCTAGACTCTGGTATGGATGTAGAGGAGAGAAAGAGACAGGGAATTTCATCTGTAATTCTAAATTTCTCTGCAAATCTAAAAATGGATGCCTAAGGTTTCTATAATATCTTTTGAAGTCTTATCATTCCCACTCCAAGCCTGAAGAAGATTGTCATCCCAATATAGCTAGTCCTCCTCTCTCTCTCTCCTTTCTCCCTCTCTCTCCTCCCTCCTTCCCTCTCTCTCCTCCCTCCTTCTCTCTCTCTCTCTCTCTCTCTCTCTCTCTCTCTCTCTCTCTCTCTCTCTCTCTCTCTCTCTCTCTCTCTGCCACAGTTGACATAGTAGTACTGATGCAATGTCACTGGAGGGTCAAGGAACATCATTTTGCCTTGCATTGTTGAGGGAAGGGGACAGAAAAAGAAATAAAGCAAAAAACATTCATTCAGAATACTTTATAGTTGGCATTTATGTTAATCTAGTAGTTTAAAACATGCAACTGCAAATAGATTAATAAGTACCAGAGTGTGAAGTTGACAGCATTCCCTGCACTTTTGGCATATAGCCATGCTGGCCACATGACCACAGGAATTGTCTTTGAACAATGTTGGGTCCATTAGCCAGGAAACAGAGATGAGCCCCATCCCCTAAAGTCACACATGACTGACAGGGAAACCTTTACTTTAGTTTTTATCGGTAGGAAACTGGATAATGTATTGTGAACATTGATGTCTCCGTTTCTTTCATTTTTAACATAAATGAGTGGCTTGTTGTATTTTTCTTCTTTTAATCACACTTGTTATTCTCAGTGGAGACATTTTATTATTTTTCTAATTTCTTATTCAACCAATGTCCAACATTTGAATAATTACCCATATTTTGAGACAGTGAACTCATTCATGCAATATCTTGAATCATTCTATGCTTTTTTCTCATACATTTCTGCATAACTATGGAAACTTGTTGCTATTTTAATTCTGATGTTTTAATAAGTCATCTATGTAGTATTGTCCATACTAAGTCCCTGAGTCCCCTTTATTCTGAAATTAATTATTTAAAAAAGACATTTTGAGTTTATAGTCAATGTCAGTTGTTTGAGCACAAGATTATCTCACACAATAATACAACTCTTACCTTAAAGTCTACTAGTATCTTTTTTATTATGGTTACTTCATAGCTTCTTCTACAATTTGTTCCATTTCCTATGTTTTGGATTCCCCCCCTCACTCAGAATATAAAATATATTCTGAGGAACTATGCTTGATCATAAACCCTTAATAACTCTTGATATTTCTTACCAATTTTGTCTGAAAAGGGATGAATATATATATTCATATATATATTTTCTGAGGTTTTCGCGGGTGTTTGTATGTATGTCTTTGGTTGTTTGGGTTTTCTCCCGCGTAGAATTGGAAGTATCTTCACGACGTTTCGATGAAGTCTCATTCATCATCTTCAGGCTGTTGCTTCCGGCTTGGTGCTTCCGGCTTGGTGCTTCCAGGAGCTGAGATCTCACATTTCTCCTGGAAGCACCAAGCCGGAAGCACCAAGCCGGAAGCAACAGCCTGAAGATGATGAATGAGACTTCATCGAAACGTCATGAAGATACTTCCAATTCTACGCGGGAGAAAACCCGAACAACCAAAGACATACATACATACATACATACATACATACATACATACATACATATATATATACAGAAAAAAGACCCAGTGATTACCAAGACTACACATATGGACATGAAAAAAATCTAATAGTGTTGAGATTTCTTTGGAAATTTTGTTCAAAAAAATGTTAGGGGAATTTGATGTTGACCCTAAATCGACTATAGAGCTTTTTTGTTTGTGTGCACATACCTAGATGCTATACAAAAACGAAAATGTTTTAAGTTTTAAGTAGCATTCGTTAAGGGACGCAGTGACCCGCTGGCTAAGCTGCTCAGCTTGTCGATCAGAAAGGTCGGCATTTCGGTGGTTCGAATCCTTAGTGCCACATAAGAGACTTAGCTCCCATTACTTGCCCCAGCTTCTGCCAACCTAGTTTGAAAGCAAGTAAAAATGAAAGTAGAAAAAATAAGAAACACCATTGGTGGGAAGGTACCAGCACTCCGTGCACTTTCAGCATTTAGTTATGCTGGCCACATGATGACGAAAACGACTTTGGATGGTGCTGGCTCTTTGGCTTTGAAACAGAGATGAGCACTGCCCCCTTGAGTTGGGAACGACTAGCAAGTGTGTGCAATGGGAACCTTTACCTTTAAGTAACATTCAAGAAACACTTTGAGTCCTATTTGTGTCAGGCCTCTTCCCCACCTCCTACCCCTCAAAAAGAACCAGATCTTTAAAGACTTTACTTATTCTCAAATGTGAAGAAACCTTTTTTGGATAAATCAATTTTATTTTTTGCTGATTTTTACTTTTGGCTTTTGGCTGCCTTCCAATGAACCAGCATGGCTGTTTATGATGCAAAGCTGTTAGAAATAAAACATTTCCAGCAGCTTTCTTGGGATAAGCATAAGAAACCAAGCCATACTAAGAACCAGCAGACAACATGTCTCAGTATTTTTTAGAGGCAGAAACACCTCTTTCTAATGAGTAAATTGAAGAACAAACAAACCAAGTCCTTCTCTAATTTCCTCTCTCCCTCCAACTACCAATAAATTGTTCTTGTAATTGACAATGCTTTGGGGGGAAAAAAGATTGTTTGCATGCTGGAAGAGGATATTATATGTGAACATAATCGATTTTGATTGTTTTTTAAGTATAATTGGTCCTATAAATTCAGTAGTGTCTTGCTTCAGTTACATGATGTATTAGAGACATATTAAATTGCAGCAGTAATAAGATGATTGTCTTCTTGGCTACCTTGTTAGAATGAATATGAAGTCATATTTATATTTATATTCTGGTTAAATTTCAGTATTAAAGATGATACAATAGCCTGAGCACATACCACAAATGAGTGTGAGAGCGGCTCTTATAGTGCATTTAAACACATACTTCTAAAACTAATGTGTTGGTTTTCATATAATTTGGGACATGGAAATATATGAATTTTTCCAGTATACCAAGTATATTTATTTTCTGGAAGACCTGACAAAGTAAATTCAGCCTTTCAGTTTGTGCTCCCCACCATTTTTTTAAATTTATTTTGTAAGCTCATATTTCTTCTTTCTAAGCAAAATGCATGTCAATATTGACCTTTATGAAAAAGTGCTTCCTCAACTCACCATCTTCCATGTGGTTTGCCTTTGTTTTCCATAATTCTTTAGCAAATATTGCTAGGAATTATGACAGTGATGACCAACACAAATAGAGATATCTGAAGGGACACAATACAATACATTTGTATGGTTTTTTAATGTTGGATTCTCAGAGCATGTAATTAAGAGGTTAAAAGAACGAGGGTGATAGCTCAGAGGTTAAGATGCTGGGCTTATTAGCTGGAAAGCTAACAACCCGAGGTTTTGAGACCTGATTCCTGCACAATAAGCTCCCATTACTTACCTCAGCTCCTGCCAACCTAACAGTTCAAAAACATGCAATGCAAGTAGATAAATAGATACTGCTTTAATGGGAAGGTTACTTCATTCCATATTTTCATGCTGGCCACATGTTGACAGAAATGTCTCTCAGGCTTCCTTAGCTGAGAATCAGAAATAAGCATGATTCAACTGAGTCAATCATGACTGGATACCTTTAGGGAAACCTTTAGCCTCTTTATTGCACTGAAAATAATCCATCAGGCTTATATTTGTCTGGCAATCACTTTCAAGAAACCCTTCCTTTCCTTCCTTCCTTCCTTCCTTCCTTCCTTCCTTCCTTCCTTCCTTCCTTCCTTCCTTCCTTCCTTCCTACTTTCCATCCATCTACCATGTATGTACTGCCAATATCACCTTACAATTTGTGTTCTGTATCATATACATCAAGGGGAATAATTTAGAATTTATAAATAAAACACCTTTCCCTCCAGATACTGCAGGCCCTACGTTCAATATTTGGATGACTCTGGAAATAGGCAACAACAATGAAGTAGAAGATGTATCTCTGATCCCTCCATTAAGTAATATTAATGGAATAGTAGTGAATTTTAACAGATGTTTATTTATTATTTATTTTAAATAACAACAGAAAATAGGAAAAGGAAATATAACATGAATATTGCAAAGAAACTACATACAAAAGTGGGTAAAATATACAAAAAGTGCTTAAAAGGCAAGAAAAATATGAAAAAGCAAAATATACTACATCATAATAATAGTTACCAATTATAATTCTATATATGCTTACCTAATGTAAACATTTTTCAAGTGCATGCATATTAATTTGTAATACAAAAATAATATTTATATAGAAACAATATCATTTTACAGGTTTTTTTTGTTTAGTACATTGTACGTGTTTCTCAATCTTGATAAACTGAAAGCATCTTCCAATGATAAAAAATGCAACATTGAAATAGAAATCATTACCGACAAACCAAAATAGCACCTTAAGGACCAAATATATCATCCAATCCATAATATGAGGGTCCATCTCCATCTATTCCAAGGCTCTGCTTAAAAGCCAAGTTTTAATGTATTTCAGGGGGGAAACTAATTAGGGTGAGTGCCAACCTAATTTGGGGAAGTATTCTTTTTTAAAAACAAGAAGACAATTCATTGTGGTTATGGCATTGCAACTAATATTCATAGAACTCCTAGGTTTTCCAATCGGAGTATAGATTCTTCCTTGAAAAATTATTAGCTGTTGAAGCTAAAAAAATATCACTGAATCTAAGAGCCCACCTTTCACTAAACAAGCATCTGAGATTGGAGTAACTGAATATGTATAGCCTGCAGGACAAAAGGGAAAACAGGGGGACATAATTGAAGTGTTTAAAAATGTTAAGGTGTGAATAAGGTTCTTGAAGACAGTACTTTCAATAACAAGCAAAAATCAAGAACATGGGAGCATAACTTCAAACTGACAGGAGGGAAGTTCAAAAGCAATATTCAAAATATTAAGTTACAAAAGAATAATGGAAGCTTGGAACCAACTTCCAGCCAGGTAGTGGGTCAATCATCAGTAACTGAGTTAAAAAATGCTTGGGATACCTGCCTATCATCTGACAAAAATCAAAAGATAAAAATAATAAGATGATTATTATCTTATCAAGTATCCACATCTGTATCCACATCTCCCTATCTTAGGTCCTTAAAAAGAATTCAACAGATAGACAAAATGGCAAATCCAGTCTGAACATTTGGCTGAGTGTGCAACGACCCAAAAATAAAAATAATAAAAATAATGAATAAGTAAATTAAAAAGGAAAGAAAACAATAAAAAAGAAAAGCTCAAAGAGCAAACATGATGGACCATTACATTTTTTTTCTGCCATATTTTCTATCTTTCCAGCTATTAAACTAAAAAAAACAGTCTTCCGAAAAAAATGAAACTTAAATTTAGATTTGATTTTTGTGCAGTTGGCTTGCTATTTTAGCACAGATTAATTAATTGATGTTTTAGCTCCATAAAACCATTTTTTTTTGTTATTTCAGCTTCATGCTAGAAATGCTGTTAAAATCCATGGTAATATAGCTCAGGAAAGAATGCTCAGACCTGATTAGTTGGTCTATTACTCTTGAACCCTAAGTATTATGAAAATTACAGAACAGCCCTCAGTAGAGCTAAATTAAGACAAGAGATAAGAATTATTGTATGTTTCCTCTGCCAAATGGATATCCCTAAAGGTGTTCATGGACATCCATATTTCCATAACGAACTGCAATTGCTTCTTTTCAGTTTCTCTTTTACCTACATCAATATGGACCCATTGGATGACAAAGACAATACATACCAGTCATATTTGTATGGGTGTGTGTCAGGGGTAGGTTCCTGCCAGTTCTAACCTCTTCTATAGAAGAGTTTCCACAAATCTACAGTGCCATTTAGAACCGGTTCCAGCTCCCTTCCCCCGCCCCGTCTGCACATCATCAAGATGAAGAGCAAGACGAGGAATTCTGGGAGTTGAAGTCCACAAGACTTAAAGCTGTCAAGTTTGAACACCCCTGGGTTTTTTTTTCTAAGGGGTTAGGGGTGCAAGGGTCTTTCTTGTAACTTGACAGCTTTAAGACTTGCGTGCTTCAAATGCCAGAGTTTCTGAGCCAATATTTTGGTTGCTAAGCAAGAGCATTGTTAAGTGAGTTTCACCACATTTTACAAGTTGGCCACACCCACCCAGTCACATGGCTAGCAAGCCACTCCCCCAGTCACATGGCTGGCAAGCCACTCCCACAAAGCAGGCCACACCTACAGAAGAGGTTCTAAAATTTTTTGAAACCCAACATTAGTGTGTGTGTGTGTGTGTGTGTGTGTGTACATGCTGCTACTGAGTATCCCATGCTTTTCATTAGAATATAAGCACTCTGACAATAAAATTTGAGTGTTCTAGTATTTAATTGTAGAAGCTTTCCACTTGATTTGACAGAAGACATGCTAATAATTTCTTCAAACATTTTCCAGACCAGATATATAAGAATTTTTTTAAAAACATGTCACTAATATTTTGCTACTACATTTGAAGAACAAAGTAACTATGAATATGTGTTCTCTATAAAAAAAATGATTGATTACAAAAGGAATGAGACTATAAGAAGTTCACTTTGACAAGAGTGACAAGAGAATGAAAGACATCTAACTGCCAAAATATCACAATCAGTTTTAGCCAAGTCACATTCTTATTTAAATTTGCAACACAAAAATGAGAGTGCTAATTGCAAAATTAGTTGGATAATGCTAAGAAAACAAAATCTGAGAGGATTAAAATACCCGAAAAATAAATGCAAATATTTAAAAGATAATTTAAGAATTAATATAAGCAAAGGATTTTTTTCTGTTATTAACAAGCCTTCATTTATTTGTTTCTCATTATAGAGGAGATACTATTTGCATTCAGGGATTGATGGATTCATCCATCTCTAGTCCAATTCAGTTGTATATATCTTCACTGATAGATTTCTCCATCCTGTTGTGAAATAAATTTGCAGCTTCTGTTTTTCTGCTGTTGATAATATTGCATAAAGCTGAATATATTATTTTACAAACTACATTTTATATGTAATGTATCCTAAAATAGGTTTTGAATGAATTTTAACCTGAGACATATGTATTATTTTCAGAGATGATTTTTGAATTATATCCCCTTATTCATGCTTTTCCTAACTTGTCATATAACTCTACACTATGTGTTGCATACATTCCCAACCATTGCATATATTTATCAAAGTAATATGCAAAACCAGCAGATTATTTTTAAAAATGCAAAAGTGTGTACAATTCAGAATTCTGGGATAAATGCATATTCATATTTTTGAGTTTTCTTTTGAAAAAGCAACATATTGGCAAACTGATACACAAATAGAAAAAATAATAGTCTGCAAAAGCTAAATTGACAGGTCTATCAACTGCAATACCCTTTTCTGCCATCTTACCCTTTCAAAAAAGTAGAGAAATATGTTAATATGAGGTAACTGTATTGTGGTCTGACTATTGCTTTGGGAACATCTAAATGAGCCAATTTTTAAACATGTAAATTATTGTCAAATGCTTAATTTTTTGCATGAAAGCAGTAATATGGTTTGTTCCATTCAGTTTAATTTCCAAAAAACCAGCTTTCATTTTTTTTTCTGAAATAGTACTTAAGGGATTAATCAAGGAAAGTGACTATAGCATTCCTATATGCCAGAGTTCTGATATAAAATGGTATGCTATATTTGGATAACTAATATATTAGACAAAAGTTCAGAGTATAAGGAAGATCCTCCAAGTGACTCTATTTTTCTATTTCTTAGCTTCTGTATTTGACTTTTACTGTAAAGCCCCAAAACCAGAAGCTCCATGGGTCAGAAGGATAGAGAACAGCCAAAGGCAGAAGGATACAGAAGGCAGAGAGTATCACTTTCCAGTGGCTAGATCTCACACAGGCTGTTCTATTAAGAAAAGAGATTGAAAAAAATCGATAACAAAGTAGGGTGATTGCTGTTGGTTTGTGGTTTGCCTACCATAAACCATAATCAATATTTACTAGAGCAGTAATATACTTAGGAAACTATGGCTCCAGTGTGATGAAGGAGCGAGGAAGAGAAAATGGGCATTTAAGGTCTTTGGAGGCAAATGGCAGCATCTTAATGATCATTTGGATACTCTCAGGTTTCTTTATTTATTTATTCAGAGAGACTTCATTAGTGCTTAAATCACGGAATGAGGAGGGAGGAATCCCCAGTCTGGAGAGACTCTGAGTTAGTATATTTAGTGGCTAGACAGTTCAATTCCTCGGTTCAATATCTGCCTGCTGAAAATGTCTAATATTCAAAGCAGGGAAGTTGAATCCATCTTCATGGCTCCACTTTGTCATTTTTATTGTGAGATACAATGCTCTCTCCAATTCAGATGTACTGTTTTAAACGCTCCTTTAAAGGAATCCCAAAATAGATCTTGTTTATGAACGTAATACATGAGCTACTGCCCATGTCCCTACTGACAATTAACAGAGTAGACAAAGGATGTGCAGACAAATTACCTTCCCAATACAAATGAAAACATTATTTCCAAAGCATAATAAAAGCATAATACTATGCACGATGAGAATGGTGTACATAGGAAAGCTAGAAGAAACCTGAAGAGCAGATTCATCTCTTATATACTGAATTTTTCGGACTAGAAGACATGCCAAGATTTCAATGAGGTAAGTAAAAAAAGAAGTTTTTGTCCTCCCTGGCCCCCAGGAGCACTCTGCAGGCTTCAGCAGGGCTGGGGCAAGGCAAAAACATTTTTGCAGAAAATGGGCAAAAAAATGGGCCACTTTTTGTGAAAACAAGAGCATTTTGCCTTTCCCCAGCCCTATTGAAGCTTGAAGAGTGCTTCTGGGGGGCTGGGAGAAAGCAAAAGTGCCTTCATTTTTGCGAATAATGGGATGCAAATATTTTTTGTCTGTATTTCGCAAAAATGGGATGCGTGGGTGGGGCTTTGGGAGGCAAAAAATGGCTGTATTCAGTGTATAAGATGCACTACATTTCCATGCTCTTTTAGGAGGGAAAAGGGTGCATCTTATACTCTGAAAAAATATGGTATATCCACTAAATTCAACTATTGCCAATTGTGTCATTGTAGAAACAAAGTGCACTTTACCCTACTACATTCAAAGATCCAGCGAGGCCATGAAATACATTTATTTCTCTTGGCAGGCATTCCCTTATGTCCAAAGCTTTATCTAAAAATCACAAAAGGATTCAGCTTTTAGTGGATTTCGGAAGGTTTGAAGATAATGAGTCTGGGCAAGGAAAAGTAAGATCGAAGAATTAAAGAAGAAATAGAACTGAGACTGAAAAGGGAAATACTGCAGAAGATGATTTTTTTTGGTGTGCTAATTCCTTCTTTCTGCCAAGTGTGTTTTCTCTGCCTGCCTGTTATATTGGAGGAGGAGGTCAGAGCAGAGCACAAACGCTTCAGAAAAGCAAAGCAAGGAAAGAGCAGGCCAGCATTGTTGACTCTTCAAGTTTCCTTCTAATCTCTTTGTAGTTACAAAGAGTCCTACTGTGCAGGTGGTAATATAGCAGCAATGCTTTCCCCCCCTGTGCTCACTTGTTACAAGAAGCAGCTACCACACTGAGAGGAATGCAGTGCTAGAGGGCAGAACTGCACCAGGTATAGTATATCCCATTCATAAACACGTCTTTTTGAATCTCCAAAATTCATTAGGAAAAGGGATGATTTTTTTTTTTTATTTTAAGAAATTATCATGGTTAAATACACACATACACATACATGCACAAAAAACCCCCCATAATGACATTTCTCCCTGCAGGCATATTGAAAGCAGAATAGTAATGCATGCTTAAAAACAAATGAAATGCTGCTGCCCTATCAAAGCATTAAATACTGGTCTGATTAAAGTGGAGGTGAAATAGTTTCTGTCATCCTGTTGTTCAACAATCAATTATTTCCCATACCCTCAGCCCCATCTCCTTGTCTTCCCTTCTTTTCCTCAGCTGGATTCTCACTTCCTTTGCTCTTGCTATTATTTCCTTTTCCTTTCCAGCGATATGCAGAATTCTTTTGCACTTCCTGCTGGGAATGAATATGAATATTTGCTCTCAGCAGAACTAATGTGGGATGAATATTAATGAGAAAGAAGTCTGGTTAATGCTCCCTTAAAAAAAATGTATTACAGTTTTTTCTAAAAATCCAAAGCTTTTGGGATTGTCCGACCAGGAGTGGGTGAGTGGTGACTGTGCATGAAATTTCCAGTTGAAGGGAATGTTGTTTATGCAACAAATTGGACTTCATTAATCCTACAAGAAATATTAGATTTTTTACATGTCTTTTCTGCCTCTCAAGTAGTAAAATCACTCATTTTCTATTGTTAAAATATGATAAGTCAATATCAATTTCAACAGTGGTCATTGGTCTTATTAGGGTAACAGATTTCGTTTAGGAGGTGTTGAATAGCAACACAAGAAATTGCAGATTTTCTATAGGACTTATTAAAATCTATTGAAAGACAACTTTCCACAAAGCAAGCTGTCTGTCTGTCTGTCTGTCTGTCTGTCTGTCTGTCTGTCTGTCTGTCTACCTATCTATCTATCTTGGCTCATTTCAGATTTCTGCCAAACTCTTTTGCCAGAAAAGATCTTTATAATTCTTTAGACTAATTCAAAATACAAGCTTTCATTTCTTTATGATAAACTAAAATGATAAGTGACAAAAAGCTTTACAACTTTTCATTTATCATAGACTTTTTTACATCTCCCACAGAATATACTATAGCATTTGCAGCAAGAGATTTAATTCAGTATTTCTAGACCACTCCTTTACAACTGAAATGGGCAAATTCACAATCCCTGATTACGGCAGAAATAGATGAGTGTTAAAGTCCACTGGTACATCCCTGTTGCCTTTCCTTGAACCAAATATCTGCTACTGTACAACATAAATGGATTTTAGGAATGTTAGTAGAGGGAGATCAGATTTAGACAAAGTCTTCTTCCCTTAATGGGAGATTGTCAATAGCCGAATTAAGGTTTTCTTTCTGATGAAAGGGTTTCTGTGATATTTAGAAACATTATTCTTCTATCATGTGCTGATAAATTCATTTTCAATGTAAGTCCATCCCAGGGGTGGTATTCGCTTATCTTCCCTACCAGTTCGTAAATGTGAGCATGCACGCATCTGCTCATGCACTCCATCTTCTGCGCATGCACTTTGCCTAAAAAAGGGCCTAAATAGGATGCTGTAGAGCCCGGGGTGGGTGGGTGGGGCCAGTCACGATTTCCACTACCAGTTTGGGAGAACCGGTCAGAACCAGAAGAATGCTACATCCTCATCCATTCAGTCCAAATATAGCACTTTTAAAGAAATCAATATGTATGAACCCATGAAAACCATAAAAAGGTTGCACTGAGTCTCCAGTTAGAAGTTAAGAGAACTACGAAGTGACCTCACAACCACTCCAAGAATACAGAAATCCATAGCAGTCAACTATGTGATTGCCCCAGAGTCTTATATGGACACAAAACAAATATATTAACAAATGGTACGTTATTAACAAAGAAGTATCCTCCCTTTCTGCATATGGCCCTAGCAGATTTGGCTTCTGCAGACTTTACTGTAATGTGTTTGTGCACAGTTCATTATGATGTAACTATGTGGATTCCAGTTTACCTTTAGAAAGTGTCATTGGCAAAACAGCCCACCCTTGGACTTTAGAATAGCTTATGTTTTATGTTCAATAGAACTAAAAAAAAGCAATCTAAAGAATGTTGAAATGGACAGGAAATGACACATGAAATGTCTATCATTCTGTGTATAAAATGTTAGCCAAAAGAGCAGTGTATGTGTATGTGTGTATAGCACACACATTCATGTATAATAAAGTCCCTACTGCCTGCCTTCTTTTATAGCAGGTGATATATGCATAATGATGGTGACTTGCTTCATGTCCCAGCATCCTGTTGGTATTCTCAAAGGGTTTCTCTTGGCATCCAGGCTATTCTCCACAGTGTGCGTGTTCCACTCACTGCTGAAGAACTGGCACAGACACAAATGAAGAATTAAACAAAAAGCCCTCAGTACCCAGGGAATCTGGAAAGCTGCTTGTCCTCAGTTGCACCAGGAATCAAAGAGGCATGATTTTCTGTCTCAGAATCAAGTAACTTCTTCGCCTTAAAAAAATTAAAATTCTTTTTTTTCTTTCTTTCTTTTTAGGAATGCTTTCTTCTGAACTATTAAAAAAAAACCACCATTAACATCCAGCTAAATCTTTGGAAGCAGAAGGCTGGATGGTTGTACATAATGAGATTTGTTCATCTTATCTGTTTCATCATTCATCAATACTGTTCTTTCTTTTCCAGAAAGCAGAAATATATTAATCAAAGTATGTTACCAGAGATGGATTCCTACCGGTTTGACCTGGTTTGGTTGAACTGGTAGTGGTATGCCAGCCTGGGTTGCAGAACCAGCAGAGACCCAGGCTGGTCATGCCCCTGGACCTGTTCCCTTGTTGCCACCATCTTTTTCTGGACACAAGCACATGACTGAACTAGCAGTAACACCAGCTAGAACCCACCCCTGTATGTTACATTATGATTGCACATAAAATACCAGTGTACAGGGAAAGGAAGAACAGAGCTGTATATGCCATCATATATGGTAGTCGTTAAATGCAGTATCTTGTCATCAGTTTTGAAGAAATAAACCATTTGATTCCTTTATGTGAGGTTTTGAGGGAGGTTATTGTATCATTTGCCTCAGATAACAAATCAAGCATATAGCCTCTACCAATAATACTGGATTAGACCGGTGTTTAATACTGGATTAGACTGGACTTTGTGTTTGTCATTGTTTCTCAGAAAAATCTACTCTACAGCATTGGTGTTAATATGTAATTAGGAAAGAACAGCTAGGGTCAGAATCTGGAACTGTGAGGATATCATAATGCCCCAAAGAAGGAATGTCAGGAGGATTAGGAGGATTTGTAGTAGCAAGTTATAGGGAGTGTCATTATTTAGCAGAGCTGAATCTCAAGTACACTTTAAAATTTCTTAGCTTAACTTTCCCAAGTAATGTATTATGGTTAGATATTCCAGATCTAGAGATAGATTACATTCTGGAAGGTGCAAGACATCTGAAGGCAACCCAGTTTGGAGAAAGTACTCCCAGACCTTGTCATATCTGAGCCTACACTGTTTCTTATAATGCAGGTCCCCTCACATAGTGAGAACTCTCAATGGCTTCTTCTCATAAAGTTCATTAGCTCAGAGCCTATGACAAATCTTTTCCACCTGTGCTTTGGGAAATGCCATAAGAAACCCTCATGTGTTACTCTCAATGTGTGACAACATTCAGAAGTAGCTTCCTTCTAGGAATAAAACTGCCAGAAAGAGAATCTGCTTAGCAAATAAGTCAGTAGTCTCCCAACAGGCAGATGGCATGGTCATGGCAAATGAGAGGAGGTAAAATAACCAAGTCAATTACGATTAATGCAGTGTGGTAAAAGTATTAGTTCTGGGGCTGTAGATCTGTGTATGAGAGCTGGAAAGTGGAATGAAAGAAGGAGACAGTGATTTCATTTAGCCAGCAAAGCAGGCATATTGGCTTTCTCTTTTTCTACTGGTCTCATTATTCTTTATAGTTCCTTTCACCCCACCTTCCAACTCTGAGTTTGGGGCAAATGAGAAAAGAATACATAGCATGGAAAATAAAATAAGAAATTGCATTCTCCTAGTAGTTTACTTCTCCACTTGTACTTTCTGTAATGCATTTGTTAGAAGTTTGCTACTGCTGGGAAAGTTTAAAAAGCAATTCCTTGAAATCAACATCCATTGTCTTTAAATCACCCTTGTTCTTCTGCCTTTTTTCTCTGTCAGCAATCCATTCATTAAAACAAAATTACTACAAAATTAGTATTAATGGACAATTATCATCCACAAAGAGCTTTTATTTGTAGTTCCCATTTTAATCTCTTTAAAAAAAATAGAATCACATTTTAAATTTCAGGATGATTAATAGAGCTTAATCCTAGAAAGCAAGCACATGTGCTTTAAGATTCAAGTGTTGTGCATAATGGTAATGTATAAGAATGTTTTGAGTGATAATTTATTATTCTAGCCACAGGTGTCAAACCTTCGGCATCCCATTGTTGTCATGTGATGTTTCATGACATTTTTTCCCTCCCCAGAGCTGAGATGGGCATAGCCTGCACATGATGCATCCAATCTGCAGGCTGTCAGTTTGACACCCCTTCTCTAGATCCTCTAAATTTATATCTTCTTGAGTTGGGATTAAAAGGTTGTGGGAAAATTAACTTTTCAAGACCATCTCCAGCAACTTCTCATTCGTACTTTTCTTATTACCTTTATTTCTCTACGATAATAAGGCTCATTTATTTTCTCTTTACAACGTCCATTGTCCTCTACATTTTTACAGAGACACTATCTTCCTGCTTTTTAACAGGTCACATCCCTCCCTTAATTGCTGATATACCAGCAAGATTGCTGATTGATCCTGGTTTTCATGAAGGAATTTTTACTGGGAAACAATGAGATTAGGATGAGATATGAACCTTCTCCCAGGTACATGACTGACAGAATTATAATCTTCCTGCTGGTAATTTCTTAACCTGAATGTATGTTTTTCTTCCAAACAGCCATAGTACATGGAAGAGCACTATTTTTTTCTTTGCCTCTTTTAAGTAAGTAACCACATTCTTAATGTTCATGCTGATCTAAGAATTCTTCTCATAACTTACTGAAAGTGGAAACATTCTGATTCTATTTGGAACCAAGTCAGTTAAAGACTTAAACATGGCTTTATTAATAATAACATTTTATTTTAATGCCTTAGAGCTCTTTAGGACCTCAGCCTCTTGGCAGTTTATGGGTCAAGGTATGTAAAAATGCAGAAAATGGCTTAATAATAACTAGATTAGCAATGAGATATGTGTGTGCCAATGCATGTGTATTTATTATAATTGTTTCCAGAAATAAAGCTAAAGATTTTATATATCCAATTATCATTGAACGGAATTTATCAAAGTATATTTTGCTCATGCTAACACATGATGATAGAAGGATGACAGGGCACTTACTAATTTCAGTGCAACTCAACAGAAAGGGCCTAACTGGCATCTCCACTTCTTTTGAAAAAGGAGATATTTCCAGTCTTGTCATTCAGAAATATATCTTCTGACAGTTCATTCTACAGAAACAAAATGAGGATCAGCATATATCCCACAGGTATTTTGAAAAAAGGCATGCAGAAAGAGAGGGGAGCCATACATAGCAAGGAGTCACAACCTATCCCTCAAATAAACTTTCCCATTAAGGAAGGAAACACTGGCTTGTGGGAAGATGAAAAAGCAAGAAGGTGGACCCATGGAGATCATAAAGTAAAATAGGAATTAAAGCAAAATGATCAAATATCTAACTTGCATAGATCAATTTTGAAGGACCAATATATTTGCCAAGGTCCATTCTAGCAGCAAAGTTCTGCTTTGGAAAAATCCTGGATCCCAGGCAGCTCAACTGAATAAATTTCATTTATGCTTCTCCAAGGATTAATTTGTCTCTGTGCTTATTCTAATATCTTGCTAACTATGGCATCAAGATGACAACTGATCATGTGTAATGGCAATGGCTGTATGATATTGCTTTTATCTCATCTCCATTCACTACTGACAGTTTTAACATTATCAAGGATAATCTTAAAATATCATTGATAATCTGCATTCTAGTTTTAAACTACTGTTTTACTTCTTCCACTACAGGTCACACAGTGGTCCTGATGTAGGACACTTAATTGATGATGTTAGGGAAAAGAAAATTAGAAATGGGATGGGATGAGATCTGATCAGCTCCTATGGGTTCTTTAAATTGCTTCAGACATGCCTTCTGATCACTGGATACAGCTCTGCATGGCTCCATCTTCAGCTGATCTTCAACTAGGTACTGGTTGCTTTGAAAAGCATTTCAGAAAGGCTTGACACCTTATATACATAGATGTAGCATTAGACCTGATTTTTAAAACCAGATTTAGCACACATTCAAAAGAACATGAGATCTCTGGTTAAACACAAACAAATAAAAACAAATTTGGGGGAATACTATTTGTATGCGGGGCAGGAATTCAATTGAAACCAGGAATTAAAGCTAATCCTACCAATTTGGTGCTGTCACCAATCAATATATTAGAGATTTTGTACTAAAGTTCTTGTTTTCACTTGTACTTCTTCGGCAAACTGGGAGAAATATCATTTTGCATTGTACTTCATATTTTATATTGTGTACTTCTCAATGCTGCTGTTTATTACTATTAGTGATATAACATTTTGAATATCACTCACATTCTCCCATGCCTTGCCTTCATGATTGGTAGCTTGACTAGGTATGGAGAAGGGCCATAGGGCTAAGTGGGAAGAAACTGCAGACCATGTGGCATGATTAGAAAGCCTCGGTCGCTCACTGTCAGCATCATTACTTATTTGAAGCTGAACACAAAAAAATTCAATTACATGTTCAATTACACATACGCATTCTTTTCAGGGTAAATAACTTTTGAATTCTATCAGTGTATGTCTCTGCTTCAACAGCAAAAAAAGGAAATTTTCAAGCTGTATTTAAAGTCTACCAGTATGCTATTTATTCTTGTAATAAGTTCCGCAATATAGATAAATGTGCAGAGGCTATTTACTACTAGGTCTACTGCTCTTCTGAAAGACCTTAAAGCCATGCCCTGAAATAGCTTTACTCTGTGAAGTGAAAGGGTGTTCTTCTTGGACTTGCTTCTGTGCTTTTGACCACTTCACCAAAATTCATTTTGGAGTCTAGTTTAACAGTCCTCCAAGAATACTCATCACAAGTACAAGGATTGCTGATGGTCTGATATGTGACTGTAGTGAAAGGTGTATAAAATAAGACAGGGTCTTATTTTCTTTTTACCCCCGAAATATGCACTTGGCCTTATTTTTGGGGAGGTCTTATTATTTTTGAGGTGCAGGATGCGGCGAGCCTGGGCACCTCATGGCTGCTGCTGTATTGTAATATTTTGGAGAGGGATTATTTTGGGGGTGGGCTTATTTTAGTGTATGTGTTCAAAAGCCCGATTGGGCTTATTATCCGGGCAGGTCTTATTTTCAGGAAAACAGGGTAGTACTCATTTGTCCCACGCCATTAGAAATTAAGAAGAGAGATTTGTAGTTTTTACTTGCCAGCAAGTGATGCTCTGTGGAAGGACAAATGAAGACAGGAGAACCATGAATTACTTTCCATAACTTATTCTTTATCAAAACTGTAAGGACAGACCACTCACCAACCTCATTAATGAGGCAGATTACAGCTAAGATATAGAGGCATCATAATTCATGTTGACATACTTTTCTTTTGCTGATTCAGGTATTAGATTAGCACATGTGAACATTGCTATGAGAAAAACAGCCCTTTGTTGTCCCCCACCCCCTCATGTATGTTAAGTTTATCATTTCCTTGTTGTTGAAGCCAAAATTCAAATACAATATTATGCACTGATTATATTTGGTTTCATTATTAGAAGACATGAAGGAACAGGTTAGAAATCTTTAAAAACATTTGTTTTTAGAAGCGCCTTTAATATGGTGAATGGGATCAGTGCTAATTTATTCTATGAATTGTTTAATTCTGTTTATAAGACAGCTGCAATCCCGCTGCCCTTTTACGTGGAAATAAACCCAATTGTACTCAATTCTGCCTGTGGGTTTAAAGGATTGAACAACATTGGGCAAGTACAGGTAGGACCTGTTTAATAACTTCCTATAGTTGTTATAATATTGCACTTTTGCAACCAGTCCTCACATTTACAACTACAACATCTGTAAAACGAAGTAAGGTGAAATCATAACATTGTGATGTTTCTCTTAGCAATTGCTTCCCTTAATGACTGAGTGTCATTAAGACCCAGTTGTGGTTGCTAAACAAGGCCTACTTGTGTGACTTATTCAGACTTTCCATAGATGCTTGCTCAAATTGTTCCATATTGGCTAGATAAAAGAGTTCAAGACTACATTCTTATAAATGCTTACCTAAATAAAGAAAGCACTGTAGTATGACACTAAGTCCTGAGTAAGAAACAAAATAAATGCTTTCACAATTGACCCTCCTACTTATTTCCAAGCACTATGTAGAGAGAAAGTACATAAAACTCATTTTCTTTTCTGCAAAGCAGACTGTTCATTTCAACTTTAGCCATATCAAAATTGAATTATAACCCTAAACATCTATCCTAAAGTTGAGCTGTAGATGATTTTCTACCCCAGGGTAAACATAATGAAATAAGCATTAAAAAATCATTGTGGGATGTCATGCTTGGTTAGAACTATATCAGTATTTCTCAATCTCAGCAACTTTAAGATGCATGGACTTCAACTCTCAGAGTTTCACAGCCAGCATGTGTTGACTTCAAC
Source organism: Natrix helvetica (assembly GCF_964273705.1). Taxonomy (NCBI): domain Eukaryota; kingdom Metazoa; phylum Chordata; class Lepidosauria; order Squamata; family Natricidae; genus Natrix; species Natrix helvetica. Next base: position 29,522,888 of record NC_138550.1, on the reverse strand, counting down.
TCCAGAATTTCCCAGCCAGCATGGGAACACTGGTTGATTGGAGAACGCTAATGTATGTTGTGCAGAATTATAACGATGCAGGATGTGAAGGGGAAAAAAAGTACTTGGAAGAGTAGCATACTGTTTTTAAAATGATGAAAAATAAGCAATTGAATTTATTGCTTGCTTTGCTACAATTTTTAGTTAGGCAGAATAGGACTTGTTAAAAGTTGCAAAGTTTATATGCAAAAGAAAACCTAGCTTCTTTGCCTACAAAGAGTACTCAATATAAGAAACAGGTTTCTAGAAGGTAAGTGTTTACCCCAATGTCCAGTATGTGATTCTAGGAATGGAAGCAAAGCTGGGGGTGAGAATAGGAGAAAAGATTTGAGATATAGACAGGAGACCAAACAATAAGGCAAGATTTTATGAGCCCACTCTCATTCTCCCCAGGGCTGTAATATGTGTTGTAAAAAATATGGAATGTAATCCATTGCATCTAGTTGTTTCTATAATATGGATTCTTCCACTTTTTTTTTCTTTTGTGTTACAAAAACTCAAATACATTTATTTAAAACTCCGTTAAGTTTGTTTTTATTATTGTTTAAAACTAAACAAAAGGCTATCCCAAACCTAAGACTGACTTCTTCTTTGGACTTGCTTCCTAAGCTTTCTCAGGTCACACAAGGCCAGGGTTTGTGGTTTTAGTTAAGTTCTTGTTGGTAATATGCACCGACTCCAATACTGAATTTGTTATTGTATTTGCTGCTGCCATCTGAGCAAAAGTAGCAGTGATGCTCATGGGAAACCAAGCTGCTTAACCTTAACCATATGCCACAAGAAAGCATTCTCATGCTAGAGAAGGGAAGGTTGGATGTTTTGTTTCCTATTTCCCTACCAACAGGGAGCAAAGTCAAGATTCTTGTTTTTATGTATGAATAAATGTCCTTCTTCTGCTGCTTTTTTTCCTTTTTCTTTTTTAATTAATATACACAAAAGTCATTAAATAACAACAAGGAAACCATTTCACCAAGACCAGATGATGCTAAGACAGATGGAAACCTTTTAGTTCTGATTTAAAAGCATGGATGGCGGAGCATTTCAAGGACTACTGTGTTTCATTATAAAAACAATTTTAACAGCAAAAGTAGCACTGTGACAAAATAAGCCAAAGGGGTAGAAGATGTCAACAGAGAAACAAAACAAAGAGCTTGCTTTATAGAAGTATTGAAACTAAACAAAATACTGGCATTGTGTTAAATCAAATAATGTGTGATTTCTTTGAATGCACATGCACACACTCACAGATGCCCATGCTAAATCTGACATTTTAAGAGAGATAAGCTGAACTGAATTATCGCTGTCCTACACTGTGCAATGACTGAGCGCCCTGCTGTGCAGGGAGCATTTCATCAAACAAAATGGCAGCCCCTGGCCAGAAAGACAATAGGAGTTGCAAAAGGCAAGGAGACATTGAAACACTGCCTGGAATGAAATGGTTCTGGAATTAAAAGGAAATCAGAGCTTTAATTGATGTCATCCAGTATGCTAAGGTCAAACCTAGGGCATCATTTATCTTCACAGAAAACCCACTATTAACAGATTGGCAATAGTCTTTTACATTATGAAAACACTTAGCTGTAATTACTCCTCCCAAGTGACTTCTCAGCCGTAAACTGGTTCTTTTGGCTTGAGGCTATTGTATTGTGTAGCAACAGTCCAATGGTGGGTTGCAAGCGGTACGCCCCAGTACGGGTGTACCGGTGCATGTTCGGAGCACCAGGTACCGTTCCGGTACCATGCTCCAGAGGGCCCATCCGCCCGCCTGAGTTCCTTATCTGTATTTTAGCTCTTTGGTACTTCCGTGCATGCACACGGAGCGCACGGCGCCTGCGTGATGCTCTGCTGAACAGCTGGAGCATTGCAGATGCTCGCGGAGGCATCGCAAGAGGTAAGGATGCATGTGCACACTTGTGCATGTGCGCATGCATGCTGCACATGTTCATGTGGTGGACGCTGGGCCCCATTGCAACCATATCGGTTGCAACTGGATCAAGAACCCACCACTGCAGTGGTCAAGATAGCGAGGAATCACAGACATCATGGCAGGAAAAAAATGAAATGGTGGTGGTGGGGGTTTGCAGATCCGCCCCCCTGAAGAACAGAAATTTTTCATTCACTCAAATACAGATATCTGACAATGCTCTGATAAATGATTGTATTACAATGCCCCTTCTGATCGTGAGGCAATTTGCACTGCTGCATTGCACTGATCCAAATGTACTTTGGACATCAAAATGCTCTTAAAGTTAAAGCCAGTCTCATTGCACATCCCACATATAATCAATCCTGTTTGTAGATAAAAAGACTTCTACTCTGTTTAATGTGACTTTCCAATCAGACCTAAGAATTTAGTTGATTAGCTAAATTCATAAATAAATTTGAAAGATATAGAACTTGACAACTATGACAAGCTTTTCTGTGACAATACAATATGTATTAAAATAATTGGTTTGTGGTAGAAGGGTGCAGATGACCATAAGCTATTTTGAGATGGGAAGCTAACCTACCAATTATTAGATTTGCATCCCACCTTCATTTGTTTCTGTAAATCGGTTGGTATGCATGATGTTCTCCTTTCCCTATAATAACCCTGTTCTGCAAGTTGGACTGAGTATGCAAACACACAGTAGTTTTCCAGTTTAAAAAGAACCCTATCAAGCTGTGACAGGAAATGAAGACTAAAACAACATATTCATATTTCAAGAAAGGAAAGCGAGAAACACAATCACCTTGGAAACTAATTGGCTCTACAACTCTGAAATGTTCCATTCTCTGGAACAATAGCAGGGGCAGTTCATCCCAAACCATGCTTATGGGCAGAGGATAAATCAGCTAAAGACTTGCTAAAGTCAAAAGCTACTCCTGATGATTGGGATGACAGGAAAAAGTTGGCTATCATTCCCTTCAGAAAGCTTTTTCTGACTTTTCAATTTTTCTTGGATTCCCTGGCGATCATCCATCCATGTTGCATTACTAATTTTAGCTTCCAAGATTAGGTAAGGTTGGCTGGAGTTGCCGCATTCTGCAGCAGTTTGTAGTAGCAACTGTAAGTATAAGCAATGTTTAATTAATTGGCATGAATGTTGCTTCTTATTTATATATAATATTAATATATAAATAATGTAAATAAATTACCCACGAATGCAGATCTACTCTTGTTCCACCAGTTCCATGGTTCTGCATATTTGTCTCCTGCCTTCACCATTTTTTCTTCTTCACCAATTTCCTGACAATGTTTCTGGGCTATAAATCTAACAAAGCAGGTGGAAATTTAGTAGACATTTTCCTCATTACTTGCTGATGTTGAGGAAAGGTTTTCCTGTTCCATATCTATCACAGATGTCACACACCTCTTTTAGGTACAAGGAACATTGCTAAATATAGCTTTTAGTCAAATTTCAGCATTTAGAGGAATATATATTTCCAAGTGCCAAATCAATCTTTGCACAATCTCCGTTGTGCAATTGCCCAGCTCCAGTTCTGATTTCCTACTTGAGCTTTCTTCAAACTTGGTGTCTTTCAGGTGTATGAATTTCAGCTTTTTAAATTGCCTCAAAGTACTTTCATTAGTGAAGATTCTGAAAGCTGAATTCTACACATTTGGAAGGCACTGGTGTTCAGAAAGGGAGTATTTCATTTTCTTGCAAAGTAAATCTGAGATCAAATTGCTGCTTTTCCCCTTACCTTTCAGCTGCCATATGCTGAGACAAGCCAGAGAGACAATATTTTTTTCATGCTTTAGACAGGATGGTTTTCCAATCTTAATGGTAAGAGCCAAGAATTCGAGACCTTTTGGATATACAGTATTTTATCATTAAACCATTCCTCTGTGATGTAATGCATTCCTGAATAAAAAATTGTCAAATGAACATTTCTCATTTATTCCTTTGGCTAGTGCCTAGTCACTTCACAAATGGTGGTTTTCCTTCTGTATTGCCTGATCCTTCTCTATTTCTCTACAGAAATGTATATCTTTCATTTGTCTCCTGAATTTCCATTCAAAAGCAGCATACAAACCTATCTGTTATTATTAAAGCCTTGCTGATGTTGCTTCTTCCATTAAAACAGAGGTGAACATCAGGGTTTCCTCAGTGGTAAACTCTCAAGTCTGACATTGCCTTCCCACTGCTTTGTATCCATCACTTTCAGGCTGACTTTTGAGAAAGTTTTTTAAAAGTATACATCCAAGTGGCCCTGAATACGTAGCAGAACAAGTGCTCTGTCACAGAGTCACAATCCTAAATTGTCCCAATAATGGGTAGAAGGGAGACAGAAGGAAGCATCTCAACAAAGAATGTTTACCATCATATGTCACTCATCATATAGCAATAGCACTTAGACTTATATACCACTTCATAGTGTTCTTACAGCCCTCTCTAAGCGATTTACAGAGTCAGCATATTGCCCCCAGCAATCTGGGTCCTCATTTTACCCACCTTGGAAGGATGGAAGGCTGAATCAACCTTGAGCTGATGAGCTGGACTGCAGCTAGCAGTCAGCTGAAGTAGCCTGCAATACTACACTCTAACCACTGCGCCACCTTGGCCTGAATTGAGTGGAACAGAAAAGTGTTAGTGGTAATAAAGTTTGTTTTCCCTTTTTAAGATCAGATAATGCAATCACAGCCATTATTTGTTAGTAAAGTATAGTGCTAGATCAAAAATAGGATGTAATTAGGGGGAAATAAACATGGCAATAACTGCTGTTTTATACATCATTTATCTGACAAATTGAATATTCCTTTTACAGGGAGATCAACATGGAAGCCCTTGTTTGGCTTTCCCACAAATCTATTTTCAAATATAGTTGGCCCTACCTGGTTTATGCAGGGGACTGGCTTCTCTCACTAGACGGAGCAAGTCCAAATTCTCTCCTCTCCTGTTTGTTCAATGACAAAATTACAATTTCCCTTTACAAATGTTTATATGAATAAATGTCAGTGGCTGTGTATTGACCCATGCATTGAAGTGACTTGTGGCTGTGTAATTTAGAGTAGCAGGAGGGGAAACTACATAAACCTTGACAACACTCATATTTTCTTGTGTATCTTTTCAAGTGTAAGCCATTCTCAACTGGAACGTGACCTTTTAAGCACTTTTTAAAAAAGCTAAGCAAGAATTTATGTTCAAAAATATGTACAAATTAGAAAAGCTTGGATGTCATATGAATGCAAAGGATGGAATATTGTTCCATTTGTTTCCTAATATAATTTGATTGCTTATTAGTAACCTATGACTATCACTAAGTATTGTATTTTATGATTTTTGATGAATGTATTCTATTTTATTTTTCTTTATGTACACTGGGAGTATATGCACCAAAGACAAATTCCTTGTGTGTCCAATCATACTTGGTCAATAAAGAATTCTATTCTATTCTGTTCTGTTCTGTTCTGTTCTGTTCTGTTCTGTTCTATTCTATTCTATTCTATTCTATTTTATTCTATTCTATTCTAAAGGTTTGCCTGCATCGGATTTGGGCAATTTTGGTGGGAAAACTGAAATCATAGGCTGAAATCTTAGGCTGAACAAATCTTCTAATTACTACCCATGTTGCTAATATTGCCACTTTTACTCTGACATGTAAGCTTACTTATTTACTTCAAGACTGACAAATGCAATTCAGGAGGTTATCTACCTGACATTTGATAAACATAGGTCATGGCTTGAATGACCAAAATCTGATGAGCTTTATAAGAGTTAAATTCCAGAGTCATAGAGAAAAAGAGAGAGAAAAAAATCCATCTATTGCAAACCCTCCGCCAGAGAAATGGGCGATTTTTTAAAAATAACACCTTATTAAAATGCAGTAATTACCTCCTAACAGGAAGGGAACAATACAAGATTTAAGAAAAAAAATAGAGTAGGAAAGGAAAATCATAATTGTCCACCCTTAACACATGCCAATGAGCTACAAATACAGAAACAGTGAATAATTCATTTTGTACCAGTAGTAGAAATGATTTCTGGCTGAATGTTATACAAAATGTATTCATAGCAAGAAAAGTTTGACAGCAAAACCAAATATCAAAGACGTGATGGGCTCCCACATAATGAACATGTTCAAGCAGATGCTTGACAGTCACCAATCAGGGATGATTTAATTTGGATGCCTACTGTGAATGAAACTGGCGGCAGGGTGGCAAACTTGGATACAATGGCCTTAATAGCTTCTTCCAGTTACATGATTCTGTGGCTGTGCAAATGGATTCACAACACCAACATTAGATTTAAGCAGGTCCTACTTTTCCTTGTGCGGGGAGTCCCCAACCTTATGCAATTTTATCATTTTTGTAGCAAAATTAGTTTAGAACTAAAAGAGACTAATAAAACTTTGGGGTGGGGATATTGTTGTATTTGGGGGTGGGTGGGTGTTATGCTATAGTTTCATTTTTCCCACAGACCAGATCTTTTGCTTTATTTTTCCCAACTCTCAGGCTATAGATAACACAGAAAATGCCACGTTGACCTATTTAAAATTCTTGGAACAAAGATGGAATTGACAAATGTTTATAAGTGTCTCTTTTCTCTTTAGAAGTGGTGGTTGAAATTGGGTTGAACAGGAGGACTCTTCCCCTATTCATTTTGCTTGGAATTGGAATAAGTATTTTTTGTTGTTTTTGCAAACTAGCAGAAGCAGCTTTAGGTAGGAAATGAATTTTGCTCTTTATTCTCAGTAATTCCAGTTAGAAGAAAGGAAAACAGTCACAGACCACTTTAAATATGCTTTTGGAGTAAAATTAGTGATGAATATAAAATCGGTGATGGGTGGAATGTGCCCCAATTCTTAGATATAGTTCCCCATAGGGGGATTCGGCAATTTGCATTACATATTTCCTGCTACATTTCAGGGATTACTTCTATTTAGGTACAGGGATGGTTGAGAAGTTTGTTCCAGCTGAATGTTTTTACATATTTATTGTGTTTACTTTTCCTAGTATTCTTGCATTTAAAAAATGCAAGGAGACATTCAACATCTTTCCAAATAATAGGAATGCACGTTGTATACAGATATGTGAATGATTGGTTAAAAAGTGTGATAAAAATGCTTAGTTTTGTAAAAGAAAATCTATTAAAAATTGGACCTTTTTCCATGTCTAATTTAGCGACATTCAATGCAAAATTTATTAATTAAATTAATATGAACCCAATAATTCATGTCATGTTCAAACATATCTGATGGCAAAATATGCAATAAATCTATGCACTATTTATGATAACAAGATCTTTGCTTGGCTGAAGAAGATGCAGATTTGAGATGCTAAAAAGAATTGTGCAAGGAACAAAGTTCAATATGACATCAGGGTTGGTGACTGACTGATTTTATTGTGTCTCAATTGCAATGGTAATTGAATGGCAATTGAATGATAATGGTAATTAAAATATTAAAAGGATAAAAACAGTTTGCAGTTTGGAACAACCAGAGAAACAATGAAAATATAAAATAATGCAATAAATAATAAGAAGATATAAATCACTGTTGGGTTTCAAAAATTTTTAGAACCTATTCTATATGTGTGGCCTGATTTGTGGGAGTGGTTTGGTGGTCATATGTCTGGGTGGGAGTAGCTTGGAAGTCATGTGACTGGGTGGGAGTGGCCAAGTCGATATCACTGAATTCTTTGCCCCAAAGAATGACTTACAAAAATAAGATATAAAAAGGAAATTTATTATTTTGTGCACTTACTACTTAAACAAGAATAAAATAAGTACACAAAACAATAAAACAGCTACTTACAGAGGAAATATGGCTGTCCTTGCCGGTCTTCAACATTACTGACCACCTTACACACACACTTCCAGCCCCTCTGCCTCTTCCCTCTTCCCCAACATCCTCCCCCAACAACTTCAAAACAGAGTTGGTTCTAACTATTCACTTCATAAAATAACTGGAAAAAAGGATACAATGAACTTATAAATGTGGGCATACTTTATACAAATTAACATTATGAAATGTTGACAAATTGATTTTCCCAAGTGCTCACTATTAAGGAAATCATTAAAGAGCTTGCAATTTAAACTGGAACATTTATGCATGTGTAAGCACTGAAACTCAGAATTTAGGATCTTTGAGAGGATTCCCTCTTAACTGACCTTGATGATAAACTCACAAACTGGTTGGATGGAATTGAAAAGCTTGTGGGTGTGGAGGAAGGGAGATGTGATGGAAGCATGAAAGAGCCTGTTAAATTTTGAAGCAGTTCCCATGATCAAATCAATACTGTTCCATGATGCTATTATGCCAAGTCCAATATTTCTTCATGAATTTCCAGATTTAGAAACCCTGCTGTGAAGAGACTTCAGGGAAGATGTGATGGTAATGTTAAAATGTGCCAAGAAAGCCAAACAATTACAATCTTCTGGAAACACTGCAGCAAATAAAATTGCACTAATCATCCTAAATGTTCAGGGTTCTATTTCTCTCTCCATCTGAAATACTATTGCTGTTCCAGCATTGTAATGAAATGTGGCCTGACAGCAAAATACTTTTCTATGACATTTAAGCATACACTTTGTAATGATCATGCCTTACCCTATATTTATTGTGCAGATGATGAAGACAGAGAAAGACAAAGAGATATGGAGAGAGAACAAGACATACATAAAAGCAAAAGCTAAATATAATACACACACACACAAAATCCCCAAAACAACTAATTTAATCTTATCCCCCTTCTCCCTCTCCCTTTCTCCTCATGTCAGCTGAATTGGGGATTCTTGTCCTGACATTTCCAGCCAGAAGGAATCCAGACAGCTGGGTGATGGAGTCAGTCTGAATAGTTGCTGAAGGGGATGTATTAATGAAACTTCAATCTTGCTCTCTTTGAGTGCCCTAAAGCCCCCAATACATTTGTATCGAGAACAGTTTTACATAGAAGACAAGAGTCTGTCGATACATTTAAACTTGCTGTTATTTTTCTTATAAGAGCTAGAAGATGGGTGCGGGTGAAGAAAGAAATCAGGCAACAAAGAAAGAAAGGATGTTGTGTTTCACAATGATATTCTGAATACCATTTATATATTTAACTCTTTCTAGGTCTTCTGTACACTTTTGATATCAAGGGGACTATTCCACTCCTAACTAAATGTAGTGGTTTAGTATGTTGTATGAATTCAGACAGTCACATGTGTGTGAGAACCAAGGCCACTGTGACCCATTCAACAAGCCATGATTTGGGACGATCTATGATTTTCCCTAAAGGCTTGGGGGGTGTACTGTTTTTATCATCATGAGGAACAACTTCTAATGCTTTCTTGCTTCTTCCCCTTCTCCTCTTGTTTTGTAACATAACAATATACAGTATATTGGGTGTGTGTGTGTGTGTGTGTGTGTGTGTTTGTGAGTGTGTGCATCCACACATGTGACTTAAGTTGATAGGCCCCAATGAAGATTTATCCCCCCCCCCCAGAACAATACATTTATGACTGTTTTTAGAATTATTATTTTTTTTGCAAATGCTTCAGATTAGCAACGCTAATCACAAGGAAACACATTGCCCTGGTAGAAAGTCCGTGACAGATTCAATACAGAAATTGCAAGTATTACTACTAAATAATATTCCATGGTTAGAAACATAATGTCCAATATCTCTGAATTATGGCCAAATAGATTCCAAACCAAACTAGTTTCTGCATTAGTAGAGGACAGGATTGGGATCAATGTTGAATGCAAGAGGTTGCAACATCTGTATGGCTGGCTTTAAGTTTGAAAGAGTCCTTAATAAAATATTATTTAGTGAGACCATAGGCTTCCTCCATAATTGATGGATAACCATATCTTTTACCCTTATGGTCCTGAGACTTAGTATAACATTATAACATTTCTATTGGCATAATAATTATTAGACAAAGGTGCTACTAAGAAAACTCATAGATAGGATTCAAATGAGTTTTCTGCTCTAATGACATTAGTGGCAATAAGGGACATTGGCAATAGTTTGGTGTACAGATCAAATTTTGTAAAGATAGTAAATTTTCCAACCATTATAAATCTGAAATAGATGATAATGTTAGAATAAATAAACTAGAAATCAAATCTAGGCAATATTAACTATACTAGTTATACTAGAAACCAAGCTAACTTTAACTATCTAATGTCTTATCAGACATTTGAATATGCTTCAAGTTTTTTATTAGGGGTTGGATCAAGTCTTGATGCATCCATTTTAGGTATGTGAGTATTCAGATTGCTTTTGGTTTTCCTCTGTCCATCTTTCCTTGTTTGCCTTATAATAGTGCAGAAAAATATAATGCAGAACTTTTCTTAATAATGCTAGAAGATTATGGAGACATGTTTGATAATAATGCTCCAATGGTTGAGTGACAGGATGGAATGGCAAACAGCAATAGCATTGCTTCATGGCTGAGGGTTTTCTAAATTGACTTCTGAAAAAAAAAAAAAAAAAATTCCCTTTCTATGCTGCCACATAAATGGAGGGCCCTCTCTCATACTCCAGTGCTATTCTTACTCTCACTTGCACCTATTCCCAGAAGTTACAAGTATGTAGGGCTGCAGTCCAATCTGGTTATTCTAAATATGGTGAAATGTTCATCTGTAATCTCACCTCCAGAATTAATTCATGATTTTGTGCTATCGGCTCACTAGGAAAGATATGACTCACCAAATGTAAATGACAGCATGCAGGATAAGACTTTGCTCAAGTTCTATCAGGTTTTAGAAATATTTTTTCCTCAAAAAATATCATAGATTGAGCTGAGAATAAATACATAAATTTACTAAATTTACTAAACTTCACAGTGACATAGCTGCTGCTCATATAATGCAGACAGGTAGAAATGCTGCAATCTGTTAAATTAGGCTTACCCAGTACAATTTCCTGTCTCCTCTGAGGCATCTTACTATATTCTGTCTCACTGCCTCCACGAAAGCTTTTCTAATATTGCTGCTCAGAAGAAACAAAAATAACACAAGAAAGACAGGAAGAAATCATTACATTCTAATTAATGTCATTCCCCAAAGCTCTGTGATTGGAGGTCTCTTGGTAATCTATTCTTTATCATTAGATGGCGAGCTTGCCACCCACCTAGCTTTCCCACCTCCTGCACCTGGCATCTGTCCTGTGATTAGAGGAAATCACTAGTCGTTCTCCTTTTCTTCCTGTGACATTTTCAACATACAGAAAAAAAAAAGCTTATTAAAATGAAAAAAAAAAGATACAGCATCTACGGTACCTTTTGTAAACTTTCAGCCTCTTAAATAGTTCACAAAATTAAAGGAAAGTCCTGATATAGTTCTCATGGTCTAGAAGTAAATATCAGGGCACCCTGCTTCAAATGTTACAGTTGACTGTGCTAAAATGAACCTGAATAAGTCTTTGTAGTTTTTTTTTTTTTGCTATTATGGAATTAGTGAATGAAATTTATTAATTTAATTTCAGTATAAGTGACAATATTATCTTAGTTTGAAGTAGTGCTAATTGAACAAGATTTATTTGAGATACATTAAACAACCTACCGTGCGCCATTTGTATGAGAACATTCAAAATGTTATGAAAACTTGTTTTGAATTAATAGATAAGCAATTGAACGATAATAACAAAATGCACATTTAAAAGCTTCTATGTAAACTATCCTTTTGCAATTGCCAAATGATAGAACAGGTGGGTAACCAAGAAATCCTTACAGCAAGAAACTAGCAGAAGCTTCCAGGAATAGATCAGGTGCATTAGTAATCTTGAAGGGAGCAGTCAGAAGGGAGTTTAATTCTAGAGAGAGTACTAAAGAAGAGGAAGAAAAACTACAAGCGAGGAGGGAAAGGCCAGGGAAAGAAAATCAAAGCAGGGAGAGAATTTCAGATTTGAAACAATGAACCAAAACTCAAGAGATTTTTTTTTGCCTGTAAAATATTTCATATGGACAGTGAGCTGCAATATAATGGGCAAGGCCAAGCCTAGCTTTAAAATATGAAGTAGATTAACAGAAGCTTTGACTTCTGTTAATCTCTTTTTATGGCTCTTTCAATAGACCCATTCCCGGTGAGGTAAAATAAAAACTGCAAACCTGAAAAATGATCAAGATTCTAATGTTCTGTATTTATGTTCTTTAAAAGACAAATCAGCAACAAATATTAATAGGGGAAAACCTTTGGTCCAGATGCTTTCTTCCATGTGTTTTATTCTTCATACTGGAGTTAATATATGTACATCCCAAAATCCGAAACTCTGAGGTAAAAAACCTGAAGTTCTAAACAGCAATAGCAAACTGTTTTTATCAGGCTGTATTATGTGTGATATAAATTTAATAATTAACTGCAAAAAGGTAAAAAAGCTGTTTCAAACTATGTAGAATGGAATATATTTATCTGCAATTCTTTAAATGCTGTTTTTCCAGGATCACAATGAAGCATCAAACACTGCTGTTGATTGCAATCACAGTTCAAAGAAATTAGATACTCATATATCAGTGGTCCAGCTCTTTACTCTTGGTAGTCTGATGAAAAATGGCATAATGCCCTTCCTTATCCAAGCATGTTTGGCTCCCACTTTTCCAATCATTACAAAAGCATCTTGTTTTGACTTGGAATCTAAACCATTGCATAGATCTATTTGTAATAAACAGTAAATAAATGTAGTCTATGAACTTGGTCTTCTCATTCTTTCTTAAAACTTCAAACAACCATTTTTTTTTCTCTTGGTGCTGTTCTTTTTTTCCTGTGTGACTCTTCTTCTTTTGGATTCTAATAAATATTAATATTATGTCACATTTTGCACTCCCCATTTTTTTACACTAATTTGTGTAGATGAATGTGAAACAAAAAGAGCTGAGAACCATGCAAAAAACAGAAATTTCCTATAGAGGTGCCATAGAGGTTGAACCTAACATAGCAAAAGTATGAAATAGCCAAAGGAAGCTTCTCTCACTCTCATACACACTGACACATACATTAACCGTTCCCTATGCATAATTGATGTAGTTAGAGGTCCCGTTGCTACCACTTGAAAATCAGCACTTTTTTTAAACTAGGAAGATGCTATGTATGTTTGAATTACAGGAACATTTAAAGGAGCTCCAAAAGAAGAAATCTTTTTTTCCCCTGCAAGGTTACTGGGGAAAAATGGCTTTCTTTGAATTGAACAAAGGAGAACCTGTGTGTAAATACAGAATGTTGTACCCTAGCTCAGAATTATTTGATGAATATAGAATAGTCATTATCTTCAATTTTGATGTTCCCTAAAATTCATCTTAGAGTAAATCAGGAGAGGCCTCCATCCTATGTGAGTAGTTCCAAGTTGTGGTGAGTGAAAGTTGGGATGGAGCTTGAGACTCCTACATAACTACCATAACTTTATCTACTGGGTAAAGTTATATATCTGTTTGGGGTCAGATATCATTAGTATGCTGTTGAGAGCCAACTGCACTCTTTGAACCTGGGCCAAAGGGTATGCCCCCGTGTTTGCATGAGAAGAGGGTTTGAATGACAACAGGCTTATATTCAACTGTACAAAGACCAAGTTGCTGGACATTTTGGCCCCCACCCACCCAATGCTATGAGGTTTTCATCTTTGATATTCAATGTGGTTGCACTAATCCAATCTTGTGGTTTCCTGGAGAAGAGCACTACAGTAACTAGGAAAGTTATTGTGCAGATTCATCTTGTGTACTATTACACCTGTTCCAGTAAGAAAAAAACACCATTCATATAGCCATCATAACCTGGCCAAAGCCTGTGTGGACTATTTCAATGAGCTACATATATGGCAGTCTTCAAAATACTATTCAAAAGGTTCAGAATGTACCAGTTTTGGATATTAATGGACATGCCATGGTGACACTACTGCTGTTGCTGCCAGTTAGCTCCTGAGTACCATTTGAAGTGCAGCTTATTTACTCCCTATAAAGCCTATAGGGCCTGGCTCAGGGGTGGGTTCTGGCTGGCATTACTGCTGGTTCATTCATGTGTGCACCATGCGCATGCACAGTTCAATGAAAATTGTTCTGTGCATGCGCAGAACTAAAAAAACCAAGATGGCGGTGGCAACAATGGCGACCAGGAAACCGGTTCAGAGGCATGTCCAGCAGGGGCCACTGCCAGTCCTGTGACCCAGGCTGGCATACCACTACTGGTTCGGCCAAACCAGGCTGAACCGTTAGGAACCCAACTTTGTCCTGGCTTTGAGGGAACAGTATTGGTATCTTCCCACTGACTAAACAATATCATCGGATGCAACCCAGGGTGAGCTTGCTCTGTCACAGAGCTTGCCTTTTAGAACAGCATCTTCTCAAAGATTGTAACCCATCCCTGAGCCAGGCCTCCTCTCTTAATTATGTTCAATAATATTTAAAAATCTGACTTTCCCTTCAGGCTTTGGACTCATATGAGAGGCAGGCCTCTTTTAAGATTCTACATGTTAATTGTTAATATATATTTTTTGTCTTTCAGAGATATATCAATCTTTCTTTGTTATATTTTTCCTTACTGGTTTTAATGTGTGACATTGAAAGTATGTATGCATTTGAACAGCCTTATAGACTTGTCAAATAAATAATAAATACAATTATGAAATCAGCATCCTGAAATCACAATACAAGCATGCACCTTCAAAAGGAATGTGTACAAAAGGGCTAGAACTTGCAAAACGAAGGTTCAAGACTGTTTTCATCATCTCTTCCCTGATTCTTCCTTAATGTGTTCATATGAATGGAACAATGTTGAAATGCTCCATCATCTTAGAATGATTTGTTAATAATTCTGAAATTCTATCAACTGATAATTGTTCAATCAATTTTGACACCCCCCCTTTGCCCCCATCTTCTTACTTTTACTGAAACCACCTTTAGTAAGAAGAGGCCTTTATGAAAACATTCACAAAATTATGATCCTAGAGCATGTGATGCCAATACATAACTTTGCCAGAATGTATCTTGCTTGCTTATTTATATATTGATTTATTTAAATAAAGTTACTCAGTGTGACATTACCTGATTTCTTTTGAAAGCACTTTCTAAAAAAATAGTTATTCAAACCTATCATCACTATCATCACTAGCCTGCCACAAATCCTCCATTTTGGGTTACAATATTATAAAACCCAATAACCTTGTAGATTTTTCTTGCATTTGAGAAAAATATCTGCAAACAGCTCATACACATATTATGTAATATTTAAAATGGCATCAGCTTTAATTCTATGAATGGAAGAATTTATAAAAAGGGTATATAAATAAATGCAGCATTATGAGTAAGAAAAAAACTGCATTGAATTTATCATGTCACAAATAGTTTTCTCACTCACCACTTCTTGATATGCTATTCACACATCAATGGCACAGAATGATCAATCAATAGTACTATTTTAAAAGGGCATTAAAATAACCCACTACTAATGAAATCCACCTTTGAGTATAACTAAAAGACAACTAAGAGTTCAAACACATCTGTGAAAGTCCACAGACTTATTTATTTGTTTACAAGGACTTTAATATTTGTATTCATTTCCTAAAATTAGTATCTGACCTTCAACATTAATATTTGATCTCCAAATCAATTTTTTGATATTGCTTTTTGTCATATATGCATTCAATGCACAATTTTCAAGATAAGGCAATATTGGACTCCAATACATATACAATCCCCCTATCATTGAATCTAAAAATCCAGGTAGGCTGGATAGCACTCCCAGCATGCATTAATATATAGGTTTAATAGATAGATGTTTCTATGCCAGTTCTGTCATTCTATCTATAATAGTTTCATAATTAATAAAGAAAAACATAACTTTAGTGTTCTGATTTTAAAATACAGTAGAGAAGTTATAGTACAAGAAGAACTTCAAGACAAGACAGATCATGGTTCCATCTAGCCTAACAGTTGATCCATGTAGCCTATACACAGGATTTGCTGGCGGTGGTCCAGTAGTTAGTATTTAATGACACAAGTCCTCAGCCTAATCTACATTATTGTTATGATCATGAGTAATGCTGAATGTGTTGTTCAGATAATTTTAAAAAAAGGTGGGAATAAAACCTAAAGTTTTACTGAGTACAGGTAGTTTTTGACTTATGACCACTGTTGGGATTGGAATTTTGGTCACTAAGCAACTTAAGTGAGACATCATGTGACCAGACTCAATTTATGACCACTTTTACTACAGTTGCTAAGTGAATTACATGGATGTTAAGCAACTCTGGCTTCTTCAACTGAGTTTGTTTGTCAAAAACAATGTAGCAAATCACAATCACTGACCATAAGATGCTAAAAATGACATAAATGTGAGCATGCTGGTAAGCATTTGAATTATAATCATGTGACTGCAAGTTGATGGTTGTAACTTCAAGAATAGATTACAAGCAGGGGTGAAATTCAGCAGGTTTTGATAGGTTCTGGAAAACCAGTAGCGGAAATTTTGAATAGTTTGGAAAACTGGCAAATGCCACCTCCGGCTGGCCCCAGAATGGGGTTGAGATGGAGATTTTGCAATATCCTTCCCCCAGGAGTGGGGAAGGAATGGGGATTTTACAGTATCCTTCCCCTGGAGTGGGGTGGGAATGGAAATTTTGCAGTATCCTTCCCCTGCCATGCCTATTAAGCTATGCCCACAGAACTGGCAGTAAGAAAATTTGAATTTCACCACTGCTTACAAGTTACTTTTACCAAGGCCATCATAATTTCAAAAGACAATTTAAAAGAATGGTCATGAGTCAAGAACTATCTTTATTTGGTCTTTATCATATATATTCTACAGCATTAGAGTTTGTCACCCTTGGCAATTCTAATTTGTGTGGATTTCAACTCCCAAAATTTACTTATTCACCTTAGAGCTAATAAGTTTGAGAAACACTGCTTTAAAGAAAGGCTGTGATGAGACATCTGCTCAACTTGATCTTTGGAATTGTTTAATAATGATAATATTATGAATGCATGTATTTTACCATTATGTTTTCACTGCCTAGAGTTACTGTGTGTGAGCTGGACGGATATATAGATTTGTTTAATAAACAGACAAGCAAATAAATACATGTTTAATAGTGTTCTCATTCTAATTTGCATTTGTATTTTATTTGGTTGCTAGCAGCTTCAAATATTTTTGTCATATGGAAAGAGGATGATACAAGTCCAGTAAATAACCAAATCATATTTTGTTCTCATTGTAATCAGGAGCTCAGCAATTCTCCATTCTTGAAAGCAATTTTTTCCTCTCCTGTGTAACTTTTAAAAGAAATCAGCATTTGAATTTTGCTATAGCCATAATCTTTCAGGAAGCAGAAACAAATTCTAGAGCACACTATTGGCAGCCCTAAATCAAACGCACCAAGAAAATTAATTGCATACCGACGTTAGAAAGACAGGGAAAGAAAAGAAGGGAGGGAGGTGGAGATTTTCCTAAAAATACAATTTCACAATTTTCTCACTCATGCCTCCAAACAAACATAGAAAAAGATGTGACAAACTTTCAGGACCTTGACTGTAAAGAAGTTACACACAAGAGCAACACTTCAAGCTAACTCCTTTATTTGTCACTCAAAGCTTGCAAAGAGCAGCCATTTAGTAGCAATGTCCCTGAAATTATATTATTTCATTTTTGAAGCGTATAAATATTTCATTTTCTGCTCATATTTGAGTCTTTCTTTTCTTCTCAGAGTTGACAAATGTCATTATTATTATTTTCTTCTCCTCACAGGGAAATAGTCTTACCTCTTTTATTTTTAAAGACTCATTTGCTCCATTCAGAATAGGTATTGAACTATCTCTTTCTTTGAAAGAAATGAGGTATATCCTGCCTTCTACTGATAAAAGTGAGGAAAAGGATGCCCAGAAGCAAGGATCTGCTTTTTACTCTGGTTATGATTATTTCAAACATAAGTCAGTGAAGCCTATCTTTAAAACAACATATATATTTTTTCTTCTCTAGCCCTTTCCCCATCCTATAATTGCAAATAATTATGTGTCAATTGTTGACCAAATTTGCTGGCCCGATCCAAAGAACTCCTTTTAATTGATCTATTGACTAACCAGAAATTAAAGTGGTTTCTAACTGTTATTTCTTTCATATCACAGGTTAGCCCTAAATTTCTGAATAACTTGCATCTGGCAAAGTCACAAATGAACTGAGAAAGTTTGCTGCCTTTGACTTAAGAAATGACATATAGCCATTAAGGTTGTTAGCTATAGAAAACTGTTGTTGTTGTTGTTGTTGTTGTTGTTGTTGTTGTTGTTCTTGTTCTTCTTGTTCTTCTTGTTCTTCTTGTTCTTCTTCTTCTTCTTCTTCTTCTTCTTCTTCTTCTTCTTCTTCTTCTTCTTCTTCTTCTCCTTCTCCTCCTCCTCCTCTTCTTCCTCCTCCTCCTCCTCCTCCTCTTCTTCTTTTGAGTCAGTATTGATTCTGGATCATTCTCTCAACACAATCTTATCAAGTTTTCTTGATAAGATTTCAGAAGTGGTTTGATATTGCTTCCTAAGCCTGAGAGAGAGGATGATAGACTCAAGATCACCCAGCTCTTTTGTGGCTAGGGGTGGACTAAAACTCCTGGTCTCCCAGTTTCTGGCTTGGTGCCTTAACCTCCAGACCATAATGACAATTATATACAACCTTACACCATTTGAATTTGTCTAATTGCTTATTAAAAACATGACCATATCTAACGACAGCTATTTCTATAATTGAACTATGTGGGTATAAAATTGTGAAAAATTTTACTCATCCTGAAATCTCTGCATTATGTTTCAACAGATGACCCCAAGTTCCAATATTGTGAGAAAGGAAAAAGTCACATTTTTCTGTTTCATAGGATAGTGCCTCATAATTGTAGTGCAAAACTTAAAAGACCTGTATAGAAAGTTTTGGTTCTTGGAAGTGAAAGAAACTTATAGTTTAATGCTAAAGATGTCCCTAGGGCTTGGAAAAAGCAAATCCAATGAAAATAATATGTAAGATATAAATATGAATAATGCAATTAATATGAATGTCTTCTTATTTTAATGGGGAACAGCAGCAATAGCAAGTCTTTTATATGCCATGTCCACAACTTCAGGTACTATGCAAATGAATACAAGCGGGTTAGTGATGGTGGCAGTTTATGGCCCATTAAAACTCATTATATCTTGGGGAAATGTAGTCATGGTGGCAATTTTGCAGAGGAAGAAAGAAAATAATCTGTTCACAAACTAACTGCTTGAACATTCCTGGGTTATGTGGATGCCTGGATATATATTTATACATACATACATACATACATACATACATACATACATACATACATACATGTATTTGTGTTATATACAATACATATATACATATGTGTATATACATATATGTAGGTAGGTAGGTAGGTAGGTAGGTAGGTAGGTAGGTAGGTAGGTAGGTAGATAGATAGATAGATAGATAGATAGATAGATAGATAGATAGATAGATAGATGATAGATAGATAGATAGATAGATAGATAGATAGATAGATAGATAATCCCCCTCCCCCACACACAAATAACTTTTCCTAACATAAAATAATGCTATGAACTCCTGTGTGCACACAAAAATTATAGACAAGGAAATATAAAGTACTTATTTATTTCATTGTAGTGGAAAGAAAAGATATCAATGTATCTCCCTTCTCAAGGAGGTAACACATGTTCCTCAAACAATGAGTAGAAGAAAAATGGAATGGGATGGAATGGATAAAATTGAACAATGGGGAGTAGAGATTAACAGAGAAGCGATGAAAAGAATCTATGGCATTATGAAGAAGCAAGCAACAACAATAAAGTTACTGCTGATAATATCTTTTCTTTGTGTTTTGAAAAGATCAGCCACTTTACTCAAGCCAATCCAGAAAATAAGTGCATCTCCTCCTTCTTGGTTTTTAGTCCACATCTAGTATACCGATAATGTGGATATAGAAAAAGGACAAGAGTCCTTACCGTAACAACTATCTATCCAGAAAAAGTAAATGAATAAATTGCATAAAGATGATTCTGTAAATTGAATGTATATATTTATATTATTTTAATTGAGTTTCATCCAGCTTTGAGTTTGTTACAGTTGCTTACATCACTATTAAAAAACCTAGCCTTTAAAAAACTTTGTTAATGTAAATTGACAGCTAAAACCATAGATATTCTGGTAAATATTGTCTCCGTTTTAAATCCTTGTTGTTTTAATTTTCAACACATTTCCATATTTAATATACTTTTTCCGGAAGTAAATGCCTTTGCTAACTGCACTTTACTGACACATATAAGATAGATGTGAAATATTTTTTATGACAACTTTCATGAAAGAGAAAATGAGGAGGAGTAGGAGATACAGTGATGTCTGGGTATTCAACTGCTTTGAAACTCATCAAATTTGGCACTTACCATAAACCACAAATATTTTGTCCCAGTACTCAGTGGTTGTTTGGTAATAACACACAATCTAAAACATGTCAGTGTCAGCTACCTTGTGATTCAATACATTATTCTTTATGGAATACTTTTTGTTTCTCATCATTTTTTGTACTCATCATGCCTCCCAGAACCAATTAACTATGAGTACCAAGGTACTACTGTGTAAAATAAAAATAAATAATAATAATAGTAATAATAATGCATAATAATAATAAAACCAAATAAAAAGTACTATTTTAGACTGAGAAAAGAACAAGTTGAATTGAATGGTCATACAAAATGAAAAAAGGCAGGGAATGTATATGGACAAAACATTATTTCTTGGGTTTTTTTATTTAAAATTCAGGAAAGCAATGATTTTTTAAAAAAAGATTAAAATCAAGTTTATATCTTTTTTTTTAAATAGAGGTATTTGCTTTTGCGTTCCATTTTTTGTCCACTTCACACACTCCTGCAACTTTCTAGCAGTATTCCATCCAAGCCCTAAAGTGGGATTAGTATTTTAGGATTACAATCCTATTTATATTAATCATGTTACTCAAAAATAACAGCTGGTTGTGTCATGGATTTTTGATGCCAGAGAAGGTTTAGGCTAGGCAAAACAGAAATGGTATTCAAGGATTCTGAATAGAGAAATAAATATCCAAATACATAAGATCTAATATGTTTCTGATGTATAGTAAATGATCTGTCTTTCTATAAAGCACTAATTCCGATTTATTACAAAACTGAGCCAAAACCAAAATATGTAAAACATAATTTTCTAGTTAATGTTCAGGCTCAAAGGCTTTAGAAAGGATGAATGGCATGGAAAAAGAAAAAAACAGAGAGATAGAAAAATAGAAAGAGGTGTATTTCACCTTATTCTGAGCTATTTGGGAGTACAGTTTAATTCTATGCTGTATTGGCTTCTAGATCTATGCTGAAAATCTGTGCTGCAAAAATTCCAACAACCACTAGATGAAGTAAAGGCTCAGAAGTTTCTGTATTATTATTTTTTGCCACATTTTGCAGCATCGATCTAATATTTTTTTATGCCATGACTCTAATATAAGCCATAGGGAAATATCAGGCTCAACAGCCATCATCTGCAGATATTTTTACTTCTTAATTCTGATGGATTTTTCCAAATTTTGAATCCTAATAAAATATATTTTATGGATTCTCCTGGAGAGTAGAGTATCCATATCTAGGCTTGACAACTGGGTTTCTTTGGAAATCTAAGCTTCCACAAGTCAATAGGGGTTTCATGAAAGATTGTAATTAAACACTCATCTTTTTTTTTTAAATGCAATACTACCACGCCATGCAATACTACCACTCACTGTGCTGGGAATTTTTACATATTGTGGTTCAGTTGTTAGCCTGCCACCTTGCTGTTGTCAATTTTGTAAAATATGGATTCTGTACGTTAAAAGTGAATTGTATTGTAAAGTATTTTTTAAATTATTATTTGCAATCTTTATGTAGGGATTCCCTGAGACCTGAAAAAAAATTCTTTCAAGAATTCATCCAATGTAAAAATGTTAAGAAAGGCTGACTTACTGTATTTTTCAGAGTATAAGTCACACCTTTTTCCCTCAAAAAGAGACTGAAAATCTGGGTGCGTCTTATACACTGAATACAGCATTTTTGCCTCTCGAAACCCCGCCTTCACCAAAATGGCCATGTAGAACCTATAGAAGGTTTTCAGAGAGCTCCTGGGTGCTGGGGAGGGCAGAAATTTTGCTCCCCCAGCCCTCCAGGAGCACTCTATAAGCTTCCTAAAGGCTATCCATGCCTTTTTCTTTGGCAAAAAACAGGCCATTTTTGCTCATTTGGGTGGGTGGGGGCTACCCGGCAGGAACACTCTTCAAGCCTCCTAGGGGCTATTCATGCCCTCTTTTTTTTTGGAAATAAATGGTCCTGTTTTTGCAAAAAATGGACCATTTTGGGGAGGTTTGCAAAGTGCAAAAACTTTTTTTTTTAAAAAAATTGCCTCTTCAAAACCTTGGTGCGTCTTATAATCTGAAAAAGTAATGTTAAGAAAGTAATATTAGAATCCTTAGGTTTGTTACAGATCCTTTGTTTCCCAATGGAACAAAGAAATTTCTGTTGTCTGCTGGAATAACCTCGTGAACTACTGGATATTGGCAACTTTGCATTTGCAATTTAAGCAATCAAATTTGGAAAGTGTGGATACTGCAACCATATCAGAACATCTCAGTTGAAAAGTATGGCATGAAACATACAAACAGAGTATGGGCATTTTTCAAACACAGGATAAGTTGACTACATAAAGAATATCCAGTGAAGTCTGGAGGAAAGAAATCCATTTGGTTTGCAAGCTGTTTATATTGGAATGTGATGTCGTATTGCTAGCTTGTGGCAAATAATAGAACTAAGTGAAAATCATTACTGACTGAGAAAATTGAGATTGGAGAGCGAAGGCAGCAGCAAGAGTTTTTAAATCTTGGAAGGTACCAAGCCTTTGAAAATAGAAATGCACATAGCAAATAGTCCAGTGCTTCACAATCTCAGCAATTTAGGGGATTTGGGAAGCTGGAGAATCCTGGATGTTGACGAGCACAAATCTTTAAGTTGCCATGGTTGAAAGACGCTAAGATAGTCAGAGGTTGATTTGATATGAGACAGAAGAAAAAGGATATAGGAGATTACAAAGATAAGAAAACATTTGATACATTAATATTTTCTTATTAAAAGTTGTGATAATAAAATGAAATGGGCAGCTGTTTTGTACCCAAGTTTCCCCTCAGCCACCATTTCCTTCCTCTCTTTTTTCTGCTCTAATCTACAGTCGCATATAATCCATGGTTCTGTGTCCATGCAGAAAGGCTAAAAGTTCTTCTTGAATGAACATATCCCATCCATAAATATTTTTAGCACTATGAGCCATTCACTTTTGTGTAAGTCATAGCACTTGGAGAATGCTGTAGCCCAGGGGTGTCCAAACTTGGGAACTTTAAGACTTGTGGACTTCAACTCCCTGGCTGGGGAATTCTGGGAGTTGAAGTCCACAAGTCTTAAAGTTCCCAAGTTTGGACACCCCTGCTGTAGCCAATCAATTAATATTGTTCTGTCCTCATTATACATTACTCTGCAGCTTGACATGCAGCTAAAACCTACCTATCTCCAATCAAACAGACTGTATGTGTATATATATGGATGCTTTATTAGGGAAACAGGATGGGTGAAGCTGGGAAAATAGAAATACATACAATAAGAACCCAATTACAAAATAAGCAGTTTTGAGTTCAGAGGTGGTATTCAGCCAGTTCTCACCAGTTCTGGCATACCAGTAGCGGATATTTTGAGAAGTTTGGAGAACAGGCAAATACCACCTCTCTGCTGGCCCCACCTTCCTGCTCCCGCCATTCCCCATCCTATATTCCCTTGTTTTTTAGTCCAGCTGATTTGCATGCCAGAGCGGATTGCCATGCCTCAGCTGAGCTAAATAACAGTTCAGTTCACCAGCAATGACACCAAAGGCAGCGCATACATGCATTAGGCACCCACGTATAGAAGCATTTGTGCAAATGCAAAGTGCTCTCTCATAGAACCAGTAGGAAAAAGATTTGGAATCCCACCACTGGTTGAGTTGCTCATGAGCATAACAATGAATAAATACAGATAAATCTAAATCTCATCAGCAATGCTGTGTGTATGGGATGTGGAGTCTGGCTGCACATGTTTTTGGAGTGACAGTTGCTGGGAAGAGGACCTTAAAGGACCAGATCTCAATAAGTCTTCCTGTTTGTACAACAGGTGGAGCTCAAGATACATTAAAGAACAACAATAGCAATGAAAATGCATAATTACATATACAAGCTTATGCTGGAGGCATGACAAATATTCTGTCATCAAGTCTAGCAGCATTCATGGAATTACTCTCCTCAGATATTCTGATAATGGCCCATATCCTTGGACATACATGTATCTTTATCAGCCTGGAACAGAATAATGCACAATTCAACTTCTACATTCTGTACCACTTTTTGCTTTCTGCTTTATCCAATTGCCTGCCTGCCTCTCCCTTCTTCTCAGTTGTTCAGTAGTCTGAATATTATTAATCACCTTTTGATTTGCTTTCTGTTTATTCTCTCTCCATTGTTTTTCAGCCTCCTGCATTATTTCAGCTACTGTATATCACAAGTAGTTTTTCCTCAATTTACCTTTCTTGATTTTCCTTAAGGTATCATTCACTTTCTCTGCTATGTACCCCATTTCATCTTCCCAAAATTCTCATGTTACATTATGGTTGTTTGGCCAAATACTATTAGAATGTCAACTCCACACAGAAGAGCACCCACTAGCCAGGTAGAGCACATTCCATTACCAAAGCATCCCATATCATAGTATAACTATGAAAATTGTATTTTCTTTGAAGCACATGAATATTTGATATCACATAATGCTTTTCTCCTCTGCAAATAATTGCCTTGTTCCTTTTTTAAAAAAAAAAATCCAGTAATTCAAATATGGTGTTTCAATATTTAAGTAAAACTCTTTTTAGAGTAACAATTAGTTTGAAACAAACAGCTGAAATACTCAAAATGTTTAACACTTGGTAAGGATCTCGGGAGAAAGAACTGAAGAGTTGGGAAACAGCCTATTTGAAGTTCAGAAAGATATTATCAGGATTTCAGATACTTGGATTCAACTGCCAGTTAAAATTTTACAGTTCCTAGTTAAGATAGGCACCAAAGTTTGTTTAGAATGCCCAATTACTTATTCATCCACCTAACTATCATGCTGATCATTCTTTCAGAGATTTGAAAGCAATGTCAACTTTTGGTCTCTTCAGGTAAGTGTTGACACCTGGCAATTGGCTGGACTGGTATGTGCCATTAGAGAGTAAATGGCCCCAAATTACGTAGTATAAAGGGCATACACAGAATTATGAGGGACAGGAGGAAGACAATGGTCAAATAAGATTATTGTGAGGCTTGCCAACAAAACAACTTAAAGTATCTGAAATTCCAACTGGTTCACATGAAGATAAAAGGACAGAGAATGAAGCATATTCAGATTTGCAAGATTCTGTTACTAATTATGTTAGATTCAGGGGTGGCGAACACGCGGCTCTCGAGCCGCATGCGGCTCCCGGCCAAAATGAATGCGGCTCTTTGCCTCTTATCATTATTTTGTATACTGTGGCTCTTTGCCAAGTTTGGATTTTGTCCCTTTCGGCGCTAAACCCGGATCGCGCACTCCCTTTCGGCGCTAAACCCGGAAGTACGGTCTTGCCCCGCCCCTGGCGACGCGACGACGCTTGCCTGCGCTCCACCAGCTCGGCTGGGAACGGAGACGTTTCTCTGCTCAGCAATGTCTTCAGTGGAGTGGTGGCAGCCTGGCAGGCTGAGTCTGCCTCCCTTTCAGGCGCTCCGCTCCGCTGAGGAAACGTCTCCGTTCCCAGCCGAGCTGGTGGAGCGCAGGCAAGCGTCGTCGCGTCGCCAGGGGCGGGGCAAGACCGTACTTCCGGGTTTAGCGCCGAAAGGGAGCGCGTGGTGTGGCTCTCTGACTCTCACAGTTTAAAATTTTGGCTCTTTTTGTCGAACTTGTTCGCCACCCCTGTGTTAGAATAAAAGTAATCCTGAGCTATACAGCACTAATTCCTTAGTCTGTCTATTTTGTTGGCATGGAGCTGGCTTAATGCCTAAGGCACAAGTTGGCAGTTGAGTCAGGTCTCTCCAGGCCTTGTCTGAAATGTTAATCATTATATTCCACTTTCCTAATCACAACAGAAAAAAAAAGATATTAGATTGCTGCTCAGCACAACCTTTCAAATGTTTTATAGACCCTAAAAACGTACATGAGAAGTTTTTTTTTGAAAAAGTCAAATTGAAGGTTTCATGCAAGTTTGCCAGAACTCTCAAAAACATCCATTTGGAAAATCAATTTGCTTCCAGTACTGGCCTGTTTTGCAATAAATCATCACTGAGGATTACGTCCAATGAGTTAGTTCACTGGAGAGCTACTGATATCTGCAATAGAACATTACTGTCTTCATTGAAAAAGTCATCTGCTTCTTTAGTGGGGATTTGAAAAGCAACATTGAACTTCTGCAAGTAGCTAATGGTTCTTTCATGATGTGGAAAATATGGGTTTTTTTTTTTTCAATAGAAAGTCATCTATGTTACTGCCAATTCGGTATCAACACTGTCCAATATACTTCATGTCCTTGTATGGGAGCTGGTGGTCTTATCTGTTTTCAAATATTTCAACCATTGGCAGTGAAACAGAATTCTTTGACAGTTTCTTTAATACAGAAATTAAGTCTTTTTTAAGGTATTATGACAAGGCATGAAAAAAAATACATGAGACGAAGGGTTTAGTAAAAAATCTCATTAGCAAATTCTTTGGGGCAACATTTCATTACTCCAGGTGATTTTCACCATGAATCAAATAGGCCTAATGCATTTGAAAGCTCAGGTTTGTTTTTCATATAATGGGACTGAACTTTTTCAGTACTAATGCAAATTACTAACTACCTCTTAGGTCTGTGAATTAATTTGTGAATTTACAATAAGTTGTCCATCAACTTTTGAGTTTCCAAAAGGTTGTCTCTACTTTTCACCTCAAGCAAATTATAAAAAATAGCTATTTTGAAGAATAACTATACTTGTATGTGTATGTATACACCATATTTTTGGAGTATAAGATGCACCAGAGTATAAGACGCACCAAGATTTTGAAGAGGCAATTTTTTTAAAAAAATGTGCTCTGCAAACTTCCAAAATACGGCTCATTTCCCCCCCAAAAAAAGGGCATGAATCACTTTTAGGAGGCTTGTAGAATACTCCGGGGTGGGGGGCAAAAATGAATGAAAAAAGGCCCATTTTCATGAAAACGAGCCCGTTTTTTGTTTTTAAAAAAGGCATGCATAGCCTTTAGGAGGCTTATAGAGTGTTCCAGGGGGCTGGGGGGAGGCAAGACTGAGCAAAAAATGGCCAGTTTGTTGCTCATTTCTATCCTCCCAGCCCCCAGGAGCACTCTGGAAGCTTCCTAAAGGCTATGCACGGCCATTTTGGTGAAGGGGCAGGGTTTTGGGAAGCAAAAGATATTGTATTCAGTGTATAAGACGCACCCAGATTTTCAGCCTCTTTTTTGAGGGAAAAAGGTTTGTTTTATACTCCGAAAAATATGGTACAGACACAGACACACACACACACACACACACACACAGACACACACACACACACACCCCTAACACACACACACACACACACATATATTCAGATATGGACTTATAAAGAACCACATGCTGATATGGCATGAATTGGAAACAGCACAATTATCCACAGTTTCTAAAGGCAAATTGTAGACAAGCCAGTTTTGCAGACTGAGACTTTCAGATTCATTAAATACATTTCATAATTCTTCATGTTCCAGATAACAGAACCATCCACCTCGTTTCATTAGCAAAATAAGAGGTCAGGTGCAATGATAATGTCAGGCCAGTTCAGTCTTGTATAACACCTGTCTTTTTCAATGTGCACCATGTTCCATGGACTAAGGAGCTGAAGCTGTGTCTGCTTGTTGACAGTTTGGTCAATTGGTCTGAGCTGCTTGGGGAGCAGCCATGCCAGTGGGCCTGTAACCTGTGACAATAAACATAAGAGAGCAGCCTTGTCAGTGTATTACCAGAGAGGCAAGATAGCATACTGTCTTGGGTATCTGTGCTAAGAGCTAAGTGAATTTGCTTCAGCATAGACAACTCTTTCCAGGCAGAGACAGATGCATTTGGATGGAGGTAGATAACTATGCCTAGAGGCTTCACAGGTGGAGGAAGAAGGCAGCATCAATATTTTAACATCCATCTATCTGTGTCAGAAAAAAACTGGCTACCTACTGTTCCTTCCAGATGTACCATGCCAGCTTTCAATTGCAGCAGTTGTCTGGGAACTTGCACAATAATAACATAGCAAGATTGAGAAGGCCTGCAGTGATTAAAAAAAAGGATACAGCAGTTCTGCAGTTCATAAGTAGAGGCCCAATACCCTTCCTGAGGATCTTCTGGTGATACCTTGTAGGGAGAGTGAGTGGAAGCCAGATCAACAAGATTTCACTGAGCACCTAAATGAATTGGAGCTCTTCCTTTCCACTTGAACTGACTATCATTCAGCTTTTATTATTTCATTTTTTCAAAAAAGTCTTACTTTTGTTTGGATTCTTTATTTCCACACCCCAACTGGAAGCTCAAGTGGAAGTCAAGAAGAAACTTGTCAACCGCAATATGCTGAACAGCAGATAGGCCAAAGCAGCTGGCCTCTGCTGTGCCTAATGAAGCCAGCAGCTGCTAATGTCTCTTGGTGCTAATGCATAGACTTCACTCGTGGAGTGAATCTTCTGACTTTTCTGCACATAGGCTGCTCAATAAGGCAGAGCCTGGATGGAAAAAATGTCCAGTGATATGGCATGCTGGGGTCAAAATAAGATTCTAACTGGTAAAAAAAAAGTTAAACACATTAAGGAACCAGAAGAGGAATAGAGTTTACTCATTCTTTAGCTCCTTTACGTCCCTGAATTGTTTTAAGACTGGATTTTATTGGTTCCTGCTTTCTCCTGAGGATTCATGGTTGCTTTGTGCTGTCTTCTACTTCCCAATCCAGACTTTTAGTTTAAATTCATGATGGCAATACCAGAACAAGGCTTGGGGGCAAAAGTCCTATTTAGGAGAATGAGCAGGACTACTTCTCTAAATAACTTTTTAAACCATGTGAAAAGAAACTAGAAATGCTAAATCCAGAATTTAATTTTCCTTAACAACATCTGGGAAAATATGCTTTCTCTGGATAGCCATAGGTTTTTTTTTTTCAACAACCAAGGATAAAGAGGAACAAAAGAGAAAGTATTGAAAAAGGTTGGAGATCTGATAGGATGTGGGTAGTGAATATGAAAGGGTGGCCAACAACGAACAGTGGGCTTTACCATTTGCTTGTCATAGAGGAGAATAATGGAGCTTACTAACCCATCCTCAAAGAATGGATGGAGCTGTGAAATTCTCAACAGCTAGCAAATCAGACCAAAATAAATCCTTAAAGAAATGACTGGAAATGATAACATTTATATATAATTTATCAAAATGATGTTTTTATCCCGGCTGCACATTTTTTTTTCTAATGTGGTCTCAACTGACCATTTTAAATCTAAATGTAGCCCACATCCAAGGACAAAAGAATAGATAATTATTTTCAAACTGTAGGTAAGAACCATTATAAAAAGGGTCATGAGACTTAGAAGAAGATATAGTGAAGAGATCTTTGGATGTATCATGTCAGTGCTGCCTGCATTTAGGTATGAAATGGAGTCTCAGATAGTAAATTTCTGGTAACTTGTGTATGTATGTACTGTATTCATTTCTTTCCCTCTCTCCCTCCTTCCCTCCTTCTCTTTCTCTTTCTCTCTCCTTCTTTTATTGCACTGTTGCAGAAGCCACAATATAACAGCTGCAGAAAACAACTGCCATTTTTACTCCCTAATATTCTATATTTTTATACCACTTGTACAAATGAATAATTTGCGTTTCGAAAGTCATGAGAATTTTTTTTTTTTTTTTGTAATGTCCTGACATTGGATGGGAAAAAATAATTGGCCCATTTTTTTTTTTAGAGTTTAGGTGAAAGAATTATTTAGGAGAAGAAAAACAAGCTATTGAAAAAAAGTAAAGTTCCCAATTTATCTTTTTAAAGATTCACAAGTCCTCCAAAATGGCGGAAAAGGAAATGGCCCCGAAAACAAGAATGTGCTGGGAAATGCTAATCGTATCACATGCCATTGCAGGTAATACATCAATATTTTAGGTCAAGATCGAGGGGGTGGTGGTTCTGGCTGTCATTACTTCCGGTTTGCTCATGTGTGTGCCACGCTTAATGATCACTGTGCACACATACACAGTGCAATAAAAATTGTTCTGCGCATGTGCAGAAGCAAAAAACAAGATGGTGCTGCCTATGGCGCTGCCCAGAGAACCGGTTTGGGCCCATGGCAGGCCTAGGTCACTACCAGTTCCAGTGACCCAGCCTGCCAAACCACTACGGGTTCAGCTAAACTAGTCCAAACCAGTTGGAACCCACCACTGGTCAAAATGCATGTCAGGTACTGGTAGACTTCAAATACCACCAAATAGACAATGAAACAATATAGCAACTGATAAGAACTTGTCACTGAATTCTCACCATCAAAATAAGTAAAATAAAATACACCACCACTAGATATTGATTAATCAAGGACTAACTTTCAACCAACAGCGTATAAAAATGAATAAGGTTCTTCCAGAGCTCTGGATCCCCACCATCCGGCTGAAGTTTCGTGACTTTCCACTCAGGCTTTTGGTGAGCATATTGAAGCCCCAGAGAAATTTGTGGGTCTGTTTATTTTCATTCGCGCTGTCGTTTTTGTTGATGTTGTTGTTGCTACCTTGTCATCTTTACCCCTTTGGTTTTTTTTCCCTGAGGTGTGTGTGTTGTTTTTAATATTTATTTTACTATGTAGGATTGTTGGGAGTTGGGTGGTATATAAATTTAACAAATAAATTAATACATTTAATAAATGATTTAAAATTGCTAAAAGATACTGAATAAAAGTGAATATATAATAATGTACACTGATTCCAGTGGAAGAGCAGAAGTATTTCCATAAGAACAGCCTTGCTATAAGAAATTCTAAAATAGATGTAGAAGAAAGGAGATGTGCTCAGGTGTAGCTGAAGCTGTTTAAAGTTGCAAAATTGCAATGGACCAGATCTTATCTAAAGATCTTATTTAAGAGCAAAATAAAAATGGAGAGAGAAAAAAATAGAAAGCTTTTAGAAACAACTTTCTGTTTACTTTTCTACAGGCAATAATAACTTCATTTTAAACTCCAATTTTATGAAAAGCCTAGAGGGAAAGAGAAAAGCATTCAAAACAATATGGAAACATTAGTAATGCAGATCTGAGTGTTGGAAGCACTGGTGTATAGATATTCTGATGTAGATGCCCTTATCAATAAAAATCACAGATCCTGTGCATTAAGGCAATTTTAATTCATTAAAAATGAGGTGTGTGTGTGTGTGTGTGTGTGTGTGTTAACACTAGTGCAGATAGTACTTAAAAGAGGAGAGAAAGATATGATTACATCTGTATGTGAGATGCAACAGACATCATAGACAGCTGTAATTCCATTCTGATTGTTATATAGCTAATGGTTCAGAAACAGCTGGGCTGGATAATAGTGTTCTTAATGGCCTCTCATAAAACTAGCCTTGACAGAAATCAAATTGTTCAAATATCCCTTTTTCATCTCAATTTTGTGGTCAGCCTCAGAAGATGACAGTACCTGATTGACCTTATCTGAAGCTAAGCAAACTGCGTCCAGGTTAATTCCAGGTTTTAGGTTAGATTGGAAAGCTAGAAAAGTAAAATGTGTACGACAATTGCAAACCACTTATGTACCATTGACAAGAATCAGGTCTGATACAATGGCTTCTTTACCTTATCAGAAAATAAGTAACTAATGAGCAGAAAATGTTTCTTTCTGAAAATATTTTACATATCCTGATCCTGAAGTCAGTTGCAAAAAGGTAACTCACAAGGAATCCTCTGAGAAAAAATATTTCATCTTGTTTATATACTTTGTTTGTATTCAATTGCTCAATTTAATTAGATATATATTGAGGTATTCAGGGATGTAACATGAGTGAACTTCATTCTTGTGTACCCATCTCTCTCTCTCTCACTCTCACTCTTTTCTCTCTCTCTCTCTTTCTCTATCTATCTATCTATCTATCTATCTATCTATATCTATCTATCTATCTATCTATCTTTTTCTTTCTTTCTCATCTCATCAAGCAGACTTCTGATGCACAAGTCTTTTAAAGATAAAGACTTATATCATTCTACAAGATACTGAAGGATGCTTGTCTTTTTCAATGTTAGTGCCATTGTAGTCAGTTATGTCCCAGTTTTTACTGTACTAAGATGAATCAATGATTCAGATAGACTAGCAGTCAGCTATTAAATCATTGTGGAAGTTCCTGAATTTTTTTCAATTGACAGAAATGTCTATGAGCAGATATACCTGAGTGCATATCTTTGTACCATTCTATCCACACAAATTGCTGTATCAATATAAGGAAACTCAAATAAGGTATCAATTTCAGTTGATATAAGCATCTAAAGCCCAATGCAAGTATTCAGCCTTCTCAGAAGAGAGACAATGTGAATGTGGAAAACTCCTTTCTCATATGTTCATATGATATGAAGATGATCTTAATAATCATATAAATATTGTCTTGCAATGTGGGTAATGTGGTTCCTCATGTTTCAAAGTAATGTTTCTTCTTGCTTTTATAAAACATGAGAAACAAATAATTAATTCAATATCTTTTCCGCTTCATTCTTTAGAGCAGGGGTGTCAAATGTTGCATCATCATGGTGGTATAACGTGACCTATTGGGACTTTTCCCCCATTCGCTAAACCGGGTGTGGGTGTGGCCAGTGCGTGATGCACCCGGTCCGCAGGCCTTGAATTTGACAGCAGATGTTTCTGCAAGCAGGACATAGGAAATGATGAAAGCTATCTCCTCCTGCCTAGAGAAATGGATAATGGTAGAGATGGAACTTTTGTGAAGGGTATTATTATTATTATTATTATTATTATTATTATTATTATTATTATTATTATTATTATTATTATTATTATTATTATTATTATTATTATTATGTGGTTAATCTTTGGTGAGATTCACAGGTTTTGGGGCTGGTTGGTAGCTCAACAGCTCGAATCCTAGCCAAGGACCTAGGAACTATTAAGGTATTATTATTATATACTATTAAACATGAAATTCAGCCAACTGAACATTCAAAAATGTTCAGTTGGCTGAGTATGAAACCTTCCGTTTTTTTCTTGATAGTTTCCATCTTAAGCCATATTGTTGTTGTTGTTGTTGTTATTGTTGTTGTTGTTGTTGTTATTGCATCAACAGAAGTGTATCACAGCGGCCAGTTGTTTTGCCGGATTTGGCATTAATTACTAGTCGGGCCCCACCCAGGGGCCTAGGACGTCATAACGTATTTTCGTAATATGTGTGCAGATCAAAGCAGTGCAGCCTTTTGCATTTGACTGATGGTGATTTTATCAATTTTTAACTGTTTTAAATGTAATTCCAGTGCTTTTGGAATAGCACCCAGTGTGCCGATTACCACTGGAATTACCACTGCTGGTTTGTGCCATAATTGTTGGATTTCGATTTTTAAGTCCTGGTATTTCGCGATTTTTTCATATTCCTTCTCAGCGACCCTGCTATCACCTGGTATTGCGATGTCTATGATTGTAACCTTATTTTTCTCAACCAGTGTGATGTCTGGTGTATTATGCGCCAGTATTTTATCTGTTTGTATGCGAAAATCCCACAAGATCTTGACCATCTGACTCTCGACGACTTTTTCAGGCTTATGTTCCCACCAGTTTGCTGCTGTTTTAATATTATAATTTTTGCACAAATTCCAGTGGATCATTTGTGCCACTGAATTGTGCCGCATTTTATAGTC
This sequence comes from Natrix helvetica, assembly GCF_964273705.1. Taxonomy (NCBI): domain Eukaryota; kingdom Metazoa; phylum Chordata; class Lepidosauria; order Squamata; family Natricidae; genus Natrix; species Natrix helvetica. Next base: position 29,488,978 of record NC_138550.1, on the reverse strand, counting down.
AGTCTGCGCAATTTTTTTTACAGCAGCTGAGTATGTGGTCAACAGTTTCATCAACTTCTTTGCAGAGTTTGCATTTGGCATCATCAGAGGATTTTTCGATTTTGGCCTTAATGGCATTTGTTCGGATAGCTTGTTCTTGCGCAGCCAGGATTAGTGAGTCTGTTTCTTTCTTTAATGTACCTGCTGTTAACCATAACCAAGTTTTTTCACTGTCCACTTTATCTTTTATTTTTTCCAGAAATTGGCCATGCAATGCTTTGTTCTGCAAACTCTCCATTCTTAATTTTATCACATCTCTTTTGTATTCTTGTTTCGTCTGTTGGGCCTTCAATAGATTTTTGTTCTTTACTTCGATTAATAGATGTTCTTGACTTTCTTTTAAATAATCAGCCAGTGCATGTTTTTCTTCTTCAACTATTTGTTTCACTTGTAATAATCCTCTGCCACCTGATTTTCGGGGCAGATATAGTCTATCAGTGTCACCACGTGGATGTAAACTGTAGTGCATTGTCATTAGTTTCCTTGTTTTTCGGTCCAAAATGTCCAAATCAGTTTGTGTCCAGTTAACTATACCAGCTGTGTATCTTATAACTGGTATTGCCCAGGTATTTATGGCCTTGATTGTATTTCCACCATTTAATTTAGATTTCAAAATTTTCCTAACTCTGTTGGTGTACTCTCTCCTGACAATAGTTTTTACTTCTCCATGTTTGATGTTATCCAACTGCAAAATGCCTAAGTATTTGTAGGCTTCATTTTCGTTGCATTTAATTAGTTGGCCATTGGGCATTTCAATTCCCTCACACGTAGTGATTTTGCCCCTTTTTATGGATACAGTGGCGCATTTTTCCATGCCAAACTGCATTGAAATATTGTTGCTGAATACTCGGACTGTGTTTGTCAGTGATTGGATTTCTATTTCTGACTTTCCATAGAGTTTCAAACATATATAATAAATGTGAAATTTTTTCAGCTTCTTTGGCTGTTTGGTAGCCTAATTTCATATTTTTTTTAAGATTACTGATAGTGGGATCATCGCGATGATGAAGAGAAGAGGTGAAAGTGAATCACCCTGGAAAATTCCTCGCTTGATATTGACCATTCCGTAGTTCTCATTCCCTACTGCCAACTCAGTTCTCCATTGTTTCATCGCCTTTTCAGTGAAGGATGTAATATTTTTACTAATGCCAGTTGTTTCTAAGCATTTTATGATCCAACTATGTGGCAATGAGTCGAATGCTTTTTTATAATCAATCCAGACCATATTCAAGTTCGTTTTTCTTTTCTTACAATTTTCTAATATCATTTTATCAATTAGGAGCTGATCTTTTGTGCCCCTACTCCTTCTTTTGTTGCCTTTTTGCTCTACTGGCAAGATGTTGTTTGTTTCCAAATAATCCATAATGTTATCTGCAATAATGCCTGTGAGTAATTTAAAGGTTGTTGGCAAGCATGTTATTGGTCTGTAGCTTTCAGGCATTGTTCCTTTAGTTGCATCTTTCTGAATCAAGTATGTTTTTCCAGTTGTCAACCATTCATCAATTTGGCCATTTTGTAACATCTCATTCAGATGCCTGGCCAATATTGCATGTAAACTGGTCAGATATTTGAGCCAGAAACCATGTAATTGGTCCTTTCCAGGTGATGTCCAATTCTTTACTTTTTTTACTCGATTTTGTTATTATTATTTTGTTGTTGTTGTTGTTGTTATTATTATTATTATTATTATTATTATTATTATTATTATTATTATTATTATTTTGTCATGACAGTGACCCACCATAGGAGGGTCTATTAGGAGTGGTAGTGAGATACTAATTGAATCCAGAGCAAATTTAATTCCCACCCCCAGTTGTTTTTGTTTTACTACTTTGCATGATGTTGCAACTCTCTGGTTGCTATTAGAATTTAAAGGATTGTTATTATTGTCAAAATAAGTAGAAACAGTCTTTGGGGATAAAATAGTATGACTTTAGGTAATGAGAGATCAGAAGCACAAGATAATATTTATTACAGAGAGAATGTAACATGAATTTAATAGCTAGGTATTCTAAAGTTAAGTATAGTGGGTGGGAAACAGAATGTAAATTAATAAATTAAATTTAATAAATGGAATGAGGAAAGGTGATAAGATATATAAGGAGAGACCCAAGTTTGGTAAGCCAAGTTTGGGTATAAGAAATATGTATAATGAGAAAGAAAAACAGTGCCAAGGCAAATAACAAGCATAAAAATGAAATAGCAATGAGTTTGAAATGCAAGGAAGAATTAAGTTAGGAAGCTGGGGCATCTTTCTTTTGTTCAATTGTTCTTTCTCTGTACAGGAGATGGAAAGGACAATTAAGGTGTAAGCATTATACAGAAGGGAGAAAGCAGAGTTTTCTCCTCCTGATAGCAATTTGTTCAGCAAGAATTTTGAGTGCATTTTAACTGGGAAAATTTGGGCAATGCAAGAAGAAATATACCTAAACAACAGCCAGCAAAGGAAACACCAAGCAGATCCACTGAATACCTAGCTAGAATGGCCCCGAAGAGCAACAGAAAACAAAGAAGTGGTTTAGATCAGAGAACTTGGAAAGACCAAGCAAGAACTCAGACAATAAAAACAAATGAGCAGGAGGCGAGCAGTCTGTTTAGCATATATTGTTGTTTTAGAGAATGAATGTCCCTCAGGGAGGACCAACTTAAAAAAATGTCCAGGTAGATTAAAGGCTCTCCTAAAATGTTTATATATGTATATATGTACAAACAGTGAAGCAAGTGCTTGTTCTCAGCAGATGCCTCTGTAGGTAAAAGGAGATTCACCCACAGAGTTCATTAGTGTTGCTCACAGTATGATGAAAGAACTTAAAGGGAGCTACATTGAATTTTGTTTATTTATTTCTCTATGTTTGTCTGAAAAAACTCTATCTATTCACAACCAGGAGAGAGCTATTACTGTTATTGGATTTTCCAGGAAAGATTTAGAAATTTTGTTTATTTCTGGAACTAAACTAGATGGAGGCATTGCTCCCCATCATATTGTTTTTTAAAGAGACATTTAGGAACTGGAAGAAACAGGGTGTTGTGTTGTTGTTGTTGTTGTTGTTGTTTTTGCAAAAACTAATTCTTCAGGAAGGTTTAAAAGGAGTCAACCTGTCATCTTTCAATGTGAAAATTGAATGCAGAAAAAAAAATGTCACTAAAAATCTGTCACTAAGAAAGATCAACTCTCTCCTTTACCTAATTTTGCCACTATACCAATAGCACTTAGATTTATATACTGCTTCACAGTGCTTTCCAGGCCTCTCTAAGTGGTTTACAGAGCCAGCATATTGCCCCCAACAATCTGGGTCCTCATTTTACCCACCTCGGAAGGAAGGAAGGCTAGGTCAATCTTGAACCAGATACGATCAGAACTGCCAAATTGCAGGCAGTCAGCAGTCAGCAGAAGTAGCGTGCAGTACATGCATTCTAACCAGGGCTCTCCAAACTAAAGCCCTCTCTTGCCAATTTCTTTATATTCAGGTTTAAAGGAGGGGATTTCAGATTCAGTTTTTCTTTGAATGAGCTTTATTCCTCAGGAGAGCATCATCAACCTTCTTGGAACAAAAATTAGAAAAGGATACAGAAATATGAATTCAAGAGGATAACACCATGTGAAAATTAGTTTCAAGAGACATGTTATTCTTTATTTTTATAATGACATGTTGTTATATTTTTAGACTTCTTTAAATATTCTATTGCCAGCCTTTATTAGAATAATTTAATTCCAGTATAAACTTATGTACTTTATATGTGATTTCAGGAATGTGTTCATTGAATTTTAGCAGCTAATCCAATGGTGGCAATCACATTTCCTCCTAGAAAACAAAAATGTTAACTTTGATATTTTCGGACCGTGTTTAATGATAGTGATAGTTATGATACATAGTTGTCCTTGCCCACCTATGCAAGGAGTCTTATTGATATGAGTAAGATATAGCTATTTTATTCATTAATCAACTAAATTGCTTCATACTTTGTCCATGGATATGTAGAACAATAGTTTTGACTCGACTTCCTATAAACTGAAAGGCTGACCACATAGATATAGTCCCAAGTCTCAGTGTGTGGGCTATCAGAAAATGGATCAATCCATTTCAATTATTTCCTTGTTCAAAGATAAAGTCTTCAGATTCTGCATTCTGATTATGAAGAAAAAGCAACAACTTTTGAATATTTTAAAATATTTTTTTCTACAATCAAACCAAACTCATTTTTACTTAAAGCCATATTTTTTGCCCTTGGACAGAGAGAATAAATAATGACAGAGATCTAGCATATGATCAAAATAAAAATTGACTGATATATAAACGAAGTGGCAATGATATGATTGGAAGAAACTAGAATTCATCTATGTTCTGGTGTAGTGTGTTAATATAGTAAGATAACTTTTTTAAAATATCCAGTGTAGCAATGTCTGGTTTTTTTTTTTTTTTTTGCCTCACGAACAAACATTTACTTTTACCACAAACCCTAGTAATTATTTCTTATATTAGAGGACTCTGAGTTAAAATTTTGCTTTAGAATGAGGGGTTCTTGTTTCTTGGATTTAACCTCCACCTTGGGATAATCAAACATCAGTTCTCTCTTGTCTGACATGTCAAACATAAATTCAAAATACTTTGATACATTTTAAGCAATTTTTCCAGTGACAAACTACATTATCATTTCATAAAAGTTTTCTTTAAGATTATAACATAATGTAAATTTCAGTCCTTTTATTGACATATTTTCCCATTGTTCTATTTGTATATTATAAGCAAATTTTAGCCTATTTTATCATATATTCACCCATCTTGAAGCTGCTGAGTTTCAGAAACACTGATATATATATCCATGAATCACACATAATCTTCTTTATTATTATTGATAGCCATTTATATGTATTTACTTCCATTGTTGTTGTTCCATTTCGATATTCTAGCATTCAGGCATTTGTGAATCCTGGCTATTAAGATTGTATCTCAATGCTGTTCTTGTTTTTAGAAGAAAAATAAAACTATTAGCAGTGACTATGCTTTTCCCACTGATATATACATTAAACATTGATGGATGGATGCTTATATATGAAGCTTTTGACTGTATACTAGTCAAAGCTTTTCACATAAAGGGCAATTTATACAAAGAACCACTGATAAGTACTAAATACTAAAATTCTTTAAAAGTACTGAAATGGGAACTGAAACAATATTTGGAAACTGTTCCTAAGTCTTAGCTGGAAACATATCTTTTTTTCAAGGAACTTAAGTTTTTCTTTTCCTTCTCTTCTCCAGATTTTCTGTTGCTTTGAGTTTTTTTAACCTTACTAGTTTTTTTTTTCTCCACTCCCACTCCCCATAGTACAATATAATACTCCAACCTATCAGCCATTTTTCATTTGGTATTGTTTCATTACACCAGTCTGAGTTTTCAAAAATGAATGCATTACCTGGTTTTTATATACTGTACATATTGTATATCCTGGTGAATATACATTCTGATGCTGAAGATACAATTAGCTACTTACGGAAGCCATCCCAATGTTTGAAATACTACAAAGCAGAGAGTGAAAGTCAATTTATGTTAGATGTTGTTTTTATGGCTTCCTGAAAATTTTCCATAGCAAATCCCTCTTTTTTTCTTTTTCTTTTTTTGGTTCATGCAGAACTTTCCTGTTTCCTTAACATTGAATAACTGCTTCATTTTTGCATCTGTATTCCAACAGCATTCTCACTGTTCGGAATGCCTACTGTGAAGTCAACCTAAATGTCCCCAAGCAGTTTATGACAGCTGTCTTCTGATTAAAGAATTATTAGTTATGATTCATCTGCCTTGTAACTGATTAATCAATTGATTAAATTCAATTGTAATGAATTTGCATGTCACGAAAATCTCAGTGCTTTTTTTTTTAATATCTGGAAGAAGTAGCCTCTCTGTATCTTTGGATCACTCACTATTGTAGTAAACAACATCATACACCTAAAAAAGGTAAACAAATAGGCTTTTATATCTAGCACCACCGATTAAAATGTGTTATTACTAATTCATCAATTTCAGTTACTTTCTATTTCCATAAGCAATATATTGATGGTTATCTAAAATACAAATCTTTGGTAGAGAAGTATTCACCTGTTCTTAAGCAAGGTTTACTGAATAAGGGGAAATAATTGATTAGCTTGTCTGGGACATAAAGTGAACTAATAATAATTTATTAAATCTATATACCACCTGATTTTGATTGACGATGGGTAGTTTACAAATGGTTAAAACTAATTTTAAAAGGAACAATATAAAAAAAAACATAAAACAAAAGAACAGAAATGGCAAAGAAAATAAGTGGTTGGTTTGTTTAAAATCGTCTCCTAGTTTATTTTGTTAAATTGATTTGTAAAATGGCAGAAATTATTCAAGTGACTAGCAAGTATAAATTTGCTTAAGTATATATTACTTTTTTAGATTATGATTCAAAAATTCAGTAGCTACAAGTTACATTGAATGCTGTAAAGCATTTCAAGAAACCCTTATAAATATGCCAATGGATGAAAATCCTACCGTTTTTTGCCATGTTAATATATAATATTAATGTTACTATATTCTGATTTGGTGGAATTTCTGCTGGAATTAGGGAAAAACTATAAAATTTCATAATTTCATACTTCATAAAAATTTATAACCAATTTCATTGTATTTAAGTACAATGACAATAAAGATTATACTTATAATTACTAATGATCCATCCATACTTTTTGGGGGGCCCAAGAGTTCATGGGTACATACATTTTGCTTTGGGGGGGGATTGGGCAGTGGTGGGTTTCAAACATTTTTGGGAGTGGCCTGTTTTGTGGGAGTGACTTGGTGGTCATGTGACTGGGTGGGAGTGGCTTGGTGATCATGTGACCGGGTGGGAGTAGCTTGGCAGTCATGTGACTGGGTGGAGTGGCCAAGTCGATGTCACTGAATTCTTTGCCCCAAAGAATGACTTACAAAAAGAAGATATAAAAAAGGTATATACAAAAAGATATAAAAAACAGGTTGCAGTTTGGAACAATCAGAGAAACAATGAAAATATAATATAATGAGAAGATATAAACCACTGGTGGGTTTCAATTTTTTTTAGAACCTATTCTATAGGTGTGGCCTGATTTGTGGAAGTGGTTTGGTGGTCATTTGTCCAGGTGTGAGTAGCTTGGCAGTCATGGGAGTGGCTTGGCAGGTATGTGACGAGTGGGAGTAGCTTGGCAGTCATGTGACTGGGTGGGAGTGGCCAAATCAATGTCACTGAATTCTTTGCCCCAAAGAATGACTTACAAAAAGAAGATATAAAAAAAAGGAAATTTATTATTTTGTACACTTACTACTTAAATAAGAATAAAATAAGTACACAAAACAATAAAACAGCTACTTACAGAGGAAATATGGCTGTCCTTGCTGGTCTTCAACATTACTGACCACCTTACACACATACTTCTAGTCCTTCTGCCTATTCCCTCTTCCTGGATTCAGTCGAAGTTTTAAAAGCTCATAGCCTGTGCACAGCACACACTCTTCCAGCCCCTATGCCTCTTCCCTCCTCCTGGATTCACTCAGACATTTTAAAACTTACAGCCTATGCACACGCACACACTTCCAGCCCCTCTGCCTCTTCCCTCTTCCCCAACATCCCTCCCCACCACCCCAGCCACTCACTAGTTCTTTCTTCTTCTGGTTCTTCTTCTGAGAAATTTTTGGCAGCGTGGTGCAGATGGGCAGGGTGAGTGAAAGAGCAAACAAGGAGATGGACTGTTCATGTATGGGGCCTCCTGACCAATGGGTACAGGAAGGCACTCTGAATTTCACCATCGGGTACAGACGTACCAGTCCGTACCGGTTGAAACTCACCCCTGAATTCTAAACATAGAGCCCACAACTTCAAAACAGAGTGGGTTCTTACCATGGCACTTCATAAAATATCTGGAAAAATGATACAATGAACTTATAAATGTAGTGTATACTTTATACAAATTAACATTATGAAATTGTCCCCAGACAACGTTGACAAATTGATTTTTCCAAGTGCTCACTATTAAGGAAATCATTAAAGAGCTTGCAATTTAAACTGGAACATTTATGCATGTGTAAGCAGTGAAACTCAGAATTTAGGATCTTTGAGATGATTCCCTCTTAACTGACCTCGATGATAAACTCACAGGAGGAATCGAAAATATTGTGGGCGTGGAGGCAGGGAGATGTGATGGAAGCATTAAATAGCCTATTAAATCTTGAAGCAGTTCCCATGATCAAATCAATACTGTTCCATGATGCTATTGTGCCAAGTCCAATATTTCTTCGTGAATTTCCAGATTTAGAAACCCTGCTGTGAACAGACTTCAGGGAAGATGTGATGGCAATGTTAAAATGTGCCAAGAAAGCCAAACAATTACAATCTTCTGGGAACATTGCAGCAAATAAAATTGCACTAATCATCCTAAATGTTCAGGGTGCTATTTCTCTCTCCATCTGAAATATTATTGCTGTTCAAGCATTTTAGTAAAATGTGGTCCCTCTGCCTCTTCCCTCTTCCTAGACTAACTCAGACATTTTTAAAACTCACAGCCTGTGCGCACACACACACTTCCAGACCCTCTGCCTCTTCCCTCTTCCTCAACATCCTCCCCACCCCGACACCAGACACTCACCAGTTCTTTCTTCTTCTAGTTCTTCTTCTGAGAATTTTTGGCAGCATGGTGAAGATGAGCGGGGCAAGTGAAAGAGCAAACGAGGGGAGAGAACGTTCCAGTACGGGGCCTCCTGACCAACGTGTATGGAAAGGCATGCTAAATTTCACCATCCGGTACGGCCGTACCAGTCCATACCGGTTGAAACCCACCCCTGGGATTGGGATGGCCAATAGGTTGGATATTAGATGTAGCATATCTTGTAGAGACTTGCTTTATGTGCTTGGAAATTTGTTTATTTTAAAAAAATACACCACTACTATTTGTATGATGAAGAAGGGATGTTCTGATAAATATAAATGATGCAAAGGAAGTTGCATGCAGCCATGAATCAAATTAAAATGAATGTAAACCATGCCTAAATTCATTCTCATTACAATCTTTTTTTAAAAAATCTATCCCTATTTTGTTGTACCTACTGATTTTGCATTATTTTCCAGCTGTCTGCGATTCTGAAAAATGAATGTTTGATTCTTTCTGCTGCTTCTAAGAAAAGAAATGAAGGAAAATTAAAACAATCTTATTTCCTAAGAATTTAAGTTAATTCCCAGCATAAAGTTTATGATAAATTGTTTTCAGCATGTGTTGTTATAAGTTACTAATTATAAAATGCCCATTGGTGGATGCTAGATTCGATTTTAGGTAAACTTGTGGCAGAAATATTTATAATATTATGCTATCTCTTGACTATTTTGAATTAGAAACGGCTTGTTTACCACTTTATCCTAATTTTTATATAATTTTGTACTTTATGTGACAGAACTGAAAATTAGAACATCACCTAGAGCAGCTCCTAAATTTCGTAATGAACGTACAGAACGTTTAATATACATAAATAGCATTTTTTTTCTAGATCACTCCTGAAATACAAAAATGCATTCTATAACTCAGTTAGTTATACCTCGAAACTTCAAGAGAACATTGTAAAATTATGTTAAGAAAACTGAAATGAAACATTTTTCTCTATGTGAAAACTATACTTTTATTTTGAATTTGATCCATACACCATTGATTTGGACCGAATCAAAATGCAAGTTACAACCTGTACATTCAATACTTTTATCTTTTTCTAAGTTCTTCTAGGTTGCCAAAGGCATCCAGTTAAGAGATAGTAGTTTGAAAGGCTTAAAGTTGGTAAAGTAGGAATCTGATTCTCACATCAGACAACTGAGACAAGGGGGAAATAGTAGAAAATTCAAGAGCTAGAAATAAACAGAACTATAAAGGTAGAGGTGAAGGTGGGGTCCAGGATTTACATCTGGGAAGTGTGTGTGTGTGTGTGTGTGTGTACATACACACACATACACAGGACAAGATTTTAACATGTTGCTAGATGAAGAACTTTTTAATGTGTCTGTCAACTTTTTCTCTTCATTAAATTAACTTCTTTCTTTTTAATATACTTAGGAATATCTGAGAGATCAGTATCTGATATAAAGCCTTAATAATAGGCCAGATCTAAGGAGATTAGGGGATGTTGATGCCAGTCATTTAGCAGAGTGATGGCATGGGGAAAAACCTATCCTTCTGTCTAATTGTGTCCAAGTGTCAATGTCACTCATTGTCAGGACTCCTGTGGTGGCTGGAGCACTCTGCAAGTGAAAAGGGACTCCCAAGCTCCGTTTTCATCTGCAATGGCCTCCTGCAACCCTCCGACAGTGAAACGCACGCAGCCCTCCTGAGCTCCATTTTCGCTGGCATAGGCACCACGGGCCAGTCCTTTGCTGTTTTCAGGGTAGCCCTGTGGGTCAGGTCTAAGCACCCCATGGGCCAGATCCAGCCCCTAGGCCTTGAACACCCCTGCCCTATAGCATCATTTTGAAGGAAGAAGTGGAAACAGTTTATGTCCAGGATGTGTGGGTCTGTACGTATATGAATAAGCATAATAAACATACTATACTATACTATACTATACTATACTATACTATACTATACTATACTATACTATACCATACCACACCACACCACACCACACCACACCACACCATACCATAACATACCTTACTAATTGTATGTACAGACCCTTTACATCCTGGACATCAACTGGATATAAATATTCAATATATATGGGTGTGTGGGTGGGTTGGTGTAAATGAGAATCATGTGGATCAACAGGTGGTCATTGAATTTCATGGCTATGTACTGTATTCTAATGTACAATTACATTTACAGAGTTCTTTGGTGGACGTGTGCTTTCAGAAAATTGAATTATCACCCTTCCCTTTGAAATTTTTCACTAATGGCAACATATTTCCCATAGATATGAATGGGAATAGAAATAAGATGTAGGACAGCTTACCTGTTCCTACCAGTTTTGCCTGTATAGGCAGAGTCAATAAGGTTCAGAGATATATGTGGTTTTGGATTCTGTTTTGATCCAGAAGCTACCTGGGACTTTTTTTTAAAAGAAAGACAATGTCTACCAGCTGTAGTTACTGAAAAGATATAATCTTATGAGGAATCAGGAAGAACAACAGGAAATTCAGGTTTTCCAATGGTCAAATCTTGAAAGTTATTTTGCTATTCATTTTTGTCTTGATCAGGCAACCTAAAGGGAGGGAAGGCTGAAATTATCCTCCTGGCCTTTTTTGACAGCTTTATAAGGAATAAACACAAGTTGTGAGAGGAGAACCTTCTCAACATCCAAACATTGGTACACATCTGATTGAGGCTCTCATGGCTATGACATTACGTACAGGTGTATGTGTGGTATGTCAGAAATTAAAGAAATGAACCACTGAAACAAGAAAATGCATTGTATGTGTAACTTAGATGCAGGAAGATTGGGAAACTTGGAAAGCAGAAAAATGCCAATAAAATGGCTACATGGTTAAATAAAAAGTTAGTCACATGGTTTTGCAAACAAGCTTGGGGATACGAGGAAAGAATGGAGCCTGTTGGATGGTTGTATACAAGTTGACATGCCCTTTGTGTACATACCGCCATTTTATATTTTTCTTGTTTTTATTTTAAGCTAAATAGCAGTGGGGGATGTTATTTTTTTTAACATTGCTTTAATATATTCTGTTTTATTAGGTTTGCTGCCCAGAATCACTATATGAGATGGACGGCTATACAAATATGATGAATTAAACAAGTACACAAACAACCAAATAGTAGGAAAACTCCTTTTGTAGGAAAATGTTTGGCATCTAAAACACAACAGCTTCCTGGTTAAACTGAACTGGAATTCTCTGCAACTTTCCATTAAGATCTTTCTGATAAAATCTTATATGGAGAATGAAATTAGCATGTATCTTTTTTTAACAACTATTCACATTCTTTTTACAAGGAAAGTGTACATTGATATATCTTTCCAAAGAAGAAGAAATATAGTTATGAAGTGTCAAAGGATATCTGGAGAAGAGATATATATTTTCAGCAGACTACCCTGCTGACTCCTTAACATCCCCTGCTTCAGCTAAATTCCAAGAAAAGGAAGGATGCCATGAAGGGTCATATTATATGACCTTTTTCCTCTCAGAAAGTAAGAACAACTGAGAGGCTACAGAATAATTGTGAAGTATGTGGGGAGGAATAATCTGAGGCCATTTTGGAACTATAACATAAGCCCAAAGAAACTACACAAAAAAAAAAAATACAAAGCATCTTGAAAATTATTTTTTTATAAAATAGAAGGTTTTGTGTGCTGTTTGTTTTAGCAAAGGAATAAAACTTTTGGAAAACTGAAGAACAAATTTTACTTCACTGTTATATAAAATACCATGTAAGGCTGCTGTAGTTAATATTTCATATTTTGGGATTCTTACTCTGTACTCTTCTCACATTTGTTGACAGTGGCCACCAATCATGTAGGGCAGCTTTCTGCAACTTGTCCTGGAAATTTCAGAATCTCCAGCCAGATTCATTTTGAGACTTACAGTGCCAACGTCTATGGAAACTGACAAGTTAGAAGAAGGAATGCACAAAGGGAAAAATTTCAGGAAACATATCAAGTTTGATATTTTTAAAAAAAACACTTTTTAGTACGAGTTGGCATGCTTATTGTTTTATATTTTTTCATGCACACTGCCCAGAGTCACTTCTTGTGAGATTGGTGGCCATATAAAATTGATAAACAAATAACTTGCATGAGAGGAGAGAACATTTGATGCTTTCTAAACAGGTTGAGTCTGTTTCCAAGACTGATTCACAAATCCATTTTTACATACAGGAAAAGTAAGTCAATCACATTCTATAGTTAAACGTACAAACAACGCATTTGCTGACATGGAGTCAAATAATGCAATTGGAAGTGCTGCTTCAGGAAAGGGTATTGTTTACTTCCCTCATCTCTTATGGCTTACTTCCCAAAAATATGTCTCCTTTTATGTACCTTTCAAAGGCAGCTAGTGATTTCTGTCATGTACGTAAAAGCACTCTGCGAACTGAATTTCTTTAATTGATGCTATAAAGTACAGTAATAATAATTGCAAAATCTTCAAGGACAAAGGTACTTCTTAAAGTAAGTCCATCTTTTTCACTTTGAATGCAACTTTACCAGCTAATTTACTTCTTTTTCAATGTCACATTTTGAAAGTTCTTTTGAATAGGTTTAAAGCATCATTCTATTTCTGATCAAATTCAGTTTTACATATTTTAGCCATACATGCATTAATTTTCATATATTTATTTATTTATTTATTTCGATTTATCAGTCGCCCCCTCTCCGCAAAGGGACTCGGGGTGACGTACAATTAAATCAAAGATACAAGTGTGGCATGGAGGAAGTAACATCAATATTTAACAATCAAATGTAAGTGAAAGCCACTAGGTTAAAATAAATAGCAATAAATTAGAACAGTTAAAACAATTTAAAAACCCCAAAGTTCATTTTAAAATATTAAAATATTAAAATTGCCAGGGAGGTTAGAAGGTTCTAGTTAAGCCAGGCCGGCTAGTTGGAACAGGTGGGTCTTGAGTTTCGTGCGGAAGGAGCGGAGATCGGTCGTTGTCCTGATATCATTTGTTACGGGTTCTTTGTGGTGTGTGAGTGAGTATGTGTGTGTGTGTGTGTGTAATAATATTAGATTTTCACTATTTGCATGATTTACACAGTTTTTAAGCCAATATAATATTACAAACTCCAAAGGAACTGGGTAGCATTCCATTGTCTAGAAATTAAAGAATTCAATTAGAAAGTAAGGTGCTTACTTAAAACTATAAGCCTTTATTAATAAGAAAAATAGGGCAAACTCCACCGGATAAGTTTTTGGAGAAGTCCAAAAATATCCTGTATAAATATTGCATATTTCAAATTATACTTTGAATATAAAGGATATATATATATATATATATATATATATATATATATATATATATGTATGTATGTATGTATGTATGTATGTATGTATGTATGTATGTATGTATGTATGTACGTACGTATATATTTACATTATAGTATTGATCTAAAATATAATTATTCAAATACATATCTGGAAATACTTGTGAAATTCTGCTACATGTTTTCAAATTATTTTTTTCTCATCAAATTCTAATTTTCTTTTTAAAAACGTTCAGTTCAATTTTTATCCAAATAATTTCATTTGAACCAAAAATAAAGACCATGAGATTAAAATATTGTGTGTATCAATCAATATGAGAGAAATGTATATAAAAGTTTGTTTAAGAGAATTACATTTAATCGCAAAGTACAATCATTGGATTGAAAAAAATGAAAACACATTTATCAATTGTCATAGCCCAAAAATTGAAAATAAAATATTGGTCTAGAAGTATCCCTTCCTGATGATAATACAAAAAATGACGTATCATATTAGGCAAATAGAGCTTACTAGTGTTGTTCATAATATTTTCAGTGCATGAATTACAGTAAGAACTGCATGAAATCTGAAAGGAATTATAAAGAACCTGGGTCATACCCAAAACATGGCAATTCTTCCAAGCTGAATTCTTTATTGCTTCACACCCATACATAATTTTTGGTCAAATGAAAACTCTACTATCTGCATCTACCACTTACTCTGTGAATTAATAGGGAATGCTGCCTTCACCCTTTTTATGTCACTCATAATTAGCCTCCCACTTCTTGGGAATGCACTTCTCACTCCTGGGAATCATCTGACTACATATCACATTTTATAATTTAATCCAATATTGAGAATATTAAGAAATAAATATGTAACAATAGGTTTTAATGACTCATTTCAATTCTATAATGCATAATATGGTTATTTGTTAATACAATAAGTAACCTCACATTGGTAGATTACAATGTTTTGCTCATCTTGGACTATTGTTGAACATTTTACGTATACATACTTTTACCTATAGGCTATTTAGAAATAAACCATACAATTTCCCAAATGGAGATAAAATTTGCCATTATGGATCTTTCCTCTCCTTATGAATAAACCTCTGGAATTGCATTTCATGGTTGGCTTTAGGGTTGAGAAACTGAGAATTGAGGGATGAACCATTTTTGCTTTTTCTGTTGCTTTAGAATAAGGTGGCAAACTTGCGGCCAGTGGGGCGGGTGTGTCACGTGCTGGCCCCACCTCCAGCGTGTTTAGTGAAGGGTGTAAAAGTCCCGATCTGTCATGTGACAATGCTGTGACAGCGCATGTTTAACACTCCTGCTTTAGAAGGATTAAGACCCTTTGGAATCTTAAATTATATTGCATTCACTAGGTGAGTCATCTTCTTTGAGAAATAATTTTAAAATACAGTTTTAAAAGCTTTTGATGATTATTTTTGTTGTGAACAGCTACAGCAAAGGGGTGCTTAGAATAGGGATTTTAGAAAGTTTAACAATACAATAAGGGCTCAAATGGACTTATCAATTTTAAATTTTTGGAAGAATTCCTCTGGTGAGGAAAGTGTTATTGTTTACTTTTTTTAAAGAAATCAAAGCAAGATAAAGGGTGTTAAAAAATAAATATTAGAGGGATCTAGTGGATAATAAAAGAATGGAAGAAATATTCCAACTGAGCTTTTTCAATTTATTTGTTCTTTCATTGCTTTTAAAATAATAACAGAGAAATGAAAAAAAAAACAATGAAAATTTATGGAAGTGTAGGACAAATGGTCTTTCAAATTCTTAGAAATGATGGATAGATGCATAGTTAAAAACAAGTAAGAACAACAAGATACTCGGGATACATGTGAAATTAATGTGAATGTAGAAAGACATGTAGCAAGTAATGAGTAAAAATGCAGAAAAGGATGTACTGGACTTTCAAATAAAACAAGGAAGATGCCTAAGACACACACACACACACACACATACACACACACATTATCTTAATATATATTTTATATCATCAGGCCTTTCATAATTGTTTATGTATCTTCTATGTTTTTTAATTGACTGAATCTCAATATCGTTATGCTGGTCTATTATCATAATGAAGATTTGATTTGATTTGATTTGATTATGCTTAATTTCTGAAGGGCAACACACTCTGTAACTCTATAAGAACATTTTGATATGGAAGTCAAATTGTCCAAAATCTGGTTTGGTTACCAGATTCTGCCTTACTTTCTTCTCCATTCTAAGAACAGAACTTTCCACTTTCTTGGCTTACAGCTGCCTAGTCAGCCTCTGGGACTGAAATAGAGCAGACTTTTGGAATGTGATTAAATATTTAAATCAGTAAAATCACATTCTGCCCATGACATTCATTTCTGAGTCTATCCATCTCCTTCTTTTACAGCAATAAATCCCCCCATGGACGCACATCAGCCTGGGGACCTATGCCTTCCATTTTGCTTTCCCCTAAATGTTTTTATGCTCAACCCCCTGCCCCAGGCCCTCTCATCAATTATTAATCAATTATCCTATAAATATGCAAATCAGCCCAAACAGTCATTTTGATTAAATAAAAGCAAAATAATAAACACAGTGATGACAGTACTTGCAACAGACTAGACGATAGTTCAGGACACTGCAGAGTGGGAACTGTAGGAGGGCGTGATGGCAAAGAACAGATAGAAATAAGGATATGCTAAATTCATGATATGCTTGTGCGTCAATTTGATTATTCAGAATTATTTGAATTATTTAGTTCAAGTTAACTGCAAGTTTGATTTTCCAAATGCTAGAAAAAAGAGAAAGGAAAAAAGTTTTAAAGGGTTCTATAGCAGGTCAACTATAGATATATAAATACTACCAGGTTATGATTATGGTTATACTATTATTACTTATGCTATGTTAGAGTAGGATTTACAATAATACAATAGTAGAGTTGGAAGGGACCTTGGAGGTCTTCTAGTCCAACCCCCTGCCTAGGCAGGAAACCCTATACCATTCCAGACAAATGGCTATCCAACATCTTCTTAAAGACTTCCAGTGTTGGGGCATTCACAACTTCTGGAGGTAAGCTGTTCCACTGATTAATTGTTCTAACTGTCAGGAAGTTTCTCCTCAGTTCTAAGTTGCTTCTCTCCTTGATTAGTTCCCACCCATTGCTTCTTGTTCTGTCCTCAGGTGCCTTGGAGAATAGCTTGACTCCCTCTTCTTTGTGGCAACCCCTGAGATATTGGAACACTGCTATCATTTCATACAGTATTACATAATATGTCCAAGTCCTTGGTGCTGAAGCTTAATTATAATAATCAAGTTTTTTTTTCACTGCTAAAACTATTTTCTTTCAAATCTTAATGTATTTATTTGGGGGGGGGGTTGATAAGGAAAGGTCCTGAAAAATTAAAGGGCATATCAAGTTATATGCTTTGAAGTGAATAATTATGCTTCCTGAAGAACTAATCCTTTTTATAGGAAGTTAGAATAAGAGATCAGTATGACTTGGCAATATTTAATTTGAATGTCTCATTGCTTGATTGCTTACAAAATTAATTTCTTAATATTTTAAAATGAGATAATTATAGCAATATTGATTCAATCACAATGCCTCAGATATTATTTAAAAAGTGCTTGCTACAATCACCTTACTAGTAGAACATTAACTCATATGATTTGGTCACATGCTATTCTCATCACATTCTGGGCCAATATTAATAGAATTCTTAGAATGACTAAATAAATGTACTGGGGCTAAAGACCCTTAAATACCTATAAATTAAATAAATCAATAAACCACCCAGAGTCTACCTTGATTGTGAGATAGGCAGCTTATAAATTTTAGAAAGTCAGACTGACGATGAGGAACACAAATCTTCACAGCCAAGTTCTGATTATTTGAAACAAAATAGTAAGAATTTTTTGGGGGAGGAGGAGGATACAATATGAGAAAGATAAATTTAAATCTGGTTTACATATGTGGACTGTTGATTTGCATTGCCTGTTAACATTTGAATTGCATAAGTGCACCAGCGTGCCTGTACCCATTTATTTGTACCCATTTCCTGTGTTCTTATTCATGTTTATTCTTATTCCTGTTCTTGGTAGGCTAGAAAAAAGTTGTATAGGCAGCATCACCACCAGATTGATTTGTAACTGGCTGACAAACTATACTCCTTAGTTCTTAATGTTACTACATTTACATGGAGGGAAGTAAGCAGTGGAATGCCACAAGATTCTGTCTTAGGCTCAGTACTCTTCAACATCTTTCATAAATGACTTAGATGAGGAATAGAAGGGGAAATCATCAAAATTTCAGATGACACTAAATAGACAGGAATAGTCCACACCACAGAATGCAAGCTCAGAATCCAAAAAGATCTTGACAGACTTGAACAATGGTCCCTATCCAACAAAATCAAATTTAATCTGGAGAAAAGCAAGGTTTTATATATGGGCAGGCAAAGATGCAAGTACAGACTAGGTGAAACGTGGCTCAAAAGCAGTAACTGTGAACCGGACCTTGGACTCCTAGTGGACAATCACTTAAACATGAGACAGCAGTGTGCGGCAGCAGCCAAAAAAGCTAATACAATCCTTGGTTGGAGAAACAGAAGCATAGAATAAAAATCACGTGCAGTATTAGTACTGTTTTATACAGCCTTAGTAAGGCCACATCTGAAATCCTGTATCCAGTTTTGGTCACCACATTACAAAAAAGATATTGCGACTTTGGAAAAAGTGCAAAAAAGAGCAACTAAGATAGTTAAAGGCCTGGAGACTAAAACATATGAAGAACAGTTGAAGGATTTGGGTTTGGTTAGTCTAGAGAAAAGAAAGATTAGGAGAGACATGATAGCAGTATTCCAGTATTTGAGAAGCTGCTACAAAGAGAAGGGGAGGGTCAATTTATTTTCCAAAGCACCAGAGGGCAGGACAAGAAGCAATGGATGGAAACTAATCAAGGAGAAAAGCAACCTGGAATTAAGGAAAAACTTCATAACAGTGAGGACAATTAACCAGTGGAAGAGCTTGCCTTCAGAAGTTGTGGTTCTTCATCATTGGAGGTTTTGGAGAAGAGACTGGACAGTCACTTGTCTGAAATGGCATAGGGTCTTCTGCTTGAGCAAGGGGGCTGGACTAGAAGAGTTAGAAGGTCCCTTCCAGCTGTATTCTGATTGAGATTATGCTTTTGATATGATTTGGTTAAATGTATCAAATGAAATTAAATTCTGCATCAGTGAACACTAAGTTGCAAAACTTGAAGAAATATGCACATCAAAAGTATTTTGAAAGCAAATTGTTTATTCCATTTTTCAGTACAGAAAGGCACACGTATATACTGCATTCCACCTACTAGAAATATGGCGTCATCCTCTTCCTTTTTCACTTGTCAGGTTTTACCCAAGATAATTTTAGCCTTAAGGCTACACTTGAAAGTGAAATATGAGATTTCCAAAATCTCAAAATATTTTGTTTACTTGTTTATTTTATACTATTATTTGAATGACAGCTCATTGAAAAATTTTATCAAGCTTACAGCTGTATGCTAGAAAGGTATGCTTGAATATACAGGAAGATTCTCCTGGCCATTTGCTGTATCTGTATCATATATTTTATAAAATGAAATATGTATATTTATTTGCCTTTTCCATGCCCAAAACTGCACAGAAACATAACATTTATGAATGCTTATATGTTGCTGCATATTTGTGCCTATATGTATAATTTTCCACAAAATATATGAACATGCCACTATTACAGCTTGACCAACTGATGCCAATAACTTATTTTAACTGAGACTTACTGCTATGGGTCTTTAAAGATCTCCTTATAAGAAAAATCAGTCTTATGCATGCTCAAAAAAGGCTTTGCTTGTATGCAGAGTGAGATTTTTTTAAAAATTACTGTATCTTTGGGATTAGGACCATGTTTACAGGCTGGAATATTTCTCTAAAACATTGCAGCCCTAAGGTGTTCTTATTTTTTTCTTTTTTTCTTTTTGAAGTATATCCAAGGGAGGTACTGTATTTCAAAATCCATTTTAATGTCTACATAGTACAAAAACAATAATATCAAAGGAATATCAAATTAGAAATGTCTGGTTATTTTTTCTAACATCTGTTTATTGAAGCAATGATGCAATCGATAATCAATTATATGCAGGTAGTCCTTGACGTATGACCACAATTGAGCCCAACACTTCTGTTGCTAAGTGAGACAGTTGCTAAGTCAACTTTGAATCTTTTTATGACCTTTCTTGCCACAGTTGTTAAGTGAATCACTACAGTTTTTAAATTAGTAACACTGTTGTTAAGTGAATCTGGCTTCCCCATTGACTTTGCTTGTCAGGAGGTTGCAAAAGATAGTTTACATGACCTCAGGACACTGCAACTGTCATAAATGTGAATCACTTGCCAAGGGTCTGAATTTTGATCACATGGCTAAGGGGATGGTTATACGTAAGTGTGAAAAAGGTCATAAGTCACTTAGTGAGTGTCGAAATGATCACTTTCAATGATCACTAAATGAACTGTTGTAAGTTGTGGACTACCTGTATTCAATTATGAAAACCTTTCAGTTCAAATTTAGTATATAAGACTTTTCCTATTTTTGATACCATATTTCAGATTATTAGAAGATCAAGATTTTATATATATTTTTCAACGTAAAATAAAACTGTACAGATTTTGTAAACTATGAGGATTTAAATTTAAGACAGGTCAATCTTGCTGTGTGAAGGAATGTCCTTTGGAGTTTCTTCAGTCACCAAATAGATATGACTAGTGGTCAGATTCAGCTATTTCGCACCACTTTGGGAGAACCGGTTGTTAATTTTCTGAGCACTTTGGCAAACTTGTTGTTGGAAGAAATCATTAGGGCAGAGAACCGGTTGTTAAATTACTTGAATCCCACCACTGGAGATGACTCTGTTGGAATTAACCCAGGACACCGTATGACAGTACAGGGAGTTCTCATGTAGTGACTGCTTCAGTCCGCCACCATTTGCAGTTAAGATCATGATTAAAATAACTTTGCAACCAATGCCCACATTTTTGATCTTCACAAAATATTTTAGTCATACTAATTTACCGTAATGGCAAACCCATAAGTAACTTTGTGTACCATCTTAAGCATGGCCTCAATCACATAGTTTTTCACTTAGCAAATCACTTCTCTTAATAACTGTGATGCTGGTTCCAATTGGCATTGCTAATCAAGGGCTTCCTGTAACGCTTCCAAAAATTCTGTGTATTATAATAATTGTGCTGGCTGTTCTGTGGATGGGAAGTAAGAAAGACTGGTATCTTAGCTTGATGGGTTAATTCAATGTCTTCTCTTTTTTTTTAAAAAAAAAGATGCCTGCTGTAGTCCTTCAGCTCATGTATGAATGGCTGTTTCACAACAACACAAATCTGCTATTACTGCCGACATTAATATGCAATAGTATCCAGTGGTGGGATTCAAACCTTTTTGCTACCGGTTCTGTGGGGTGGCTTTGTGGGCATGGCATGGCTTTGCAAGCATGGCTTTGTGAATATGACATGTCTTTGTGGGTGTGGCTTTGTGAATATGACATGTCTTTGTGGGCGTGGCTTTGTGGGTATGGCAGGGGAAGGATACTGCAAAATCCCCATTCCTTCCCCACTACTGGGGGAAGGTTACTGCAAAACCCCCATTCCCTCCCTACCCCATTAACCTGCTTTCCAGCTCCGTTCTCCTGTTCAGGGCAACAAAAGAAGATCAGCTGAGAGGCTGGGAGTCAGAGGGGGTGGGACCAGCCTATTTGCTGGTTCTCCAAACTACTCAAAATTTCCGCTACTGGTTCTCTAGACTGTTAGTACTGGCTGAATACCACCTCTGATAGTATCACATTTATTTCTTGCCGACACACACAATGAACTGTGTTAATAAAGTTGTTTGCTTCTATTGCACTTTGAAAGTATAAACTGTTTTAGATTTATAATCTTATTTATCTGCACAACAGTATTTCAAATTTATCAAGGTAAGCTCTGCAGAGAGTTGGGATTAAATAATTTTGTTTAAAAAAATATTTTATAAAGTTTTTATTGTTCATATGACTTTTCTGTTTAGGATTGATTAGTTGCCTTTTTATTACTTTTGGTTCCAAAAGAATATAGCACAATGCGTACATTCACACACACACTCACACACACTCACTCTCACGCACACACACACACAGAGGCGCACGCACACACACGTGCCAGTTGTTAAATAAGATCAATATGTGTATGTCTATTTGTGCAGTGGCATCTAGGTCTATGGATGTGCATTTTTTGAAGCAGAAACTGAAACGAGGAAGAAATAAATAAAGAAATGTTCTTATTTTGTTGGTCTTGCTTGAATTCTGCTATATTTTCTTGTTTCATGCATACCTTATCTATCAACCTTCAAAATGCTTTTCCCCATTCCAGATATTAAATATGTATTTAAATGTGCATTAAATATATTGTTGCGGCCCGCCAGCTGCCAATGGTGCTGGTGGCGGACTCTGACAATGAAGAGATTAGGGAGGAACTTGGATCAGTTCTGGAGTCTGGGGAAGGTTCTGATGGATGCTCTGCATCGGACACAGAGATAGAGCCAGGGCCGTATGACATTTCCCAGCCACCAGAGAGGCAGCTGCCTTCGGAGGCTGATATGAGTGAGGAAGAAGAACAGCTGGGGATTGTTCCAGATGCATGTATGTGCAGAGCAGTTAGGAGAGGTGAACAACGGATGACAAGGACTTGACTCTGGAAGCAAAGCACATGTGGATGCTGAATGGCCCCTCTCTGGCTAGGAAATAAATAGAAGGAAAGGGGAGTGGTTGTCGTAGGAGACAACAATTTGCATTTCTGAAGATATTGCTTATTGTGTTTCATACCACAAAGGCGGCTTGCCAGAAATTAATTTGCAGGCTTTCGGCCTGGAGCTCATGGCCTTGAAATTATCACAAGGAACTGGGTCAGAACATATATGCTTTATTCTTTAAAATCCCTACTTTATTATTTTAAATTGTCAAAAATTGAATCATCCCTCTGCAAGCCCAAACCCATTGTCAATCTGACACACAAGTAGGAAATTTGGTGGATAGCTGAGTTCCAGCCAAGATAATTTGCAGAAATTATATACAGGAACTACAACAACCAAATTTCTCCAGAATCCTTATATAGACTTGATTGGTCTTTGTCAGCTGGATAATCACAGGGAACAGAGGCAAGGTAAACAAGGTGTCAACCTGCAAATTGACTCCATCTGAAATCATGCTTACTTCTTGGTTGCCATTCGGGCTGGGGTGGGGAATTAGGAACGTGGTGCCTCAGCTGGCTAGTCGTAACATCTACCAGCTGGCATGTGAACCAAGGTCATGTCAACAGACAGACATCTGTTGAAGCCGAGCGGGCACCTGCGACTTAACTGATTGGCCCATGTGACAGGAGAGAACTAGGGGGCTAGGGAATCCTTATTGTTTTAACTATCTCTATGCAAAGGAATAATGTAGAGCTAGCTTCACCTTTCTACATGCCAATATGATGACTCAATAAAGAGTTTCTCGAACCTGAATGAAGTGTCAGATTCCTGCCTTCCCGGAGTTCATTACTTGGAACGATGACACAAGGCTTTCTAATCTGATAAAGCAGCAAAAGAGATACACCGAAGTCCAGAGACTAAACTGTAGTTAGCTGCCTTACTTTCTTTAAATTAAAGCTTATTAATAAAATAGGAGGCTAAAAAAAAGGATAATACAAAACCAATTCAGAATAATAAAAATAATAGACAATGTTAATTATTTTAAAAGCCTGCTTAAATAGGTGGATTTTAAACGGATGCCAAAATGATAGCAGAGCTAGCTGATATCAATTAAGTCACACTTAGTGTCGTAGATTAGAACAAAGAATCCTGTTAGTGGTATTTAAACTGAATTATTCAATTTCTCAACATAAAGTTCTATTGCATTCTGCTGTTGACAAATTCAGCAGAAAAAGCTGGCAAGATTTTTCATGTTTTGTATGCAGTTATCCAAATGGGCATATTTTTCAATATATGTTTTTGTCATGCATTTTGCAAGCAATTTCAACAGGAAAAGACACTTCGTACTTTTCCTAAATTTGCATTTCTTTTTGCATGTCATTATGCATATTTCAGTGGGATTTGTTCAAGTGTATGTGGGTGTGTTCATTCAAACATCCTGAAAAGTATGGATTTTGTGTTCTTGTTTCCAGGTTCTCCAGACTCTCCTTATAACGGGGCAATCCAGAATTAATGATTAATCATATTGTAATATCTATATAAACATAAAAATATGATGGATTAAATTTATCCCTTAATGTTTGGGAATTATAACTGACAGGCATAATTGATTTGGGCATGCTTAGCAAATCAGAAGTTGGCAATGTTTGATAGTAAAACAGATGATAGTGTGAAGATCTGATTAAGAGGGAGAGTCCTTAACTGCATTTTCTTTAGTGATAGTGCTGAAATAATAAGAAAGCCTGTGCTAACTAAATCTTCCATCCATTATATCATTCATAGACATAAATTATGACCATTTGAAATGCCCTCATGCTATTAAATGAGATTAGATTTGTTTTAGAATGCCATTACTATTTGTTATTTGGCACTTGCAATTCAAAATAATAATAAAGAAATGCTTCCTCATATTGAAGGTTACAAGTTAAATGCAGAAAGTTTGAGAATACTACGGCAGATATAGAGCAACATAAAACCATGAATTTAACATAAGGCTGCTAAGGCAATCATCATCATCATAAAGATACACAGCTAATTACATTCAGAAATGTGTGTGTGTGCGTGTGTGTGTGATGTATGCGTTGGAATATGCATTACAAATTCTATTGTAGTGATTTTTTTTGCAGATAATAACTTAAAGAGTAACTTTGCTACATTAGAATTTTTTAAAAAAATATTCGATTAGAATTTTAAAATGTATTTTAAAATATTAATCTACACTATAAAACCAATGAAATAAGAAACTACTGTTTTTCATGAAATTTATATCCTACTTACTCTCCATGAGTTTCTACAATAACAGCATGAGAGGGTACTTACATATACAGTACACTAAATTTGAAGAAATGTGCCTAACATTTTCTCTTTAGCTTCCTGTTTGATAGAAGGGGTTTAAGGTGTTTCTTTTTCTCATTTTAATATTATTCTATTGCTATTTTATGTTATATTCTGCTGTTTTCTTTTAAATTCTTTAATTGTTGCCTCATGTTATTTTATTGCAGTATTTTCTTATACTGCTATGGAATAAAATCTTAAAATCAGACATCTTAAAATAAAATAGTATATATTCATTACTTATGAATAACAAAAGAAACTGACCCTACCCAATTGAGAAAGAATAATAGTTTTGTCAATCCAAAAATATTAAGTGAGGAAATGCCTTTTTTTTTGTTCTTTCACAGAAACATTGTAGCTCTAAAAATGAGTAACAAAAAGTTAGCAAAAAGGCTTCATGTAATCTGGATTCACTTATATCCTGAACTAACTGCAAATATTCATAAAGGGTTGAGCATCAAACAATTAAATAGAAAGCTATTTCAGACTCTGAGGAACCAGAGTGTTTCTCTGGCCAGAGGCCAGAGAAGACATCCCAGATATATATATAGCTTTGGGTCAGAAGAAACCACCACAAACCTTGTATTCACCTGAAATAGTTGTTTTTATTTCTTCTCTAAACTGTTACTAATTCCAAATTACTCCTGGAAAAAACAAAGCAACCTTTTTCTTCTAGACATTAAAATATGTGACACTGAATGGAAACAGGTGAAAAATTGAAGTTCTTCCCTCTTCTCTTCCTCTCCCCTACTCTCCGTTCTCATCAGTTGAAAGTCTGTAGCTAAACCATTTCTTTACTGCCCTATACTGTATTGGAGATGGGAGACTGAATGAAATTCTGATGCTTACACCTTGCAGAAATTCATGCTCTCCATTGTTACTCTTGTTCACCTTTCAACAATATAAAAGTAGTCATTTGCTACCATGGAAACTCCAGTGAAATACAATTGCTTTATGTTCTTCCTAAAACTCGCCCACTGGCATTCTGTGACAGCATTGTCATTTGGATGAGGACTGTAAAGGCGTCATTTGTGTCCCCTCCCTTAAATTTGGGGCAATGAGCTAGAACTGTGAATCAATTTTATATTCTAGCAGTAAGATTGAATTGTAAATCCACTTTATAGCCTCATACATACAACAGAATTCAATATAAATTATAGAAAGATCCAGAGACACACTATATTGACAGGAAAGGCCAGACATAGACAAAATTTGAAGATGAGGCAGCATCCATGTATGTTATGTCTAAATTAGCAAGATGGTAGAACTCTGTTATTTCAATTTTCACCAACCAGCCCAGTCACCATCTAGTAGCTATGATTGGAGTTTAGCTTTGAAAGGGAAAAAATCCCTTTTCTGTTCATTTAATATTTAAAGAAGTTAAAGGTAAAGGTAAAGGTTCCCCTCCCACATATGTACTAGACGTTCCCGACTCTTGCTCATCTCCATTTCAAAGCCGAAGAGCCAGCACTGTCCGAAGACGTCTCTATGGTCATGTGGCTGGCATGGCTAAACACTGAAGGTGCACAGAACACTGTTACCTTCTCACCAAACGTGGTTCCTATTTTGTCTACTTGTATTTTTGCATGCTTTCAAACTGCTAGGTTAGCAGAAACTGGGACAAGTAATAGGAGTTCACTCTGTTACAGGGCACTAGGGATTCAAACTGCTGAATTGCCAACCTTTCTGATCGACAAGCTCAGCGTCTTAGCCACTGAGCCACCCCGTCACTTTAAAGAAGTTAGAATATGACAAAATTATGATTTTTTCCCCCCAGTTCTCTATGACGTCACTAACTGCCATTTCTTTTGAAGGTGTTTTTGGGAAAACATTATAATGTGGTTACCTATTAGAATTGTCTTTTATTTCACATTCCTCTAAACAGCACATTTGAGAAAATTAAGTTTGACAGACGTTTTTGAAATTATAAACCAAGTTTCTGCTATGAACCCAATTGTTTCTCATAAACTTCCTAACAATCTTTCTATGACATGCATGCCTACAAATAAGAAGCTTATGAGAAACATTTGAATTCATGGTAGAAACTTTTTAATTTCATTTTTATAATTTTAATTTTTAGTTTTTTAATTTCAAAAACTTTTGTCAAAAGGTTTTTCGAACTTGTATTACAATTTTCATGTTCAAAAGTTTACCTTCCACTATACATTTTATATTTCACAGACACAAAAGTTTTCCTAGAATTATTTTCCTAGAAAAAATAATGAAGTAAATACACTCTCCAAAACAGTCAGGAAAATCATTTAGAAATACAGGAATCAAGATACCTAAAAGCAACAGAAACATTGGACTCAGAATCTTCCAAATCTGAGATATTTGATGTCTTTTTGAAGATTTTTTATTTCTTTCAGCATTTTCAGGTAGTTGGCTTATTATATATATAGTGTTTATGTGTGTAGATACAAAGATAGAGACATATAGACAGACATGCCTTTATCTGTTTTCTGTATGTATAAATTACTTCTAAAAGACAACTTTTCAAAACAGATTTTTCTGTTTTGTTTTATGCAAGAAACTTATATTTGAGCCATTTGAGCAATTGCTTGCTTTTGGTGTTGTCTAAAAATGATTCCTTTCTTCCTTCCTTCTGTCCATCATGGCAATATTTCAATTTCAATGGCTGCTAACTATAAATAAAGAGAAATTGGAACCTGTGTAGTTGTTTCTTGGTAGAACCTCAGAAAACTTGTTTTAAATCCAGAACTCCTTGGTGCACTGCATTTCAATATGCACAGTTTTTATTGTTCCAAATGCCTATTATAATGATGAGCTTTGGTGTAATAATATAAGCTTTCACAAAGAGAAGAAGAAACCATTTTTACAAATAGACATTAGTATTATGATATTAGAAAGAAGTGGTTTTAGTTGGAGAAAAGAGGACAGGAATAATAGAGTGAGCAGAATGATAAATATATCAGGACTGCTCATACCATGTCTGTAAAAATGTAAAAGATGTAAAAAAAACCCTATCAATTCAGTAACCCAATATTTATCTGTTTACACAGTGGATATTGCTATAATATATACAATTTGAGTCAAAGCTCATAAAAGATGCCAAATAAAGAGGCAGCCAAATAATTCATTATTGTGGAGAAGGCCTACAAATTAAATTTTAAAATATTGCCAACAGATGCTGCTAGCTTTGTGCTTCTATAACGCTGAAGCACTGAACTATTTCATTATTATTATTATTATTTTTACCAATAATGATAAAAACACATCTGCAATGCATCCTTGTGTAATTGCCATCATATGAAAAAGAAAAACATGCATTCTTTTTCAAAGGATCCAGGGTTTCTAACTAAGGATAAAAAAGAAATGGGAGCAGAGATACAATTCTATTTTGATAGGCCCTTATGTAATAAGTAAAACTTTACTAAAGGCTAAGTATTGAACTGTGGGTGACAGTAAAGATGGAACTGAATCTAATGAAACACTATAGCACAGATATACCTAGCACTTTTCTTATTAATCAGTTGCAATTCATATTAGCAGAACATATGGCAGTGAGATTGGCTATCTCAATTTCATTGAATCAGGCCACCTATGTCTGTGAACTGGGAAGAAAAAGGGATTTAGAAGTGTATTTATATGATTTGGTTCTCTCAATCTTTGGACAGGAAGACTCTTGCTTAACCAGAAAAAGTTGATTTCTAATTTCATTTCTCAGAATATTCAAACATCAGATAGATTTCTTTCATTATACTAAGTGAAGTATACTAATAACTAGATTCAAAAAAGCAAACTGATATGTGCTTTTGAAGACATTTGAAGACTTTTGTACTTGAATATGGTTATTTGCACTAGTCATATTTATTGTTCTGTGGATATTTGGAAAAAAAGATTTCCAATTGTGATCACATTTAATGAAGAACCATAATATAGATCTTATATAGAGGAGGTGGAGCCAAGATGGCGAAGAGGCAGCCTCTGCTTTAAAGAGCTCCGTCACTGGAGTATCTTTTTATCGCTTTTATGTAAAATTGCTGAAAAATAATATCACTGAAAAATCCTAACATTGAAAAAGTAATTTCAGTCACACATAGGTTCTCCATTTTCCTTCTCCTAAACATATAGTCCTTTCGCAGTGTAAGTAGAATCCTGATGAATTGAATCAGTGAAGGACACAGATGGAATTGAAAAAAAGTGGGAATATTGTTGAAAGCTCAACTAAATCTCCACTAGCAAAATCTTTATTCTAATCCGTAGATACACACACTGAGTATTTATATGTGCACACATGAGTGTACACGCTTGCTAAGGAAAATGACTATGCTAAATAATTTTCATCATTTAAATATGTTCACTATCTGTGGTAAGGTTCCTCCTCCCACACACAGAGTCCAAGTTTAAGAAATCTCAAGAAGCTTAGAGATAAAAGAAAAAAATATTCGCTCTTAGCGAATAAATTATACCAGAAAGGGGTGCGGTTTAGATGGCTGCTGCCAGAAGGTATGCTAATATTCTGGGAGGACAGACACGAGAGTTAGAATCAACACAACCACTGAGGCTGAGGCCTTCATGGAAAAAAATAAAGTCCTAGATAAACCTGATGATACTACACTGGACATACAGGACACGGGAGGTGCCAGAGCTCTGCCAGGTAGAAGAGGCAACATTGAGAAAACTCAGATCACAAAAATGAACTTGAAAATCTGTTTGATATAAAATGATTGAAACTAGTTTAAGATAAAAGTTTATAGGCTGACAAAATAGTATTAAGTAATAACAAACTAATGTATTAGTAAATGAAAGTTATGAGAATGGGGGGAGGGCCATTTCCTGCATAATGTAACTGTCAAAATTTGTACTTCATCCATTACCCCTTTCCTTGAATATTTTTTTAAAAAACCAATAAAATTTTGTTTAAAAAAAAAAGAAATCTCAAGAAGCAAAAAGAAACCAAAGCCATGAATTTCAGCTGTGCATGGCAGACAGTTTCACCCCTCCCCCCTCCTTGAAGCTGCATACATCAGAGGGTGCTCAGAACCTTATGGTTTATTTTGGCTTGCCAAGTTCCCTCTTGCAATGAGCATTTCTTGAGCTCATTCTGTATTGCTCACATGGCTGTTGCGAGCAAAGTAGCTGAGAGTAAACTGGATTTGGCAAAAGATTCAAATATCACCTGAAATGAAGCCACGGTTGATTCAAATGGAGCTGCAATTTCCAACACTCAAGGGTGGCCAACAGGCTGACTGAACAATGCATCTAACATTCTAGTCAGTAAACAGCAACCCCCAGACAGTGAGTTCACAAGCAATTCCTTCCAAAGCAATTCTCTGCCTTCAGAAAGGGCATATTTTAATAACAAATGACTACACAACAGTCAACAGCTTCTAGTTTGGAAAGTGTCGTTTTTTATACCAGTAACAGTCAACTATTTTAATGGGTTATAGGAAGTTTAGGAACCTTCAAAATATTCTGTATCTTTCCAGTTTTTAATGATGCACAATTAAGTTAAATTTCAGAATAGTAGTATTTAACAGATTATTAGTTAAACAGGGATTTCTCAATGGTCTAAACATGGGTTCATAAAACAGACCTTTGTACCAATAAAGGAGAGTATGTATAGCTGAAGATTGACATGAGGGACTTTGTTCACGCAAAGTGAATGCAGTACATTAGAATAACAAGCGAAGGCCTATGTAATAAATGTTATGCATGTGAATAAGCAACCATGAGTTCTTGGAGGGCTAGAGAAAGTTTATGTGCATATATATATATATATATATATATATATATATATATATATATATATATGTGTGTGTGTGTGTGTGTGTGTGTGTGTGTGTGTGTGTGTGTGTGTGTGTGTGTGTGTTTATACATACATATATATATATATATATATATATATATATATATATATATATATATATATATATATATATATATATATATATATATATATATATTCAGTATGCAAATGTGTGTACTCTCAACACAGTCTTTTAATTTTTCTACCTTGTTTTAATTCCCTATTCAGGAAAAAATGTATCAACAAAAGAAATCCCTTGCTATTGTAGAATAGCTCAGTGTACTGTAGACAAAACATGTGTTTGAATAAAAATGAGAAATCAAGTCTGCATATTTTAGAAATAAACTGCAGGTTAGACTAAAACAGTGGTCTCTAATCTTTTTGACACGGAGTGCTGACACAGGAGTGTGTGTGTGCCAGACACTCTCTTCCAGGTTCCGGCCCTTGTATGTACGCCAGCCAGCTGGTTTTCGCACATGCACATAACAGAACATGGAAGAGAGCAGCTAGCCATGCGCACAGGACGAGCTGGTTTTCATGCATGTATGCAACAGAATCTGGAAATACAGCTGGAGATGGTGTGTGTGCCACAGAGAGGTCTCTTTGTGCCACCTATGGCAAGCGTGCCATAGGTTGGCCATCATGGGACTAGAATGTTTCCAAGGTCCCTTCAATCTTATGATTTGTATGATTTTCTGATACTATGTGTAGAGGTTTGCCTCCAAACTAATTGATCCTCTCTATCTCATATCCTAAAATTTTGCTGAATTTTAAATTAGTTCTTGGAAAGTGTAGTGAAACACTCAAGCAAGTCTAGACATGACAAATGTATACTTCTGACAAAACTTCCACAAGTGTTTTGTGGAAGTTTTGTCAGAAGTATACATTTGTCATGTCTAGACTTGCTTGAGGTGGTATCCAACTTTTTCAGCCTTTCAAAATCCTTCCAAGAATGTGATGGTGTATTGACTAGAGCAAAATAATAAACTCAACAAGTTCCCCGTTAACTTCTCCCCTAGTACTTTTTATGTTGCAGACAACTGAAAGTGTAATTATATATGAAAATATGATCCACCCAATACCCATGGGATTCAATTTAGTGTTGTGGTTAGGTGTCAGACTAGAAATCAGGAGATTGTGAGTTCTAGTTCTGCCTAAAGCTGATTGGATAAATCACTTTCTCTCTCAGCACAGCAACCTTCACAGGATTGTTGTATGGGAAACAATAGAAGGAACGAGTATTAGGTAGCTTGCCATCTTGAGTTCTTTATAAAATAAGTAAGTAAGTAAGTAAATGTCTTTACCAAGAATTACTCAGCAAAGGCCAGAGAATATCATGACTGACATATCTACAAATGTTATCTATTTTTTCTGTCTGTCTGTTACATTTATATAGTTGCCCATTTCACATAACATGACTCTGGGTAATAAAACACATAAGACAGCAATAAGCATATGTCATTCTATAATTAGAAAAACCTGTCAAAGTTACCAACAACAAAGTAACAGAGCAAGCAATCATAAACAATATGGAGATCTCAATTCCTGGAGATCTTTAAGTCTGATGATATAACCGTGTTTTAAGAGACTTCCAGAAGGATGTCAGGGATGGAACCAGTCTCACCTCAGGATTGAATGAGGCTCAACAGGGAGAAATATGGGTAGAAAAGACCCATCTTGAGATACTATCAGATGTAACTCCTTTGCAAACAAGACCTGTAGCACCAGACCCTTCTGCCAGACCTAATGGGATAGGCAGATATCATCAGGTGAAGGCTTCAAGAAATGCCATGAAGAGCTTTAAAGGTCAAAGGTACATAGAATTGGTACCTAGTATTGCATCCAGAAGCAAACTGGCAATCAAAGCAGCTCATGGAGTAAAGATGTGAGATGTGTCCTCCTAGCCACTACTGCCTTTGAGCAGGAGTCATGAATCTAGGAGGATTCTCAGACTAAATACTGTATTCATTTGGGGTAGTACCAAAGATGACATAGTCCCTGAACCAGAATTTCCCAAAACCCAGAGCCATTCAGTTTTGCAAGTGTTCAGCTAAACCTCTTGTTCCTCCATCCAGACACCCTACCGCCTTCAGACACGAACGTCAACATCATTTAATCCACCAGGGGAAGAAATATATAATTAAGTATCAGCATATCAATGATATTGAAACCTATAGTGATGGATGATCTCAGTCTGAGACTTCATGTATATGTTGAAGAGAAGAGGAGATAACATTGAGCTATGCACAACCTATTCAGATCTCTCCTTCCCAATCACCACTGACTGATATTGACCACAGACAAAGGAGAAAAGCCAGCACAATACAATGCTGCCCACTGTCAATCTACCACTGCCCACTAAAACCTAACCACACAACACTCTTCAGGCAGTTTTAGTTAGCCAGAGAGACATGGATCTAAAGATCAGGTGTGGTCATTGTCCTAATGGCCTTGTCCAATTTCCTCAGGTCCAACTGGTTTAAGCCAATCTTAAATAACAGAGCAAGAAACTAATATGGCATGTCCTTGAAATCTAACTTAGGCTTTCTATGTCATTGGGTTGTAAAAATCTTCTTTTCACAGACAAGAAAGGGATTGTACATTTCAATAATCATCTCTGCTTAAAGCTAAATAGGAGTACTTAAAGATATTGGCTACAAAAAAAATATAATATGGAGAAATATCAATGAAAGAAGGAATGCGTCTTTTTAATATATATAATGCTTTTTATTTAAAACAAGTTCTTTATTTCTTTGTGCAAAATCTGTTTCAAGCATTTTTCATTTTTATCTATAATTATTTTCATTATCACTGATTCTGTGTCACTTTAATTTGGATAGAATCAATTGTTCCCTGAAGGAAGCAGATTATTTGTTCATTGTAACCATTCTCAGTTATAGAAGAGCTTTCATGTGAGCAAGGTATATGTCTTTTCCAAAGAACAGTGGTTCTTTTGGAAAAGGTAGGAAAATTCCATTTTATAAGACTATTTGCTCTTGAGACCTTGGTGAAGCTTCTAAACTGTATTCTCAATTTCCCAATTTTATATTTCCCCTAGTATTGTTGCCATGACATTATCACAGTTCAGTTTCTCTTGCATGCCAATTCATATATCTGTAAGTATAGTATAGTGTAGCATCTTATTGTATTGTTTTGTATCCGCAGAATTCTTGGTGCTCTCTGAACTTGATTACTTGTTGACAGACCTTTCATTATCCAACTAGGTAACATTTTCAGTGTGAATGAGTATGAGGTTTGCTGCCTGTTTATATATATTAAAATATGGTAGGATATCACATCCCACCCAAGCTTGCAGGCAAGCTATTGTATTTTAACATTTTGTATAGGATGCAATTCTTATTTCCATTAAGTTTTGGAAGTTCACAATCATATCCAGTACTACCAATGAGATGGTGGACAATGCAAGAGAGAACCAAACTTCCCTTCATAGAATTAATAGTTGGTACAAATGATGTTCCACCTTCAAAGTTATAATTAAATGCATGATGCTACTAAATAAGATAAAAATATTGTTTCTTTTAAAAAAAAAATCTTCCTGAAGAGCCCAAGACAGTCACCCTAGATTTCATACAAAGTTCACTCTATGCTCTGGAAAAAAAAAAAGGGAAATTCAAGCAAATCCAATATTCTGAAATCAAGACCAGCAGATTCTAGAAATTGTTTCCATTAATCTGAGAACTAAAAAGTGTAAGATAGCCACATTGCACAGAGCAATGTGGATTGCGTGCAACATAAATGTAGAGCCCCTTATTTAAATGCATTTGAAATCTTGTTTCCTGGCTGAATTAATGGCCCTGAAAAAAGAAGGTTGTGAACCACCAAACTGAACAAAACCAACCAATAATGTTTATTTAACAACTTAATAAATCCCTTTACCTTTATTTATTTATTTATTTATGTATAACTGACATACAAAGTAAAATGAAAACAGAATGCTTATTCAACACCTTGTCAGCTACATGCAGCTTGATGGGCAACAGCCTGTGTAGGGCTATAAAAACAACAACTACCAGATGCCTTTCTGCACTATGTTCTAGTTCTCTCAACAAACCATCTGTTTTGAGTAGTGCTACAAAACAATGCTTTTGGAAGTCACTTCAGAGTTAGGAAGCATTTTTGAAGGAACATTAGAAAAATAACCCCAGAAGATGAATTTGTGTTGCCTGATTTATCTGCCCAAGAAAAGTCAGAAAAGCCATAATGATTTTTTAGGAACCATTACTCCCGTCCTGCCAAAAAAAATCACTCTGAATATTTCTTATGATATTCCTGTCTACTAAACATGAATGATAACTGATGAAGTAGAATGGCCCTATAAGGCTAGGAAATAAGAGTTACTCTTTGATTCTGCAAACTGCAAAGTAACATAATATTTTATTTTATATGATCTTGAAAGATATAAGACTGGAGACTAATCAATTTATGGTAACATAATAGACGCAGAGTATTGTCCACTTCATCAGCTCTTTAATCTTTAAGATGTGTTTTTCTGGTTTTTGTTTCAATTGACCAACATTATTATCCCATTGGAAATTGTCTTCTGAAGCATGCTGATACCAACATGGCAGTAAACAAAATGAATCAATAAATCAAGTATAAACCACAATGATATAAAGCAGATTATTGAGGATAACAAGAATTATAAGCAATTCTGAAATGTCATAAGGGCCTAATATTTCTTATTTTCTCCTACGCACAACACTATTTCGATATGCCATACTTTTGTGGCATACAAGTTTCAAATAAAGCAATATAGGCCCCTAACAGTTGTTATTAGACAAAGATCATTTTTCCCCATTCAATAATCACTTTCAGCAATATTTTCCTATTGCTCTCATGATGTTGAATAATTATTTCAAAACAATGATAACTCTTATGTGCCAGTTTGAATACACAGAGTTGGACTTAGTGCTTTATTTGTATAAACCAAGCATATCTATTCCAAAACAAGGTCCACTTATTTTTTTTAAAAAAAACTTCAATGGATCTTAATAACTTAGACTTTGATGCAATGATTATTATTTCTTCTATTTCAGTCATTGCCATCATCATCAACCATTTTTCAGGTATTTCTTTAGGAAAATTTGATTTTTGCACAACAAAACAAGACTATAAGAAATAATCCTAAAATGAATATTGTAAAGTTATGAAAACCATAAGTAACCTACCTTCTCAAATGTAAAAACCTTTCTTTCTTTCTTTCTTTCTTTCTTTCTTTCTTTCTTTCTTTCTTTCTTTCTTTCTTTTCTTTTCTTTTCTTTTCTTTTCTTTTCTTTTCTTTCATTCTTTCCTCCCTTCCTTCTTTCTCTTTCTCTTTTTCTTTCTGCCCTCCCTCCCCCTCCCCCCTCCTTCCCCAAAGCTAATTCATCAGATTTTCACAATTCTATTTCAGTTGAGTTCCTGCTCTGTTTTTTATTTCAAACAACCCCTCCCCCCCATTCTATATAAAAATAACTATTGATGTAGCTTCTCTTTATTTCTAGTATGCAAGTTTGTGACAAAC
Organism: Natrix helvetica; assembly: GCF_964273705.1. Lineage (NCBI taxonomy): Eukaryota > Metazoa > Chordata > Lepidosauria > Squamata > Natricidae > Natrix > Natrix helvetica. The sequence goes on along the minus strand of NC_138550.1, from coordinate 29,452,613 downwards.
TGTATAGAATAAATATACATAAAATAAGACTTATTTTATTTTACCTCTTTCTCAAACATGTTGGGGTCTCTTCCTCAACACATTGTTCTTGTCAAGAAAAAATACATATTTAAATTTATATAATTTATTGTTTTTATATATATATATATATATATATATATATATATATATATATATATATATATATATATATATATATATATATATATATATATATATATATATATATATATATAATTTATTGTTTATATGTGTATAATTATGTGTATCTGTGTGTGTGTGTGTGTGTTACTCTACACATTGTTGGATTATTTGTAAGATGTTCCTTTTCCCATGGCTGCTATTAATGTCCACAGATTGTATAAAATGATAATGGACCAAAAATAAATGTGCATTTCTAAGCATCCTGCAGCAGCATCTTTTCCATCTGAGTCACTAACAAACAGGCTTACTGATAATTGCAGGATTGCAGGATTTTCTGTAAAATGATCATCAATAATCAATTGAAGAAAAATAACTCACCTTTGTGATCAAACCACAGTGAGTCAAGGAAAGTTTAGTAGACAATGGACTTACCTATGAGGGAAGAAAAAAGCAAAAGGAAAGGGATTAAATAAGATGAACACGGATAAAAATACATAGCAAGTTAGATAATCACTTCTCCATGATGGCACAAAGATAGACCAGCCAGCAAGTTCTGGTAATCCAGAATTCTACAGATCTTTTCTGTCTCCTCACTCATTTAATCTTAGCAATAGAGAGATATGAGATGGTGCAAAAGAAAAAAAGGAGAAGAAAAGAGCTAGCGATAAGGATTCTTCTTATAGTTATGAGTGACCTTTTAAAATAAAGACCAAAGAAAAGCACACACTGAATCACTTCATGTTCGTGTGATGCAAGGCAAAGCAAGGGTTGCTACAGTTTTTTGAAACAATAAAGTAGTGCACAGTATGAAGGAATCTAAATGATAAATGGATAAAAGTGTTCCTAGTGCACATTTTGGTGTAACATAATGTACAATTTGTTCTTGTCTAAAAATGAAAAGAAGGACTGAATTCTATTATTTTGCACATAGTTTAAAGCAGTGACGTGCGGTGAGGTTTATAGCTAGTGAGGCAGCAATTTTTTTAGACTTGTGGACTTCAACTCCCAGAATTCCACAGTCAGGCATGCTCAGTTGCGACCTGCTGCCCTCTGCCCTGGGATTCGGCCACGGCACCGCCTGCCAGAGCTGCGCGGAATCCAGGGTGCGATTGTCGGGCGAGGGCAGTGCAGATGGGGAGCGGACGGAGCGGAGGAAGCCTCTCCCCCCCTCGAGTCTAGGGCAGCGAGTCATTCGATAGGAAACTTGCTTCTTGGAAGGAATGACTCGGCTTGGCTCCTGCTTTGTCACTCCTGCCTCTTCGCTTCTCCGTTCGGTCGTTGGGCGGCAGATCGAAAGCGGGAGCCAAGCTGGGTCATTCCTCCCAAAAGGCAAGTTTCCCATCGAATGACTCGCTGCCCTGATGATGAGAGGTTAGGCTGTGCCTCACTTGCCTCACCTGACTGCACGTCACTGGTTTAAAGTGAAACTAGCAATTTATTGAACTGATTTTAGAATTTAATTGTCTAATATTAAAAGAATATTGTGGAAGTAGTTAAAATATTGGCTTTTGACTAGAAAATTGGATTCAAATCTCATTTTAGCCAATCAATCATCAACCAATCAATCATAAACTTAAGAGTATTACTACAATAAATAAATAAACATATTGTTTATGTATTTATTGTATTAATACTATACTTTTTTTCTTAGGGCTCATATGTAAAGGACGCACTAAATTATATTGTCACCACAACAAACTTAGTTATTTGATCTTGAACATAGCCAAATAGCTCCTAGTAAGCTCTCTAAACAAATGACAATCTGAACATAGATCAACTGGTCTAAAGCCAACATATTGTGTTAACTTAGTTCACAAAATTGATTGGGTAATTGTAGCATAATCACACTTCCAGCCAAACCTAGCTCAAGCATGTAACCATTTTATTATTAAATTATTCTGTCATTTCTATATTTTTATGGTACAGTATAAGATGAAAATAGATATTTATTTTTTACAATCTTTCATGTCATTCACAACATTCTGAATCGTTTATGAAGATAAAACCATTGTAATCAAAGTAAATAAATAGCAATACTTTAAGAAAAATATACCCAGGACAAATAAAAAATCAATCCAGAAATATAAGCTAGCAAGCATTATTAGTAACTATAAACGTTGATTTATGAAAAAGAAGTATGCATTTGTGTACACATACATGCATGTATGTTGTTGTTAGTTGTAAAGTCATGTCCAACCCATTACAGCCCCATGGACAATGTTCCTCCAGGCCTTCCTGTCCTCTACCATCCTCTGGAGTCCATTTAAGCTCACACCTACTGCTTCAATGACTCCATCCAGCCACCTCATTTTCTGTCATCCCATTCTACTTTTGGCATACATGCATAAGCATATTTATATGACTTTTCCAGTCTCTTCCTCTATATCTATCTCTAGTGCACTTGGATAAAATGGATAATAGATAAGTGGTCAGAACTTTAATTAATACCTAAATCCCTACCTATTTGTCCCATAAGATGTGACAGCCAAGGCATGTTTTGTTTCTTCTCTCTCAAGCAATATTATCTGGTGGAAACTAGGAAGTGCACCTTCTCTTTTGTGGCATCTGCACTCTAGAATATCATCCTTCCATAAATTCAGTTTACCCTGATTTAAATTCATGTCTGAAAACTTTCTATTTTTCAAAGTTTGACATAGGTTGAAGTGTAGGCACGTGCTGTGCAATCTCTGTTTTGGTTGTGTTATGCCTTTTTCCTATGTTATATTAATAAAATGTTGGCATTTTGATTTATTTGTATATACTATATCTTCTTTTCATTTGTACATCATCCAGAGTAAGCACTGAGGTAAACAGCTGTATAACTTTAAATTATTATATCATTTTTTTTCTTAAGATTAACGCCACATCATGCCTAACTGCTTTCTCCATAAGAATAACCCTATATATTGAAAAAGTTGGTCTGAAAAATAGGGGAAATCACCCAATGGGTTCTGTGATAGATTGAAAAAAAATGTTGAACTTGGGTTTCCTGGAACAAAATCATCAAATACTTATTGAAATTTGTGAAAGCATTCAGGAAAGTGTCATTCTCTGGAGAGATGTTTCTAGTATGTCCATAAATATTTAAAAACTAAGATTTTACCCTCAGCTTTAGAGTATTAATGGCTTTTCATCTATTGGACATGTTTCCTAGTCAATCACGTTCAAGAACACTAAAGGCATATAATTCGTAAGTATAACCACATATAACATCTTAATTAATCCTCTCTTGATCTGTGTTTTATATATGCTGATTATTTAATTGTTTTTTTATATATATTTGAGTTTGATGGCTGGTTTTGTATACCATCCAGAGTCATGTTGTATAAGATGATCAGTGATATAAATTTTATTAAAACAATCAATCAGTTGGTATAAACCTGATCATCCAGTTGTTTAAAGAGCTATATCTAGATAGCTTCATGCATTAATTTATGCAGCTTATCAGATCTAAGTTCACACCATTATCATGCAACATCACTAAAGGGTAAGGATATTATTATTATTATTTGTTTAAATTTATTGGTCACCCAACTTCAGTGGACCTGGCTAGCATAAATACTAGGAAAAAAAATAAAAACAGCTAAAAACATTAAAAACGATAGACTTCCCAGACTAAAGTAATCTAATAATCAACAAAATTTAATAAAACAAAATAGACGCCATCAATAAATAGCAAACATCAACTCTAGGCCTGAGACCAGACTTATTTCTGGTTGAATGCATGAGTAGAAACGAACATTCCTATAGAAAAATCCACAAGACTGTTATAATAATAGAATGTGTTATACTGTTGCTGCCTCTCTGAAGAACAGTAAAACGGGAAGAATCACAATACTTCAAGGATCAAGTTTATTAACATTGGAATCAGTGAGTTTTTTTAATGTGTTTTATAGCTTTCCACTTTTTGCTGTCACACCATTTTCTCATAAATTCTCATTCTTTTTCAAAATTCACCTAGTGCCATTCCAGTTGTAAATATATATATCTGTATTTATTCTTTCATTTGTTGGGTTTGGAAGCTCAACTCCAGAATAATTCTGAGTGCTTTCAACATAAAGTAATGAAACAGAAAAAAAGTAACTATGTACCTAGATGAGAATATCCCACATAACAGGACACTGATTCAGTTCCACAATCATGTTATCCAAATGCTAGGAGAACAACAAATGCTTTAATCACTTCTGGAACATCATTAGGTTAAAATGCACATGAATTTCTTATATCAGGAATTCCCAACCCCCGGTCTGTGGACCAGCACTGGTCCGCAGCATATCAGCAACAGGTGTGCACAAACAGGTGAAACCCCATCCATGGGATGCAGGGAGTATGTGAAACCACGCCCCCTCCAGTCCATAGAAAAAGCTCTCTTTATGGAACCGGTATCCTGGTGCCCAAAGGATTGGTGGCTGCTGTCTTACATCATTCCAGAAAACAACTGCCATGACAGATGGCATATTTCCAAGGTCCTGATAGGTGGCATTATTTGATCAAACAGATCTGAAGTGCGCCAAATCTGCCTACTCTTACAAGATGGGCAAAACCATGGGAGGCATGTTGTACTAAGATACCTTGGTCCTTGTCCTAAATAACTTTTTAGATGTATCCAAGAACTTGAATTGCATCTGGAATTGCTCACTGGTAACCAGTGCACATCATAGACCACTGAAGTCACATGGGCATTATGGTGCCCACTCCTGAACCCAGCAGATAGCCTCCTCCAACAGTTTCATGGAGATATTAAACAGAAGGGGGGGAAACTTATTGGGTCCTGAGACACTTAACTAATGGGGGGACATGTAAAAAAGGTCAGTGAGAAGAGAACCATGTAATCCAGTGTCCCCAACTCCTAAGCCCTGAAGCCACACCAAACATACGATGATCAATAGTATCAAAAGCCAATGTCAAATGAAGAAACACAAAAAGGGATCTATTGTCTGAGACCATTATAAATTGCTAAGTGTGACCAATGCCAATTCCTTACTGAATTCCTGGCTGAAACACAGTTGAAACAAAATAATAAAACCCAGTCTTTGCTATGCTATGCTTTAGTTTGTTTTTCAGTTGTTCATATAATGTTTTCAATTGAAAATATTGCTCTGTTGTCTATATGCTTTTGCCTCAGGATTTTTCTTTACTTTTAACATTAACACCAGATTTTGTATATGCAAATCTTCTGCTGTTAGAAGGTAAGAAAACTGTTATTATTCCTAAGTACTATTATTATTATTTTTCCTCTTCTTTTTAATACAATACAATGCAATACAATACCAGCGTTGGAAGGGACCTTGGAGGTCTTCTAGTCCAACCCCCTGCCTAGGCAGGAAACCCTATACCATTCCAGACAAATGGCTATCCAACATGTTTTAGTCTCCATTTATTTTATTTATTTATTTATTTGTTTCGATTTATCAGTCACCCCCTCTCCACAAAGGGACTCGGGGCGACGTACAATTAAATCAAAAATACAAATGCGGCATGGAGGAGGTGACATCAATATTTAACAGTCAAATACAAATGAAAGCCACTAGGTTCAAATAAATAACAGTAAATTAAAACAATTAAAACAGTTTAAAAACCCCAAAATTTACATTTAAAATATTAAAATATTAAAATTGCCAGGGAGGTTAGAAGGTTCTTGTTAAGCCAGGCCAGCTAGTTGGAACAGGTGGGTCTTGAGTTTCGTGCGGAAGGAGCGGAGATCGGTCGTTGTCCTGATATCTGGGGGGAGGTCATTCCATAGGGCTGGGCCCATCACAGAGAAGGGCCTACTCCTGGGCGCCGCCCTCTGACACTGCCTGGTGGACGGCACCCGGAGGAGTCCCTCTCTGTGAGAGCGAATTGGTCGCAGGGATGTATGGGGCAGGATGCGATCCCGCAGATAGCTAGGTCCTGTGCCATGGAGCGCTTTGAAGATGGTAACTAACACCTTGAAGCACACCCGGTAGACCACAGGGAGCCAGTGCAGCTCGCGCAGGAGAGGTGTTATATGGAAGAACCTCGTTCTCCCCATGATTGCCCGCATGGCCGCATTCTGGACCAGTTGCAGTCTCCGGGTGCATCTCAAGGGGAGCCCCAAGTAGAGAGCATTACAGTAGTCCAGCCGAGACATCACCAGCGTGTGAGTGACTGTGCGGAGGGCATCCCGGTCCAATAGGGGGTGCAATTGGCGCACCAGGCGAACCTGGTGGAACGCCCCCCTCGCCACGGCTGCCACATGGTCATCCATAGACAGCTGGGCTTCTAGGAGGATGCCCAAATTGCGCGCCTGCTCCACGGGGGCCAGTTGCTCGCCCCCAATGGCCAGTGATGGAATGCACTGGTTGAACCGGGAGGCCGGTAGCCACAGCCACTCCGTCTTGGAGGGGTTGAGTCTGAGTCTGTTGTCTCCCATCCAGACCCGTACGGCTTCCAAACACTGGGACATCACTTCGACGGCCTCGTTGGGGTGGTTTGGGGTGGAAATGTACAGCTGTGTATCGTCAGCGTACAGATGGTATCCCACCCCAAAACCACGGATGATCTCGCCCAGCGGCTTCATGTATGTGTTGAACAGGAGAGGTGAGAGGACCGACCCCTACGGCACCCCACAAGTGAGCGGCCTCAGGGTCGACCCCTGCTCCCCTGCCAACACACATTGCGTCCGGTCGGAGAGGTAGGAGCGGAACCACCGCAACACGGTGCCCCCTACCCCCAACCCCCCCAGCCGGCGCAATAGGATACCATGATCGATGGTATCAAAAGCCGCTGAGAGGTCTAATAGGACCAGGATAGAGGAACAACCTCTATCTCTGGCCCTCCAGAGATCATCCACCAATGCGACCAAGGCCGTCTCCGTGCTATGCCCGGGCCGGAAGCCGGACTGGCGCGGGTCTAGATAATCAGATTCCTCCAGGTGACATGGGAACTGCTGAGCCACCACACTCTCTACAACCTTCGTTAAAAAAGGAAGGTTGGAGACAGGACGATAATTTGCTAGCTCCATCGGGTCCAGGGAAGGCTTCTTGAGCAAGGGCCTCACAACCGCCTCTTTCAAGGCAGCTGGCAGGAACCCCTCACTCAATGAAGCGTTCACAAGTCCCAATAGCCAGCCTCGTTTGACCTCCCAGGATGCCAGCACAAGCCAGGAGGGACACGGGTCCAATAAACATGTGGTGGCTCGCAGTCGCCCACGCAACCTGTCCAAATCTTCGGTGGCAACAGAGTCAAACTCCTCCCACCATGGTCTCTCAAGACTCGCCTCGGACGTCCCCCCAGGAACACTGAAAGGGGCCCATTCCCTCCGGATTTGAGCGATTTTATCCTGCAGATATTCCCCAAATTCCTCTTCCCTGCCCTGCAGAGGGGGCTCCTGCTGCCTCTGTGACAAGAGGGAGCGGGTCACCCGAAACAGGGCAGCAGGGCGGTTCTCTGCAGATGCAATAAGAGTGGTGCAATATCGACGTTTGGCCGCTCTTAATGCCACAAGGTAAGTCCTTAAATAGGTTCTTACCTGTGTTCGGTCAAATTCGGAGCGAGAGGATCTCCATCTGCTCTCTAGGCGTCTCTTGTGAAAAGAGTAAGGTTCTACACTTAGGCAACAAAAACGGAATGCACAGGTACAGTATAGGTGATACCTTACTCAGTAGTAGTAACTGTGAAAGGGATCTTGGAGTCCTAGTGGACAACCATTTAAATATGAGCCAGCAGTGTGCAGCAGCTGCCAAAAAAGCCAACACAGTTCTAGGCTGCATCAACAGAGGGATAGAATCAAGATCACGTGAAGTGTTAATACCACTTTATAATGCCTTGGTAAGGCCACACTTGGAATACTGCATTCAGTTCTGGTCGCCACGATGTAAAAAAGATGTGGAGACTCTAGAAAGAGTGCAGAGAAGAGCAACAAAGATGATTAGGGGACTGGAGACTAAAACATATGAAGAACGGTTGCAGGAACTGGGTATGTTTAGCTTAAGAGAAAGAAGGACTAGGGGAGACATGATAGCATTATTCCAATATCTCAGAGGTTGCCACAAAGAAGAGGGAGTCAAACTATTCTCCAAAGCACCTGAGGGTAGAACAAGAAGCAATGGGTGGAAACTAATCAAGGAGAGAAGCAACTTAGAACTGAGGAGAAATTTCCTGACAGTGAGAACAATTAATCAGTGGAACAACTTGCCTCCAGAAGTTGTGAATGCCCCAACACTGGAAGTCTTTAAGAAGATGTTGGATAGCTATTTGTCTGAAACAGTATAGGGTTTCCTGCCTAGGCAGGGGGTTGGACTAGAAGACCTCCAAGGTCCCTTCCAACTCTACTATTGTATTGTATTATTGTATTGTATTGTGGCGTTTCATCGGCCTTAGCTCCTCGTTGAACCAGGGAGCCAGGGCGGTTCGTTGCCACCGGAGAGGCCGCAAAGGCGCAACCCGGTCTAAGGCCCCGGTGGCCGCACTATTCCATGCAGCCACCAAGTCCTCCATCCGGGAGCGGGTCAGGTCCACAGGAAGTGGCCAAAGCTCCATCTGGAACCTATCTGGTTCCATCAGACGCCTGGGGCGGAACCATCTAGGACAATCTGGTTCCGCCTCCCCGCGGTGGGGGGTAGCGCCAGGGAAATCGAGCCGGAGAAGTGAGTGATCTGACCATGACAGGGGCGTGATGGCTAGATCCCCTACTCCTAGATCACTCGTCCACTGGTCGGAGAAAGATAAGCCTACAACCTATACTACTAAGTTCATACCCCAAGCTCTGGAAATCATTCTTCACAGAAAGTATATCTTTTTGGGACAGATCATTTGTGCCAAGATGTATAATAGCATCAACATCACAGTCCTTACTTGCATTATTGAGTATCTTAAGAATATGCCTCTTGTCTCTGCTGGCAGTAGCACCTGGCAGACACCTGACCTCTTTTAAAACCTCCATAACCTTTCCTAAATTTACATCCCTTATGATTGAATCACCAACCAGAAGGTGACTTCTCTTTTTGCATACCTTGCTCTTCTTGTGTGACTGATGTGTGATACCTGGTTCCCCATTTCACCTTTCTGAAGTATGTTCTTCATTTTGGACCATGATCCCCTGCTTATTTGAGTCATCATTATCACAATTATCTTGACCTGTGTCTTTAGTGTCCCCATTAGGGTCATATCTGTTATGCTGGGTCACAGCAAAAGCTTTGTTTTTATGGTTCACAGCTCTCATCCTGCCAGATCCCATGGTTGTCCAGACTGCTCTTCTCCTGCAGGATCTTTGCGGTAGGGGGGGCTGATAGTGTTGCATCTCCATAGAGTGGAATGGCTGAATTGGGCACCTAATTTCTGCTTGGAGAGCACAGATTAGAGATACTAGATAGGTAATATGTCTATGTAGACTAGAAATTTGTATACAAAGGAGACAGTATCCAAATTTGAAAAGAGTACTGCGAAAGACAGCTGCAAGACAGCTATTACATTTAACTAAATCGGTCATTTTGAAATAAAATAAAATCATAATTTCAAGCGCACTAATCCAGAATGTATTATTACCATTTTGGTTTACGGACATATGATTTGCACGTCATTAGGCGCGTGGGCCACTACATACTCCTCTTTGTCTCTTTGCTTCCCCCCCCCCCCTTGCAGCCAGCAGCTCCAATCACCAGCTACAGGAAAGTTCATGTCACAGGCATTTAACAGGCATTTAAATATTTAATTATGTCTCCCATCAACTTTTTTCACTGAATGTGAATGATTACACATGAAATCTGCAATCGTTCTTATTCTGAACCACAGTCATTATTTATCTGGGCAGGTATCCCTGCCACCTTTGTGATGAAAGCTGGCATTTCCTGATTTATTTGTTTAATTTTACTGTTTCAGTTAAAGAAAAAGATTGGACCTATGTAGATGGATTACAGAAGGCTGTTCCTCCCCCTATACCCTTGGAATTAGAAAAGATGTTGCAACTACAGTGGTCCCATTCTGTGACTTCTGTAGCTTCCAATTTTGTTCTTGTAAGCTGATTTAAAAATCAATCAGTCCTGCTCTATTGACTGCATGATGACAAAAGGTAATATTAAAGCAACTAAAGCAAAAACAATTTGATCATAGTTTAGCTTCAAATGAAATGCTAGATTTCACAAAAATTGCTTTAATATGTCATGAAATAGCACAATATGTCCTTATGTCTCCACACTATTGGTAGGCAGAAATAAGAAGAGAAAAGTGTAGCATAATTATTTGTGATTATTAATCAATACAATGTCTTTGAATTGACAAGGTTGACTGTCTGACCCCTTGCTGATTGCACAGAAATAAAAATCCTGCTTGCTGAACTTTAAGTTCCATCCTAAATCACTGACTTTAGGAATTCTATTCTGGGTATATCAGAGTATATTTAGCTGTATATTTCTTGAAATCTGTTCATTTTATAGCAGCAGAATAATATCTCACTTTTTTTTAAAGAGCTGATAGCAGCCTTAAGCCCAGTCCATACTACCTGCTTCAAGACAAGTGGTAAACCATAGTGCTCGATGAGACCCATTTGTTCCCAATAGCACGAAGCAAGTCCTTGTCCCGACAAAAAACCCTTTTATTAATTTACTGTGAATTCTGTTCATTCACATCCAGTAAAGTCATTCAAGGGAGGATTTACAGTCACAGACCTTATCTGGTTTGGAGAGTTGACAGGCCGATATCTGTAAAACTTGGCAAGGAGTCTCAGAGAGTCATGAACCAATTAAGCAAACTAATTGTCTCCTGCAAACTCCACTCCCCTTTCTCTGCTCTTTTATTTCCTCTGGGAGGGCCATTCATTGTCCACCTGTGGCCTTATTCCCAAATTGACCCTTGCTCTTTAGCTGTTCCCTTCATCTGGCAACTCTGTGCATGAGCACACTGGGAACAGGCTCCAGATGTTCATCTGCCTCACTGATGTCTGATCAGGCACCTGATTACTGGCATATGCTGCTGGCCCCCTCTCTGCCTCCAACACAGAGTACTCATCAGAGCCTTCCCCAGACTCCAGGACTGGCCCTTGTTCCTTTCCAACCTTCTCACTGTCCAAATTTGCTGCCAGCTCCACTGGCAGGCCACAACACATTACAGCAACCCTGCAGGGATCATCAATGGCTAACTGCAGATGCAATAAGAATGAAAAAGCATGCTTTGCTGTCCTCATCACCACAAATTAAGTCCTAATATAGATTGCTACTTGGGCTCAGTTGATTTACTCTTTGTCTTCTTCGAGAAAGACTCTAGTCATCTCTTGTATAGCTTTATCTCTTGGCACTTCTTAGTAAATCATAGTGCTTGATGAGATACATGTGCATAGAGACTGCACAAGTGCAATTTAGTATAGTACCCATGTCACTTGCTCATGCCAAGCAGTTATGAGGCTATCAGCCAAACTACTGTATGTGTCAAAGCTTTGGGAAAATATCCAAATTCTCTCGGAAACTTCATTGGATCTATCTGGAGCCTGGGGAACTCTGATCAAATAGGACCACTTCCATCTGTTGAGGAGCAGCGGAAAACTCTAGAGCCAACATATACTTGGCAGGAAATTGATGTTAACACCTTTCCCCCAATCCAGATCATAATTTACCAGATTCATGCCACAGCGCGTGCGCGCACGCGCACACACACATTGAGTAATGTCACAGATAAGTTTAACTAGGTCCATGGCTGCCATGGTGGGCATGAACTTCTTCAAGTCAAGAGACAACATATTCAAATCCTCCAGAACCCTAAGCCTGGAAATTCCACCACCACCTCATAGTCTGAACATAGGCATGGATGCAGCTAAACTGCTATGAAGAAGATAAGTAAGCAGCAATCCCACTGATTAGTACAGTTGCACCTCATGTAAACAGTCTCACATCTAATGATCTTATTGCAGGAACCATGGAGGCTACCAGAGACTGATGTATAAGAACTGCTATGCCTTCACCCCCTACCCTAGAATTGTGGTTGATGTGATATTCAAAATCTGGAGACACATTTCAGAGATGGGAAAGTTGGTCTGGCATTAAACTGCAGCAAACAGATATCAAAACCACCAAAACTCCAGAAACCATCCAAGCATAGGGGCCCAGAATGTGCTATCCGTATTAAACACTGGGGCTGTTTTCACCAAGAACAAAATATTTTCTCATGTCCAGCCCTTCCTTTCCATTCCATCTCTCTTCTTTCTCATCTGGTTTCCCTCCTCCTCCATCGTCCTAAGACATTGGGAGCCATCCATATCCAACCTAAATAATCTAGGCAGACATGTCTGCTCAAGTTCTGGGTTTTTCTGTAAAATACAGAGAGAAAGAGAGAGAGAGAGAGAGAGAGAGAGAGAGAGAGGGAGGGAGAGAGGGAGGGAGGGAGGGAGGAAGGGAGAGGGGGGCAGGTGATGAAAGTGAGACATTAAAAAGTATGTTTAATGAACAGTGAATATACAGAAAAAGCTACATTTCATATCATTGTTCCAAGAGCAACATTTGTTCCCACAAAGATTCATCTAACAATTGAGAATAATGAACAAATTAGTAAAAATCATGATCTGTTCACTGATAATTTGCCAAATGAGAAAAGAGAAAAATGTTCAATACATTTTGTACCACAAATATATCACTCAACTCTAATTTGGGAAGATTCTGGGGTGAAAGATAAAAATTGCCAAGGAGAGAGACAGAGAGAGAGACACACACAGAGAGCAGAAATATTCCCCTCCTCTCTGCAATACTGAGCATCAGAGGGGATTTTATTCAAAATTACTTCTAAGATTAAGATCATATGCAATTTTTTTTTACCAAGACCTTGACTTTCAGTATTCAGATGTTTTAATCCAACTTGTCATATGGACACATTACTCTCTATATTGATTTAGTTTACAATTTCAGCTTTTATTCATCCTAGTTTTCTAAACAGGAACTGCCTGATAGTTATTTACTGCCTTTCAGAAGACATCAAACAAAATATAAAATATCATCATGAAATCAGTGCAATTAATTTATTTTTTAAAAATAAGAACATTAAACAATTATTAAAGTAATACATTATGAAAAACTCTGTGTGATCTGTGATGGAGATGTGTATTCTGCAGGGATTCAAAATAATCTACCTGGGAATTATACAAGAAATGTTTTTTTTTTTCCCAAGTATCCAAATACTAAATTCCTGGCAAGGGGGATTTTTTCACCTCTCCTGGTGATCCATGGTAACTGTGCAGTTCACAAAAGGATTGAGATAGAGCCTGATGGTGTCTGATCTGAAGTTATTAAGAGCTGAAAGTGAAACTTGTTAATTGTTTCTATGGATGATATTAATAACATCTTATACCCATGGTGGCAAACTTATGGCACACGTGCCCGAAGTGGCACATGGAGCCATGTCACCTGGCATCGAGCCATGTCACCCGTTCCTCTTCCGGGTTTCTGGCGTGCATGCGCATGCAACGATCAGCTGGTCTCCCTGCTTGCAGCAGTGCCAGAAACTGGAAGAGCTGCTCTTCCGTTTTCCTGTGTGAGCATGCACACCGGCCAGCTGTTCACCACCAGAGGACTAGCCGGGTGGTGCGCATGCCGGAAACCAGAAGTTCATTTTTTGGCACACACATACGCCCTGGGCAGCTCCTTTTCTGGGTTGTGGCCCAGAAGAGTGTGCACACTTGCGTTCCCTTTTCAGCACTTGGTGCCAAAAAGTTTTGCCATCACTGTCTTATAAGCTCCAAAATGACTGTCCCTGGTTACTTTATGTAGATGTTAAAAAACATTTGGAGCAGAATCAAAGCCATTTTCCCTGTACTGAAAAGGAATGCCTACAAGATCCAAACTGTGAATTAATCCAGAAGGATCCCATGATTACTAGTATAAAAACTACAGTTGTTAGACTCCTAATGACTTATTTAATGACTTAACATTATCTGTTTGCATGGATTCTGGCTCAATAAAAATCAACTTTATTCAAAGAGCAACTGAGGACAAGTTGTGAGTCAAACTGATTGACTGGAGAGGGAAGCGATTTCATCAAGGAACAACACATGCATGCAAAGCATTCCAGATTCAAACTATCCTCTTTAGTTAGGTTGAAAAATATAAGCTAATAAGTAATGTGCAATATTTATGTTAGAAGAGCTCTGTGCATGACTGCTAGTTAGCATAGAACTACTGGAGAAGAGACTGTTAAAATTCTTTTGTCCTTCCCCATGTATAATCCAGACAATTAAAATGTGTTGTCTTATCTAAAATTATGTAATATTAACAGATCAATTTTCGCCTTGTGGATCTGGAAAATACCCAATTAAAAAAAGCAAAAACCAAACACACACATACAAACATACATATCCCCATAGAGGGATTTTTTAAAAAACAATCCTACCCATAGTAACAAAGAGCTACAAGCTTTGAAATTAGTGTCAGAAAAGGATTTTCAGTACACTCTCAACAGTTTCCTTTTAATGGAGGCCATAGAATGCAGGAGCATTTATCCACAAATTCTGAAGATATGGAATGTCCATTATAATAGAATCATCAACATATTCAGATTTTGAGTATCACAGCCTAGAAAATACAGTTAAGTACTTTCTCTCCAAATCTGTGGTGAACAAAATTTAAATACAGAATGCTTTTACTAGCATAAATAAAGGGAGTTGTTTAGATTTCTTTTAGTATATCAAAGCCTTAATGAATATTTGAGTTCTGACTTGATCTTCTATGAGCTTAGAATAACTGCCCAATGTATCCTTTAGCATAAATTATTGTTCGTAACTGATCTAAGAGCATTTGAACTAAGATTTCCTCCCTCCCTTTTTCCTTCCTTCCTTCCTTCCTTCCTTCCTTCCTTCCTTCCTTCCTTCCTCCCTTCCTCCCTTCCTCCCTTCCTTATTTTTAGTGACTGCCTATACTATTCCAATCAGTTTTCTTGGCAAGAGTTTTGGAAATGGTTTCCCACTGCCTTTTTCTAAGATTGGGAGACAGGCTACTGGCTCAAGGTTAGCTTCATGCCTAAGGTGAAACTAATTAATGGTTTTCCAATTTCTAGCCACATGCTTTAACCTCTACATCAAACTGGCTCTCATTTACTGCTTTTCCTTGAAGAAAACATGGTTCTTTCACTTATCTCAACATTTCTGGTCGTATTTGGATATAACTTTTATTTTCTATTAAATAACTTTTGGTGACACTAAAACAAAAAGGGTTGCCTTAAATCATTCACTTTATAAAACCCACTTTAAAAATCCAGATAGTGCCTTATGGACTTTTAGCAGGATAGAGTCAGAACAAAGACTAATCCAGCTATGTAAGTAAGATTATTCAAGAGGTTAATTACCAAGTGAAATAAGACTAACTTAAGGAGAGGAAAGCGAATATCAACATGGAAGGCAAGCTATTTCCATTAATGCTGCCTTTGCATATCCTTAATTCTTTTTTTAAATTTTTGCTCAAAGAAATGGGACACAGGGAGAAAGAAAGGCTGATTCTGTCCTTCATTTCAATATTTGATAAAATCTCAATTATGTCCCTGTGACATTCAGAAAACCGCTTAGATATGAGCAATTGAAGACATAATTATTGTTCTTGTTACCATCTCTCTCTCTCTTTTTACTTTATTCTGAAACGTATTTGAGGTTGACCCCACATGCCCCCAAAGATATAGATCAGGCATATAACCCATCTTTTTGAGACACCACTTGTTTCTTGTAGCAGCTGCCTATCAGAGGAAGTATTCAGTACTTTGAAAGACATGACTTGTTTTAGAGCCTACATGGTTAAGTAATATTACCTCATGGGACCCAGGAGATGGGTTCATTTGCTCTTTGGGAAAGCATTTGGCTAGGGTTTCACAGTACCCCAAATCCACCCACTTTCAAGTATTCTTGAAAACCTGGCTTTCCCCTCAAGCCTAGGTTAGGTTGCTTTTACAAGCCCCATTAAGTTGGAAGGTGATGTGAAAAGATGGTATATTGTTGTTTCCTCAGAGCATTGTTGTTGTAATAATAATATGATTTTTTTTAAGCTTTGGGAAACTGTACAGAGTCCTCTGGAGTTGGGAAACCAGATAGTTAATAAATAAATAGAAAATAAGACTATTTGATTATTAGAAGCTATAAATTCCATAACTATTGCTTTTTTATATGTGGAGAAGTCTTATTGATATATTTTAAATGAAAAGCACTATAGACAAAATTTCTTGGTGCCCCCTGCAGTAATGTGTAATAATGAAGAAAGTGCAAATGCTGCAATCTCATAACCTTGTTATAAAAATGGCACCCCATTGCTAAGAGGTCTGTAAGGGGTGTGCATAAGCGCATCGGGATGCCTACCATCCCTGTCCTACTGTCTATGTTTATTTGTACCCATTTACTCTGTTCACTTTTATGTTTATACTTATACCTGTTATTTTTTTTAACATAATAAATTAAATACACAATTGGGTTAAAATATTCATGACTGAGAGAGACGTGGCGACAAAGTGAGCCAAAGAATAGGCATAGCAACTAAGTCAGTCAATGGGAGCTTAAACAGATCTGAGTCTGTGCAGAGAATTGAAACAGAAACTTAAGTAAGAAGCGTGGGTGTGGCTTAGCTGCATTAAGCAGTCTGCTGCTTTGAGAAGTAAACTAGCAACCTGTCTGGGCTTGTCTGCTGAATAAAACTATCTGCTTGTGTTTGTCTGTAACTCTCCTGCCTTGTGTTTACTTGGAAGAACCACCTGCTGGTATTGTACATTTATTCATCTATTGTTATGTATATAAAGAAGTTAATGAATCCAGCTGAATGTTATATGTGTGTCCTTTCTGGATTTGAATTTATGCAACAAACTCTGACAAACAGAAGCAAATATGACAAACTGCAACCCAGTGAGTGAACTCAGTCTAGATCAGTGGGTCTCAACCTTCCTAATGCCGCGACCATTTAATACAGTTCCTCATGTTGTGGTGACTCCCAACCATAAAATTATGTTATGTTTTTCGTATATTTTTGAAAATCTATGTTTTCCGATGGTCTTAGGCGACCCCTGTGAAAGGGTCATTCGACACCCAAAGGGGTCCCGACCCACAGGTTGAGAACCGCTGGTCTAGATGAACAAGGAAACAAAACTCTCATGCATTTTGACAAAAATAAAGCTTACCAAACTGCTTAGAGGTATTAAATTATAAGTTTACTGAGAAGTAGGATTTAGCAGGGAAGACTGGAGTGAAGGATAGAAGCTTCCTGGGTCTTGGCACTTACTAAGATTTCAGACAAAGCTTAGAAACAAACTATTTTCTTTTCTTTAAAGGTTTCTTAGGTAAAGCTCAAAAGAAGTGGGTAGCATGAATTAATTATGAGAGAATCCATAGGCAGCTTGCCCATCACTTATTTAAACCAAAGACCATTGAGACTAGCTGGATTTGAAGGGAGACCCCTATGGTTAGTAAACTGCCTCTTCCCCCCAGAGGCAAACTCCTGCTTCTTAACACCAATCCACAGGGTAACAACTTTATTCTTATAGGGAAAAAAAAGAAATGAGAAAAAAAGTCTTTGAATTAACACTGACCTTGAGTTACAGCTAATCACATTTTTCCTCTCCATGTTCTTGGCAGACCATCCTAACTATAACAACCTTCTCTTACTGTGAAAAGGAAAAAAAAACCTCCTTTTTCACAGTCTGGTGGTATGTAATCACACAGGTTACATTTATATCTGGTATATTTCAAATTAGAGGGGAAACGTCTATATTTAACCTATGCCTTGGAGGAGAGTTCTAATGATTCCAAGGTATTATATGGTTGTTCTCTGAAACAACTATTTCAAAATTGCTTTCATATCACTTCTGACCTTAAAATCTACACTCCAGTGATGGGCTGCAGGTGGTACTCCCCGGTATGGGCATACCAGAGCCAACCGTTCCGTACCTTTCTGGTACGGTGCTCCGGAGGGGCCACCCGCCCACCTGAGCTCCTTACCTGTCTTTTAAGGCTTCTGAGCTTCTGTGCACATGCATGGCACGTACAGAGCCTGTGCGATGCTACACTGAGCAGCTGGAGTGTTACAAAGGCACTAAGATGGATGTGCATAATGAGCGTCCATGTGGATGCCGCTGTGCCCGTTCCAACCGTACCGGTTGGATCGGGATCCGGAACCCACCACTTCTACACTCACTACTAACTTCGTTGCCTTCCTTTCCCTTCCTGTTTAATTTCAGTTCATCTGAACCATATTTTATTCCTAAAAAGTAAGGTTTCTTACAAGAAGTCAATGTATTCCTACACAAATCCTCTTATTCCATTAGTTTAACTTAACATTTCTCATTAATACCAGTATTTATAATTTTGAACAATGCAAATAATGGCTAAGCATTTTGGTTTGGGACGAATCACAAATCTTCAGACCTTTTGGAGATTAAAGGTAAAGGTTCCCCTCCCATATATGTGCTAGCCATTCCTGACTCTAAGGAACAGTGCTCATCTCTGTTTCAAAGCCAAAGAGCCACTCCTATCCAAAGATGTCTTTGTGGTCATGTGGCCCGGCCAGCATGACTAAATGCCGAAGGCGCAGGGAACGCTGGTACCTTCCCATCAAAGGTGGTTCCTATTTTTCTACTTGAATGTTTACATGCTTTCGAATTGCTAGGTTGGCAGAAGCTGGAACAAGTAATGGGAGCTCACTCCGTTACTGGGTGCTAGGGATTCAAACTACCAAACTACTGACCTTTCTGATTGACAAGCTCAGCATCTTAGTCACTGAGCCACCGCATCCTAAAGAGTGAATTATAATTATATAAATCAATATTCTTGGTAGCCACTAGGACTCAAATGAAAATTATTTGCATGATCAGGCAGACTCATTGGATATGCATCTCAGAAATCTTATAATATCATTTTTAAGTAGATACTGAATTCTGACAAAGTCCATTCCTTATTTTTGTGGACAACGGTGGGTGATATACCAACTTTACAAAATAAAGAAAAAAATATGTACAAAACTCTAGGAAGTTCTAAAATTATCTTAACTGGAGTGAGTGTTACAAACTATATATAGAATAGACAACTTTTATTGCTCATGCTTGTCATAGCATATTCTTTAATCCAGTTCTAACAGCGAAAGACCATGCACAAGTAGTTATAGTGCAAATATGGATGAAAATCTGCATCTGTATGGTTAAAATAGAATGAACAATGTTGTATCACACTGAAATCATATCTTAGTATGTTTTCAAATTAGTCAATTGAACACCCACACACATGCACTATATTTTAAAATCATTTTAAAATTCTGCTTTAGAGTTTTTCAGGATCTACCTGCTTCACTTTCAGTTTGACAGCTAAAGGACCTTTGAGACAACCACTAAAGCTGTTCCTGAATTACCTTTCATGCTGTTGATTATATTCCAACAAAATTAGGACTATTTCCTAAATAATTTCAGTATACAATGAATACATAGAAACATACTGCTATCAGCTTACCTTTTTCAACAAACTTCTATAGGACTGCTCATTTATCTTATCCATATGTAACATGAAATGTTCAAAAACACCCAACTCAATTATAGAGGAACATTTTAAATATATCAGAGTAACCATTAAACAAGATGACTTGATACAATCAGCTAAAGCATTCAAATTGTCCTCGACTTACAACAGTTCATTTAGTGACTGTTAAAAGTTACAACAGCACTGAAAAGTGATTTATGACCATTTTTCACACTTACGACAGTTGCAGCATCCCCATAGTCATGTGATCACAATGTATTTTGTAAACTTCTCACAAGCCAAGTCAATGGGAAAGCCAGATTCGCTTAACAACTGTATTGCTAACTTAACAACTGCAGTGATTCATATCACTGAACATATGTTGCATATATGTTGCAAGAATGGGTGTAAAATGAGGCAAAATTCACTTAACAACTGTCTCACTTAGCAACAGAAAATTGTGGCCGTAAGTCTAGGACCACCTGCAGGTTAAATCAGAGATGGCAATTGTGGCCCTCAAGATATTGAGCTCCATCAGTCTAGCCAGCACTGCAAATAAATGTATAATGGAAGCTCATTTACTCTGTAGAGATAAGATTAAAATGCTTTAAAATGAACATCAATTCCATATTATACATTCTCTTGCCTCTGATTTGTTATTAATCATCCATGATTTTCTGAACCGGAATTAAAACTCAGAAGTCCAGTATGATTTGTTTATTTATGTCCAAAATCAAGTAACAGAATTTAAAAAATACAGCACAACATTATTACATATATGGTATATGTAACTATATAGAGTACAAAACTATATAAAAAAGAGAAATCCTATAAAGTTAAAATTGCATAGAAGGGATCAAATGGTTTTTATTATTAATAAAAATAATTCATGTAGCCTTTGAAACATATGGGTTCTAATCATTTAATAAGAATATCTCAATATCTTCATCATGTCTACCTCACAAATAATAGGGATATTAACTCTGATTTCTAATACATGTACAGAAAAGAATGTGTGAACTAAATGTAAAGGTAAAGATTCCCCTACAGATATGTGCTAGTCATTCCCAACTCTAAGGGGGCAGTGCTCATCTCCGTTACAAAGCCGAAAGAGCCAATGCTGTCCAAAGACGTCTCTGTGGTCAGGTGGCCAGCATTACTAAAATCCAAAGGTGGATGGAACATTATTACCTTCCTACCAAAAGATGGTCCCTATTTTTCTACTTGCATTATTACTTGCTTTCAAACTGCTAGGATGGCAGAAGTTGAGACAAGTAATGGGAGCTCATGCACTAGGAATTTGAACCGTTGAGCTGCCAATCTTTCTGATCAACAAGCTCAGCGTGTTCTACTAATGTATGAACAAGATTCAACCTATATTGGAATAGATACATCCTCAATCTGGTACTTCACAATTAATATAAAAAGGCTACTGAATATTTTCCCCCCCTCCAATGTTTAGAAGTGCATCATCTTTTATTAACTTAGACTTCAGCTTCACTTCCAGTTCTCACTGCAATCCACTGATATACTTCTGATTTATCCCCTTTTGATAAATGACTCGATTAAACTGGATTCCTCTGTCACTGTTAGAGATATGAAATTAAAAATGTTCCATCTTTAATCATGCCAAGCTTCATAGTCATCTCCCAGGCTCCATTTATCAATAATTAATATATAAAGGGAGATTGAAATCCATTTCTATTCCAAAGACCTAAAAGTTACATTTTTAATAATAAGGCCTCGTTATTCTTAGAAAAGGACAGATTCATTCATGTGATATGGCCAAGAAATAAAGTGACTCTTACCGCAAGGAATAACTGTCCAGAGGTTGTTTAAACAAAAGTTTTTTTTAAGGGGGGGGGAAAGAGATATAATAAAATATTCCACCTCTGTCCAAATCCAGTGTTATTTTTATTTATAGTTGTAAAATGAGATAATTAATATTGTTTAAGAAAAAAAATCAAAAGGGATTTCTAATTCACAGAAACTACTATTTTTGTAAACTCATCTGTCTCACATATTTCCTATGAAAATAAATAGACTGGAATATATGCTGTTAACATCTACGCTTTGATCAGTAAAGCTAGCATTATTTACTCATCCATTCTCGTTATTTTTGTCATTTAACACCTTTAGTGAAAGTCACATCAGAATATTTCAAAACATGGTGACTAGGAATGTTTTATTGAATAATTTACCCAGCTCTTGACATTTTGATCACAGAGCGTAATCAGCCTTCAAAATCCTCCTCACATAGATAATACACTTCTATGCATACTAGTTTCTTCAAATAAGATCTGTTCAAATGCCAGACATTGTTATATAGAATTTAATCATTTGTTTTTCATTTTGTAAAGTGCAAGATCTATTCTAAATCCTGCTTCCTGGAAGCTCAAGTCTTCAAGAATATTTGTTTTCTACTGAGTATAAATGAACAGAGGGAAAATGCTTAATCTTTGAAAGTCCCATCTGTTAATGTTTTGAATCTCTATGTATTACGGTAAGTTTACTTCACTGCCTTTATTTAAATGTACTATTGTCCTATTTGTCTATTTTTGTTACATGGTTTTAAGTGTTATTGGAAAAAGACCATTTCTCAATTCTTTCCAGAATTTCTTAATTTTTGTTTAAGAGATTTAAGTGTACCAAATATTAATTGTTCAGTACAAATGCTAATTAGGTAAGGATCTTTTTCTTTCTGTTAAAGAATTAATTAATGATACAATACTTATCAGAGAAGCCCAACATATTTTTGTAGGATTTACTTCTGAGTAGATAAGAATATGCTGTTAAAGCATCTTAGGTAGTTACATTTCAATTAGGTAGCTGATTGTTTAAGTTGAAGACCATTGCATTCTTAAACATACTGCTTTAAGATTTCTCAGTAGGATTTCTGAAGTACCACATTTAGGTTTGCATTTATAATCTAAGTAAATCATTCTGCATGTTAATAAGAACACAATTTCAATGTGGCTATGCATAACAAATGGTAACACCTTTTACTTATGTCTGTTCCAAAAAAAGGAAGAACCTCCATGGCTCCAAATTTACATTTTTAAATAATTACTTCAAAAGAAACAAAATCTATGTCTCCAATGTGTGAAGAGGAAACACTGACTCTAGACAAATAGTATGGCAAGGGTGTGAAACTGGATTTCTTAGAGGGCCAGATCAGCACTGAAGTTATCCTCCGCAGGTCAGCCGGGGAATGGACACTCCCTGCAAAATTTTGCCGGCCAAAATGGGGCATGGGGTACTACATGAGACCACCCTGTGCCCTGTTTTGGCGAGAAAAGTGATACAGCAGGCCGTCCAGGCTGGAAAAAAAAAGGGTGCAAGGGGGGCACGCATAGCCCAGCATGTTCTGTTTTGGCTGCCAGAGGAACCACTGGCTGGTCCTTTGCTAATTCCAGCCCAGCTCTGCAGGCCTTGAATTTGACATTCCTGCTGTTTGGTAATAGTTATTCTTTTCATTGCATATTACTACCCTTACTTGCAGGAAAATTAATTTTGAAAACAAAATAACGTGTTCTTTTAAAAAAATAATAAATTAAAGGAAATAATAGATACAAGATGAATCATTAATTGTTTTTTTCAAAATCTTATATTTCGAACATAGAAATTATTCCTTTCTCCACACTTTCCCATTATCGCTTCTAACACTGCAATGAAGTCTAAAAGCAGTAACCATTCGTCCACTTAACATTGAATCCAAGTGTCTCCTATGAAATTCCCAAAATTTAAAATCCTGAACTGAATGTCCAAGTCGGCAAAGATAAAACCATCACACTGTTTTGATTTATTCAAAACCAAGAAAACAGCCAAAACAGTCTTCTCTCTCATATAATTAGTCAACCAAACAAAGCACTCCAGCCAGGTTGAAACTAAATCAACAATTTATGTATGATGGCTGGGTAACAAAACAATAACAGATGGACATGAGCATTGAATTCTGTAGCAACATTCAGAACAGCGACTTCTGATATTATAGAGCAAATTAAAAATTAAAAAAAAATAGTAAGCAGTCTACTAAAACACCAACTATCACCCTTTGCCAGTAATTACCATGTTACTATGTAGCAACATGAACAGACCTCCTTGTGATTGTAGAGAGACAATATCATTCAATAAGCCTTAATTACTGAGAAATTGTACAGTATCACATGACAACCTACCTGCTGGTATAATGCAGCCCTATCACTCATCACCCACTGGAAGTTATGGGGGGGAAAACCCCTCTATGGTAGCCTGGCTGAGGTGCTAAAGCATGGTAGCTCTGTGGATGTAATCACACAACATTGTGCATTTTTGGATTGCCCAATCAGGAAGGCGAGAGAAAGGAAATAAGTACATAAGTACTTTATGTGGAAAGTTTATAAAAGCATATATGGTAAGTATTGCTATTATAATTCCAATGTTCCTTGTCCCCTGCTACTGAATCACAAGTAACACTGCGCTAACACTTTTATTGAAAGTTGGAAATAAGGGTGATAATTGCACCGTTGCCCTACAGAACCTATGCAAGTTATAATTATATACTGTTACCAAGAAACCCAGCAATTTTAGGCCTATTACCCACAGGTATCATTTATTTCAGAGTTAAAATTATTATTCCATTGGTAGCTTCATACATGCTTCTTGCCTTAAGTCTTTCTTTCCTATTCAGAGCTCGCAGAAGTGAAAAGCGTAGCAAAGAGAGGCACATGAGACGTTTTGCCTTGCCATTTCCCAAACATTCCCTTCCCTATGAAATAGGTTTGTTTCTCCAGCTTGTTCCTAAAGAACCTGAGAACTGCTTTATACTTTGTTCTCAGCAGCGTTTTGAATATTATTTTATTACCTGAGGTGGCAGAAAGTGTAGGCTTGTTCTTTTCTATTTTATACCTCTCCATCACTTTGAAGGCCTCCCCGTCTATTCACACTTTAACTTTTGGAAAAGCCCAAATGGATGAGTTCATTCATGGTAACTTTGATTTTAGCAAGGGAAGGCAAGAACATGCATAATCTTTGGCTAGAATGTGATTATGTGAAAGAACATCACACTCTACCTAAAGAATTTTATTCATTTTGAGGGAATTATTAGACTTAATAGAAGAAAGGAACTAATGTATTGTGCACAGCATGTCCTTATGGCAATAGTAATAGCTCTTAGAGTTACATACCCTGTCCCCTAGTGCCTTAACAGCACTCTCTGGGCAGTTTACAATGTCTGCATATTATCCTCAATAGTTTGGCTCCTCATTTCATTGACCTTGGTAAGATGGAAGACTGAGTCAATAGTGAGCCTGCCAGGATCGAACTTCAGGCTGTGGACAGAGTTTGCCTGCAATACTACATTCTAATCACTGTGCCACCAGTGCTTCAGGCCTTATGAAAAGAATAGTCACTTCATTGCAACAGATAGTCTAGTATGGAGATTTGACACTATCCTCTATGAAGAAATGGTTAGTAATATTGACAAGTCTTGCTGAGATAAATAAATTGACTTGTTTGATTAAAGAAAATATGGCATCTACATTTATTGATGACTGGAAACATCTTAAGGACTTTTTGTGTAAAAATCAAAGCAAAAGAAATGTGGTTTATGGTTTGGATGACTAGACAGGATAGAATACGGAAAGAAAAGTATTAATGATGTAACTTTAGAGAGAGAGATTAAAATATAACTCTACTTATAATTGCTGTGAAGAATATCAAAAGCCACTACTTTGTATTTTTTTTCTTTATATTTTTAAAACTTTCCTTTTCCTGAACTTTTTGCTTTCTCCTTGCTTGTTGTCTTTTTGTTATTTGTTCTGTATTTGTTTTTAACTTATATTTTTTAAATAGAAATTAAAGAAAATCTAATGGACAGAAATATGGGGAAGTGGCCCAAAATACACTTAGGTGAGCTTAGAAAGAATGTAAAGCTCCTTCCATTCATCAGGATGTAACTCTTTTCCAGATATCAGAGTTAAAAGAAGGAATAGGAGGGAAAGTCATAAAATGTGCAGATGACACCAAGCTGGGATGAACAGTCAACACTTTGAAAGATGGGCTTGAGAATCCCCTCATATAAATCATTTATGGCGATCTTCAATTCCCAAAAGATCTGAGAGATAGAAAGATGGACAAATCATCAGCCTAGATTTATAGAAGTGGTATTAGAGCTCATAGGGGGAATAGTCCTACTATACATTTGGAAGTTGCTGTTTTAGTTTATTTGTATTACTTTTGCTTTTATTCTAACATTCACATTATTTTCTAAGCTTTCTTATGACCTTCTTTGGACCAAAGTGATGTATTACTTATGCAGAATAATAACAAACATATTATAGAGAATTAACTTCCTGATTGGACTTATATAGAATGTTAAATGAAAAATATTAAACAAGAACAAAAGTGATTTATGGTTTGGGTGAACTGATGTATACACAAAACAGGAATCAGAAAAAACAAGTTAATTGTACAAAAATATGTATGTATTCATTTCCTATAGCTTCCATACCATTCAATTCCAGAAAGCTGTGTATGCCTTACAAGAATGATCACAAGAGTTAAAAACAATCAATGCTTTATGATGGTACTATCCACTAAGAGCCTCACCCAAAACAGGTAAGTTAGTTTACAATGCTTTGGTTCCTGCTCTAATGGTGTTTGCAACAGAATTTGTAATAGTTTGCAATGTCTGTTCCGTGACTACTGATACCACAAATTAGAGTACTAATTTTCTAGTTTTTGGGTATATGCAATAGTTATCCTATCACTGATTTGGCCTGGTGTGAGAAGGAGAAAAAAATACCACAGCAATCTACTAGAATGCATAGTGTCATAAGAAATATATCTGAGCTGTGCAGTATATACAGTTAAACTGAGCAATATTAAGGTGCATTAAAGTAACATAATCTCTTCTCTGTAAAGTATAAGCCTGGGTGTGGTCAAGATGCACAACAAGGCAAATTGTTGTTCCATCCAAAATACTGACCCCGTAACAGAGCAGCAAGCAAAGAGACAAATATATCTATATTGTTTGAATTTCTCTTGCCTTGCTTGTCCAATGAATGCATGATTGTGACTGATGTAACTTCAATTGTTTAAAGCTCCTCTTGTCCCATTCCCCTTTTTAATTGGAAAAGTAACAAATCTAGTTATCAAATATTGATGTTCCTCTCCACAAGGATTATCTAACTAGGTAATCCAATTACTCATCTTTCTGGAAAACAAAAGCAACTCAAACCTACATCAAGACAATTTGTTGCCAGAGCACCAAAGGTAAGAATAGATGACATCAGAACATGAAAAAAAACTAAAGACATGTTATTATGGAAACTGAATTCTCACAATTTCAAAAGACTTGAGTGTGGTACTTCTTGGTTTCCAGCTCATGAAGAAGTCCCAATTTCCAGCTTTAACCACATTGCTTTTGATGAGTATTCATCCTTATAGTATTTCCAATTGTTTCCAAGCAAACATACTTTGAACAGATTTGAACTACCCAGAGTCATTCAGGACAGTGAGAAGGATGGCATATAAATTTAACAAACAAAAATAAACTTTTATGTGCACTTTTTATTTTCTACTTTTAATGCTAACATTCTGCAATTCCTTCCTTCCTTCCTTCCTTCCTTCCTTCCTTCCTTCCTTCCTTCCTTCCTTCCTTCCTTACATACATACATACATACATACATACATACATACATACATACACATACATAACTGTTCCAGCCATTGAGATAAAGTCAAATTAGTTACAAACAATTTTACATAAAATATAGCTAGTGGGCATAACATAAAAATAATGTTGCTTTCTAATCTTTCTCTGTTTATACTGCTGCATAAGCTTGGAACTCAATCACAAAGCCTATAATATTGTAGATGGAACTATGTCACAAGGAATCCAATGGACATGATGCAATGTAATTTTGTGAACATCCTTTAATCAAATTCACCAAACATCTTTAATTCTCTTATGCTTTCCTTGTTTTTATGTATAGCATTTTAGCTTGTTTTTGTACAGCAATGACTTTTTGATTAGACACTAATATTTATTTAAAACTGAAAAGCAAGATACAAGTATTTCAAAATAACCTACCCAAATGACAAACACAGTGTACATTTCATGTATACAGAATCTATCTATTCCCAAGAAGCCACGGACAAGTTCTGGCTTGAAAACAATCCTTCAATATATTAATACAAATGGAAGAAGTGTAACATCTGTCTTTCTTTCCTCTCTAGATTCTATTTTTTTGGGGGGGCAGTTGGTACTCAATGCAGCATACAGCCCAGAAATGACATGTGGTTTATTTATTTAGTGATATTTGACAACTCTGGATACATTATAAAGAAGAATGGAGCACTGAAGGAGGATTAGGTTTCTGCCCTTGCTGTACACATGGCAAATAGCCAAATATTCCATTTATAATGTTGCACTGCCCTCCATTACAAGGTCACGCATAGATAGATTGAATCTCCAATTTGCATTAAAAGGAAAAGATGTCAGAACATACATACTATGTTTTCAGACCAATAGGAACATTCTGCTGGAATCAAAACCAAACAAAAATAACAATCAAATTAAAAACAAATATGTATTAAATGCTCTCTGCAGGACTAGCATAGAATTAAAGCAACAAGAACACTGAAAAGTGAGGGGATCATACTTCTGGACTGTCATAATTTTAGCTGGCTGAAGCGAGGGGAAAATCAGCATTAGTGGAATGAATAAACTTAACACCTAAGATTTTTAATATCAGGCAAGGAAATGTAAAAGGAAAAGAATAGTTTTCCAATATTCTCACATATTGTAAAATTTTATAGTAAACAATATACACTCTAATAATATTCCCTCAGATATGATATTGAAAATTGAAGAAAAAAATTAAATATTACAAAGAATACAAAGCTCTTACTTGGGCCACCAATGTGCTTTTCAGAAGCAAGGGGTAGCTGATTAAATGGATTGGTATACTGCATATAATCATAGCAATAATGTCCATAGTGGGGAGTAAAAAATATGAGGTGGAAGCATGACTAAATTCTGCTCTTTAAAATAGAAGGAGTAGCACATTATTATGTATAATGTGGGGTTTAGGTGATATATACAATTAGAGAAAAAGCATAATAAGGCAAGTTGCCTGTGACACTTCAAAGATCCCAACCCTACAATACTCAATGCACTAGAAGGAATCAGTTCTTAACAGACAGTATTCCATATCTTGACAATTTTCTTCAAATGTGGTGATGAGACATGGCAAAGTGGGAAAATCACAAATAAAATATCATCACTCTGCAAAACTCTTCCTATGGACATTCTCAATCATCCAGTTCATGATTGTCCCTTGTTTTGTTTTTTTCCCTTAGAAAAAAAATTGCTTCCTATCCAAGAAGCTCAGAGCTGAAGAAGCTTCTTGGATGAGAAGTGAAGCTATGTACTGTAGAGGAAAAATCTTCACCATCTTTGTTCAGCAAAAAACTCTTCCTAAATTTTGTTTTTTGTTATCTCTCATATAATTGTGATAAAATGTCCTGCTTAATAGGTTCCAAAACAACCTTAAACTAATTCTCCTATAGTTTTTCATTCACTATCACTATTTTCCCTATTTATGGAAGATCAATAATGGCATTGTTGCAACCATCAGACAGATATAAATTATAGTTTACTTATTATCCTTATGTTTAAATTCATAACAAACCCATAGCTTCCATGCATGCATTTATCAATTCTAATGTTTATGCTTATGGATTCTAATTTTCATTCAGATTTAATACATCTCTCCCCTTCTTCCCTTGACCCCATATAGTCTCTTATATTCCATTTTTTCCCCAAAAGCTATAATCATTGCTTTTGTCAATCAAAGATTTCATATAAAATTTTAATATGAAAGAGAAGATGTAAAGAAGACTATCAAACTTAGTTATACCTGTGCTGTAGACAGCATTTTGTGCTAGGCTTATAAATAGTATGAATCAGATTTGAAACATTTTAGAGGGTATACATTTTGTTGAAGGAAAATACATACATACTGTATATTTCTGCATATACAGTATGTATACATACATACTGTATATTTCTGCATACACATACATAAGCACAACACCTAATCATTTCTAAATACTATTTTATTTGTGGCATTAGGAGACAATACATAGTGTAGATGTCTAGAAGTCCTCCGCTATGTTGAGTTTTAGGCAGACCAGAGACTGTCCAAGAGAATCTTATATGATATTGTTGCTGCCTTCTTGCGGTCCCTGGAACCTATGGGGATCTGGATAGGAGACAATATGATTCAACTGAATCCTGGCAAGACTGAATGGCTTTGGATACCTGGAGGTTCATAATCCAAAAGTTCAAAGAGTAGGTGGAAGTCTTGACTAGCTTTGCACAACTCCATGTTGTGCACCAGTTGGTCCTTTCTTGGATCAGGAGTCCCTGCGCTCAGTCATTGAAGCCCTAGTCATCTCATGCCTGGACTATTGTAATCTGCCCTACCCTTGAGGAGTATTCAGAAGCTACAGCTAGAGTTGAATGCAGAAGCACAGGTTGTTTTGGGGCTCCTAGGGTGGCCCATGCTAACCCCCCTTCCATGAGAGTCATTAACTGTTGGTTTACAATTTAATGTGTAATTCAAAGTGTTAGTTATCACCATTAAAGACCTTCATTGCATGGGTCCAGGTTAATTGAAAAAATGTAGGTTTTGGATTGGCTCATGTCACCAATGCCAGCAGAAAAGGCATGCTGCAGGCTCCATCAATTAATAATTTTCAGCTGATGGGATCCAGGAGGAAAGTATCCTCACCCACCTTTTTTTACCTTTTGTAAGGGCCTGAAGACCTGGCTCCGCCAGTTGGTCTGGAGCGCCAACAGGGGTGTCCCATTTGGGAGGGGGTTATTGAATTAGAAAAAAAACTATACCTCTCCCTGTAGGCTTCATATTCCCTTCTTCATCTATTAATGGTATCTATTATTATTATTTATTTTTATTGCTATGTGTACTAGTTTTCATGTTTGTAAGCCACCCAGAATTATCTCTGATGAGATGGATGGGACATAGATGTAATAAATGAACAAACAAAAAACAAGTTATGGCTTATTATGACAAATATGTATATTTTATTTTACTACTGTGATACTGTGCAGATCTTTAGTTACAAATGAAATTGGGAATTGCTTTCCCAATAAACTGGTGTTGATGAAATATAGATGAATTTCACCAACATTTTGTTTTGCCATGGTTCATCAAAAATGTTACTCCAGCAGTCCTGTTGTAATACATTGCTCATTTAGGCAAAGCACAGAAGACATTTCAGTTAATGTCTCTTGTGGAACTGTCCATTCACTTTTATATGTACAATATATGACATACAGAAAAGAAGACTATGAACTTTGTGAGATAGATGGAAAGATATAGAGAAAACGTCCATATGGATCAATGAAGCAAATTTATAAAAGCACCGTAACTGACTCAAATCAAAACAGACTTTTATAGGACAACCAAAATACACATCCGTGAGCTAGAATTGTGGCCTTCGCAAATGCAACCCTAACCCTAATCAGCTGCTGTTGAAACATTTAGAAAGGTATATAAAATTATTTCATTAATGTGTTATGGTTTCAATTGTATATTTATAATATAATTTTAGCAATCTAATATGTTATACACTGAATATATTTATTCCACATAGATATATAGACACACAGAGACAAAAATATTGTTGCCAAAATATAAAATTACATTGATCAAAAACCCACAAGATTTTTGTATTTATATATGTTAATTAGAGTAGCTTGCAAAGGCAATGTGTATGCAAATCCACAAAGCAAACGATACCAGACTAGAAAAGAAACAAAGAAAGCTGTTGATATTCTCTTGCTTCCTGCTCCCCCGTCTTGAATTATATAGGAAATAGGAGTAATGGAATATTCATAATCTGGATAACATTCATAAAATTTGATTTAAAATGCAGTTTCCCCAGCATCAAATTATTCTCAATAAAGATGGCGCTGATGGAAGTTGATTTTATCAACAGCATTCAGAAGAATCTAGTATAACTTTTGCTGTATCAGACCAAAAGACCTATTTATCCTAGCATCTTTTTCCTAGCAGGAGTCATAAAGAAGGTGAGACTGCTCATAATATGTGTCCTTTAGTACCTTATATGCAGATATTTATTGCTTCTAGCCCAGAAGTCTATTTACCTCAGCTGTCATGATTCATACATTTCTGGCACTTATACAATCTGCCGTCCTTAGATAATTCCTATGAAGTTGCAGCATGTGCCTTGCATTTCCAAATCTGCCAGATTTCCATTCCCTCCCAAGTCTAGAGAGTGCAGTCTGAGCATTTCAATTCCATAGTACATGGCATTAAAAATACAATAAAAATATACAAAACAACAACAAATAGTAAGAAAAAGGAAAAAAAGAATGAAAAGAGTAGAAAACACATAGTTTACCTCTTCCACTCTTTCTATGAATTAATTATTGTCTTATTCTTCCCCCATCTCTTTTTAATCTCTAAATCTAGAATTCAGTCTTTTCTTATTTCAGTATAAAATTCATATATGATTTCCACAATATGTTGCAATTCAAGAGTGCTTAAACCATGATTATTGAAAAGATTGGCTCTTGTATTTTTTTTAGGAGGAATCACACAAAATTTACGGTATAAATCCTATTATATGTTTAATGTAATTTTTAAAATGAAATGTTTAATATCCATCGCAAAAGTGCTTTTTTTTCAGCTGGACTTTTTGGATTTTCTTTGAAGACATTTCGCTTTTCATCCAAGACACTTCTTCATCTTTGACTGGATGGTGGGGAATGGAAGGATTCCCACCATTAGGTCAGAGTTAAAGAAGCTTCTTGAATAAGAAGTGAAACATCTTTAAAAAACAAAACAGAAAGTCCAATTGCCTCTTGAAAAAAAAGCACCTTTGGACAACCACAACCTAGATGTCTGGGAATCTCCAAGAAGTCCATCCCAAAACAGAAGATTCTTGTCATTCCTACCTACTGAGTGCAGTTAGTGGTAGCAAAAAAAAAAATCACCTTAAAGCTCAGCTAAAATTTACCTGAAATAGGTTATGATTCTTTTTCTTTATATTTTAATATCTTCCAGAACTATTGGATCAGTTTTCTTCCTTACAGACCACATGTCACCTCCTAAGAGCCATACTGGTTCAGTGGGTAGAATGCAGTATTGCAGGATAATTCTGCCAGTTCAGTCCTGACCAGTTTAAGCTTGACTCAATCTTTTATTCTTCTGAGGTTGGTAAAATGATAACCCAGATTGTTGAAAGTAATATATAGACTGTGTAAAACCACTTATAGAGGGCTGTAAACACTACAACGTACTATGTAAGTCTCAGTGCCATTGCTAATTTCAGCACTCACAAATATTAAAGAATGTTGAAAGGAGATGCCAATTACTTCTAAAGAAATGACCTTGAGATTTTTATTTTCAGTCCGTTTTAAGCCCTGGTATCTTTACCTACATCTCCACCAACTATCATTCAATACAATGATTGGTCACTATAGTAATAAACTATACAGTTTAAATAAACAAACTATTATTAATAAATTGTTTGGATTTATTGGCCAACCAATTCCATTGTTCCATTGATGCCAGCACACAACTTTTAATATGGAATGCAAGAAAGAGGCAAGGGCCTATATTGTCAAACATTCAGCAGCTGTTTACTCATCCACCCATGCACATGTACACAAAACTCCAGTTTCATCTTCCTTTTCTTGAAGTAAAAAATAAATTGAAATGAAATGAAAGTCAGCTGATGCTAGCAACAACCTAACATCAAACTGACAGAATTGTGGCATGCAACTTGATAATAGATGACCACCTACAGAGCTGAACAATAGAGAAAAAAAATGTGGCTCCATAAATAGGGGAATTCACAGCTCACAGTATGAGAAATAAATAAACTACAAAGCATTGTTTCCTTTGAAGGCTTGTCATCTGTCATTTTAAGTTATATAACTGTAAGGCGGGGCTTGAGTTTATCGCAGTCTCTCTTTTTCCTTCTTTCCTTCTCTTTCTACACATACACAGAGAGAGACAGAGACAGAGACAGTGAGAGGGAGAGATGAATACAGTACATACATACACAAGTTACCAGAAATCTACTATCCGAGACTCCGTTTCATACCTAAATGCAGGCAGCACTGACATGATACATCCAAAGATCTCTTCACTATATCTTCTTCTAAGTCTCATGACCCTTTTTATAATGGTTCTTACCTACAGTTTGAAAATAATTATCTATTCTTTTGTCCTTGGAAGTGGGCTACATTTAGATTTAAAATGGTCAGTTGAGACCACATTAGGAAAAAAAATTGTGCAGCCGGGATAAAAACATCATTTTTATAAATTATTTATAGTTAATGTTATCATTTCCAGTCATTTCTTTAAGGATTTTTTTTCCGTCTGATTTGCTAGCTGTTGAGAATTCCACAGTTCCATCCATTCTTTGAGGATGGTTGGTAAGCTCCATTATTCTCCTCTATGACAAGCAAATGGTAAAGCCCATTGTTCGTTGTTGGCCACTCTTTCATATTCACTGCCCACATCCTGTCAGATCTCAACTTTTTCAATACTTTCTCTTTTGTTCCTCTTTATCCTTGGTTGTTGAAATAACTATGGCTATCCAGATAAAGCATATTTTCAGAGATGTTGTTAAATAAAATAAAATTCTGGATTTCATGTTCCTAGTTTCTTTTCACATGGTTTAAAAAGTTATTTAGAGACGTGGGCCTGCTCATTCTCCTAAATAGGACTTTTGCCACAAACCCTGTTCTGGTTTTGCCATCATGACTATAATGATGAAAACAAATTAGTCCAATGAATTATATAGTAAACATATGCTGTGTTAGAGCAAATATGTGCAGTGTTTCTCTGACTTTGCTTTGAAGTTGAAGACAGGGCAATTTTATATATTTTCCATATATGAAAATCAACTTAGGATTTTGCAGAACAAGGAGGAAAAATAACAGAAGAGTCCCTCATAAGTGAAATATGTAGTTTCCAAACCATAGACAATAATTATTTGACATTATTTTATTTTGGTTAGATTCAACTTCTATCCCAATTTGGACCCCACACGTCATAGATTCAGGGAATCTGAAGTTAGACTAAAAAGAGCTGGAGGTCATAGGACTGTGCAGAGTTTCATTCGAAGGGAAGAATATATTTCAGAGTGTCTGATCAGTTACAAGTAGGAAGGAAAACAAACAAGCAAGCCCCATTGCAACTGTTTGCTTTAGAATCCCAAATGCTTAACATCCTGATGATCAGCCTTGAGAAGATAAGAAGTTAAGTGAACTATAATATCACTCTTCAAATACCTGACAAGATAATCAATTACCCAGAGAGGCGATAGGCTCCTTTTACCGGATACTTTTATTCAAAGGCCATCTTTCATGGGTGCTTTGATTTAAATTTTTGCATTAAGTAGGTGGCAGCATTTTATGACCTAAATGGCCCCAGAGACATTTATAGGGAGGACAGCAAGGACAAAATGCTCAAACATGTTTTGCAATGTTGCAACTGCAAACTCCACCATTTGAGCCATGGTGGTGCAGTGGTTAGAATGAGGTACTGCAGCTACTTCTGCTGCCTGCAATTTGGCAGTTCGATTCTCACCAGCTGGGCTCAAGGTTGACTCAGCCTTCTATCCTTCCAAAGTCGGTAAAATGAGAATTCAGATTGTTGGGGTTAAGATGCTGACACTGTAAACTGCTTAGAGAGGGCTGTAAAGTACTGTGAAGCGGTATATGAGTCGAAGTGCTATTGATGTTTATATCATAACTTGTGACTTTGGCTATATAAACTCTGCATTATTTTTTGCTTGCCATTTGTTTCATCAGGTATTTTTATTTGAAACTTAAACCATTTTCATAGGACTCATAAGTGCTTCACAACTATTCTCCCTAAACCATGCCAGAATAAACCATGGCAGAACATGAGTTCAGAACTGTTCACAATGAGGTTAGTGTAATTCATACAGTTGAACCAAACAAACATTCCATCCATTATTTATCATCCAAATGCTGGCACAAAACTAGCTGTGGGAAATATTACATCCAAAAACATGAGGTATGAAACCATCACTGATTTTGTTGCAATAATGTTATCCAAAAGTTATAATTCTAAGTGACCTGCTGTTAATTTTAGCAATTCAGTGTATTATTGTAGCAGCTACAGTGAAAAGTGGTTTCTATGTAAACATTTTCCCCCCAGGCGATCTAAACCATCTTTGGGCTGGTGAAATACATTTGAGACAATATATTTTCTGGTGTACCAAAATGAGTCATACAGCAGCTTCTAAACCTATTCACTGGCATCTTGGTGTTATAAAAAGTGAAATTGGTTGCTAGTTTCAAATGGGACTTTTGAGTGATGCAATAACACATATAAGGACAACATTTTTGGGAGCACAAAGCTATTATTTGCTGAGAAGTGTTGGATGATGCAAGTCCTTTCCTTGCCTTTCCTTGCTGGGATTGGTGGAGTTTTTTGTTTCCAGAGGGTTATTTATTTTAATGTTAAGCCTACTACAGGCAGGCTGAATGGTTTTCATGTGTCTTCTACCTATAAATGGTGGGAAACTTTTTATTTCTCCTTTTTAATCAAAGAGAAGTGGGTGTAAATGCTAGGTTTGTGCTTACATGAGGCCTTGGAGAATTAAGTTCTACTCATTTGTTTATTTAGAAATTTATTTGCTGCCCATTTTGTATCCAACAATGTCTGCTCTAAATCTATCCAAGCCAAGGTAGCTCACTTCAATTTTATCAATTTAGTGGATAAACCACAGAAGGTTGAGTTCATACAACATACTAATCTACAATCAAAGAACAAAAAACTTATCCAAGGTAATGATGTAGGATGTGCTTTGCATTCACCGTGGCCAACTCCCAGTGGACTACTAAGCAGCAGACTTGACTCTAAGACTTATTTTATTCATTCATTTTCCAAAACAATGCTTTATAGCATTTCCCTTTTTCATACTTTGTAGCTTGGGAATTTCTCCTCATTGCCTTTATTTCCACATTGTTCCTTTTAGTCTCTTGTCTTCTCATCTTCTTTGTGTTCTCCTTGCAAATTAAGGTCAGAATGACTGTCATCCCTGTGCTGAGTCAAACACACTAAAGAGAAAGAAAGGATGGGGGTATTTGGCATTTTCTTCCTGTGCTGCCTAACAGAAAGGTTGAAGGATATCACGTTTCTTGCTGAATCCAGATTTACAGAACAGGCAGATAGGCAGAATTATTTATAGAAATGGCAAACAGGGACACATAGACTTCGACCATGTGCAGTAACTGAAAGAAGCAATTTCAAGTGGTGCGATAACAACCAAGCTGTGGGGCAGGAAAATTGACCTTTAGAATCATCCCTCCAACATTTCACAATTGATAATAGACATATTGCTTTTCATTGTCAGACAGATTAAGGACATTAATCCACTCTCTGTAAATTCATTACTAACTAAATATCCCATCTTTGTCCATTGATTTAAACAATAGGAGAATATTTTAGAAAAAAGAAATGTGTCCTATGAGTTAGCAATTTGATTATTAAAAAAAAATAGTTGTCCTATAGTGAATTATCCACTGTTCCAAATAACTTTTCTACTGTGTGAGAAGTCAATGGACAGTGCACAGCAGAGAGACTTAGAGCAAAGAGGCTTGCATTAAAACCTTTTCTCTATTCTGAAACTAGCTTTGCAGATCCAGAGATAGTTTGACGAGTAGCCATCCTTCCAGTGCACAGTAAAAAAATATATATGAAAGAATTCAAAACCAGAGCAAAAAAATATTTTTTTTAAAAAGTAGAAAATATGGACATGAAGCAGAACAGCTGTGGCACGCATACGAAATTAGCAGTTTATATTTTTTGCAGAATTTAACTAACTTTGTTCTAGTTTTGATATGGAGGTACAGATCGTGAGACACTTTAAGGCACAGCTGCATATCACTTTGCTCAGCATGGTGAAGTGCCTGCTCCATCCTGACAAAGTATCAAATCAGATTGATTCACATTGTTTGCCTGATCTGTTTAACTGGGGATGGCTTCTATGCATATGATATGCATTCACAAAAGCTTCTCTTACTGAACAAAGTGAAATGGTATGATCTTTCCATTCTGATGGTTAAAATGGGACAGCCCTTCAAGGGGATATTTTTATTATATACTTTATTCATTAAACATGAAACTCAGTCAACTGAACATTTAAAAATGTATCACAAATATTATTAACTGGCACTGATAATTGATATGGGTTGCTGTCAGCATCAACCAAGTATCTTTTTAAAATATATGATGTTCCGAGTAGCGCGTTTTTTGCAGTTTCTCTGGTGTTGCAGGAATTTCAGGAAGCTGCAATTTCTTGATGTGTTTTGTAAAATTCTTGGAAATGATACCAAGTGTTCTGATGACAATGGATGTCACTGTTACATGTTTCATTCATAACTGTGTAGTTTCGATGCCCAGGTCGTGATATTTCGTGATTTTTTCTAGTTCTTTTACTTATACTCTGGCATCTCCTGGTACAGCGATATCAATAAACTGTACACTTCGGCTCTCAACAACTGTGATATATAACGTGTTATGTTCCAATGACAATTTGTCTGTATTCGAAAGTCCCACAAGGTTCTCACCATCTCATTTTCAGTAACTTTTTTCACTTCATGTTCCATGACTTTTCGGATACAGGTAGGGCACATTTTTTTTTACATAATAACCAGTGGACTTATTGTTGTTGTTATTATTATTGTTATTATTATTATTGTTGTTGTTGTTGTTGTTCCTTTAAGAATCTGTAAAGCTGAAATTATTTGGAGACATTTCCAAATACAGACAAAAAGTGAACATCATTGCTTCAGTTGCTGTTAATGCAAAATGAGAAAGTCAAGATAAAACGCAACTCATGTGTTTATCTTGAGAAAGAAAAAGATATAGTCTAACTTCAGAGAATATTTTAGGAATGGTACATGGAAAGCTTCATTCTTCTTATAAATGAAATATCAGTGGCAAAATCTCAAGTGTAAATTTTGGCAATAATATGAGATGCAAATAGGTACTTCTATTCTCTGTATTCTCCTAACCCTATCATTTCTTTCTAGGATTGAAAGAGAAAGACTGAACTAAGGTTATCCAGCTAGCTTCATGCTTAAGGTAGGACTAGAACCCCAAATCTTCCAGTTACCTTAAACACTACACCAAACTGGCCTTCCCTGCAGGCTAAATCAAAAAAGCTATAGGACGGAATGGGAAGGAGGTATATCCACAGCAGGCAACCAACTGGAGCTAAGTAGATCTCTGCCATGATTGTGAAAGGTTCATGCAACAAGTGTTGTTTTAAGAAGGAAAGGAAACATTATTTTAATATTGGAACAATTAAAGGCAACTTCATCCTGTCTCTGCAGCACTTTAAAGATGAAATACAGGTGAAATTAAAAGAACATACCACTGCCAAAAGGTTACCAAGGCATCTTATGAAAAGGATTTTCAATGGGGGTTTGAAAATCAGCCTTTAGTATGATATGTAGCCTCTGTAAATATCTAAAAGATACCACCTAGGTGCTTCAGAATTTTATGGATATTAATTCTGATATGAACAGCTACTAAACACATTGGCAGGCAAAATAAAAAGATTATTCACCCTCTTTGTATCCCAACAGTTTTCAGATTAGTGAAGATAGGTTTATAAATGTTTATTTTAAAAGAAAATGCATTTAGAAATGCATTTTGAGACACATTATTTATAAACCTGTATCACATAAAATTTTGTGCAGTTTTCTAAATCATATTAATAATAAACCATTATAATAATGTGGTTTTATAAATGAATAGATGGGAAAGAAGCCCTGACTCAAAAATAAATAGATTCAACCATCTCAAGATAAAATAGAATATGTTGCTGAACATAGATAAATCCCTAGAGAATAATTGAGTGTCAAGGTAAGGTGTTAATAATAGATGGCAAAATAAAAACTGCAGATGTCAGTATTCTTGACTAGGACAAAGCTATTAATAAACACCTGAAAGATAAACTAGAAATAAGAATGGTTGTAGACTCCTAGAAAGTTCTGTTTCATCTAAATCCATAATGAAACAGCATGGATGTTATCTCCTTTTGAAGAACGTTGAAGGAAGATAGGTCACATTTGCCAGTCTGGCATAACTAAACTAAAGTAATAAAATCTGGATTGACCCTAACTAATCAGTGTGGAGATGCCTTAGATTTTATAGCCTCTCATGGTGTGAATGCTGAATGTATGAGATTCAATTCTAATAGGCCACCACCATTTTAACATATTTGTTCCTTTCCTTTCCCTGTAACAAATTTAGCTGTGGCTTTGTCATCAATTTAGTTAATCTCCTGGCTAATTGTTAGAAATCCTAGTTATTTTCTGTGGGATTTCCTGACAGAAGGAAGCAATCATTTTGCTCAAGAAAGACATGGGATCAAATCCATTCACTAATAAAATTATAACATTAGTTTTGCATTCATTTTAAGCTATTAATTATGCATCTGGTGTCTTCTTTGAAAAAGAGGTAGCATGTGCTGGCATTTGAGAAAAAAACTGTATAACTAGGCAATATGACCTCAGTTAATTTGGAAGATGGAAACCACAAATAAAGTTATGGTAGCAAGAAAAGAAAAACATGACATTGATTAAATCAGTGTAGATCAGATATACTGCTGGAAATTTTGGAAATTCCAACAAAATTGAAGGACAGCAGTGTTGTGAAAACCAATAATAGAGTGGAGAAATATAATTCACAGTTTTACTTTAAGCAGGAATAATGAAAATAAAGCTATCAATATTCATCCATGGGAAAACAAGGAAAATGTCTGAAATCCATAGCATTTTTTTTTCATTTGCATTAATATGTGACAAATAGACATAGAGATAGTGAGATTGATAGATTGATGAAGATATATTTTTTTATATAAAAATAAATATATATACAATTTATATGACTACCCATCTCACAAAAAGCGACTTTGGGCAACTTACAGAAGATATAAAGTAATAAATGTACCAAAAACATTATTATTAAAAAAAAGGAACTTTCAGAAAATAGGTAGGAAAGAGGTTTCAACCACATATATTCATCTTGAAGCAGTAAAATAGCAACATGACTCATTAGAATAAAATGAAAAATATATTGTAATATAAAATAATATGGATATTATGCATATTACAATTTTAAAAATCATCCACAACTTTCACAAGGACAATATTTCAGACCAAAGTTTCATGAAAATTCTTCAATTTTAGAAATTGCATCTTAATTAATTTTCAGCTATTTGGAAACTTTGGATTAACAAATTTTATAGAATATACATTTGTTTTTGTTTTTTACTTTTTGAATGCAGCAAATTGTATTGAATTGTATGAATTAATTATAAGAATCCTTCCTTGGGGAAAAAGTTTTTGTTTTGAACTCTTTTTTAAAAAATAATAATGCTAAAATGGATTTTTGAATGTTTGAACTAGAAGGAACCAGAAGGAAGCAAGTATTACAATTAGAGTGCAACATTTAAATTTATTTTACTACTATTGAATGGACCAAAATATCTTAACATTGGAAATATTGAAGGATATTTTTGAACAGTCAATCCAGAAGTGAATTTTAAGTGTGTCTGCCACTATAGGTATACTGTGTTTAATGAAAACAATTTGCTAAACAAGCCTGAGACTGATCTGAAAGTGGTTTTAAAAATGAAGGCTACAAGAATAATATATTCTACACTAAACATGCTACACTGGTCACTGAAATTGACTCATGCCTTAATAATTAAATTTGTTTTTTATACAAAAAACAACAACAACAACAACAACAAGAGAGTGACCTGAATAATTTTCCTATATCAGATTTACAAAAGGGTCTTGTTAACATTTTGAAGAATATTGCTAGATGAAAAGTAAGAAAGAAAAAATTTAAAAAATTCCAGGTCATTATTTGAAGGAATGAGAGATCAAGATTATTAAAAGTAAAAGGAAAGAATATAAAGTTGGTTTATTTGATCAAGGTGAAAATAGATAAGTTGTTATTATCTCTAGTAACTTTTAATTGACTTCTGCTGATCAGGATTGAAATGGCTACTTTCTGCACTCTCAAATCTTAATTTTTATTCTTTTTATTGTTAGATTGCATTAGTTTGTTTATTTTCAATTGTGATTTTTAATAAAATTAGTATTAAAATTTATGTTCCCTTACTTAGCCATGCTCTTTCCCCATTAAATAGAATAGAAGTACATGTAAACCTTTTTAGAGTTTGTGGGTGGACACAAATCTGAAGCATACATTAAAATGTTAATTAAAACTGATTATTTAATATATTTATATCCATTAGGTCTGTATAACTAATCCCAAATCCAATTTAGCATGGATAGTAGAGTTTTAGCTAGATATGTTTAATATTTTCCTTGTATATTTTGGGGGTAAACATAATTTTGGTTGGGAAAAGATAATAAAATCACTTACAAATTATTAACACAGAGGGCTACAGAGACATTTTGTACCAGAAGTTGTGAACCAATAAAAACTGTCCCTTATTCCAACTTAAAAATAAAAACATTCAAAACAGCTTGAAAAGAAAGCTCAAAGGGTCCACCATCTTCAGACAATTTGCTTCTTGGTATATTGCTTGATGAAAGTTAATGTATTGCTTTAGTCATTTGATTGTGAAAAAGCGTGCTATTGCTACTGCCTACCATATATTAAACATTATATAAATATTTTGTCTGCAGTATTCACAATAGTATTTCAGCAAGCACAATGTCTCAAATATAGTCATGCAATGAAAAAAAAAATCTCAGTCAGAGAAGAGCATGCAGAGAAAGACAAGTAGCAGAAATAAAAAAAGGGTTTTTAAATAAGTTTCTTTTATCTGGGAGAAGTAGAGAATAAAAGAGGGAACTGAAACATTAGGAAAAGCTGCTAAAAGAGATGTGACATAGAAATTAGCAGGGCATATTACAAGTAAGACAAAAATACTGAAAGACAATCTTGGAGTCTTGGTCGACAATCACTTACATATGAGCCAGCAGTGTGTTGCGGCCACCAAAAATGTCACCAAACTCCTGAAAATCTGTCCCAAATCAATTTAAAAGCTACAAAATTATTTACCTCAATTTATCACTATGGTGATATATTTAAATGGTAAAGTCTAGTATCAAAAATAGCTTATAAAATATAGATTATCCCTAAAAGATATCTTATGGAAGCAAGAGAAGATCCAGTTGGCCTATTAAATACATGGCAAGAAACAATCTAAAATTAAACTATAATATTAGCCAGTAGTACATAACATTCCTCAGTTGCAAGTATAAGGGAGTTAATTTAATGGAAAAAGGAGATGATAATTATATCACACACATTAATTAATATTGTTTAGCTTTATTTATAGTATTTATGTGATTTCTCCATGAATATTCCAGAAAATTCCTTCACTTACAAACGTTAGAAGGAGGGAAATCTATGAATGCTGAATCTTTAAATATCAGAAATTAATCTGGAAATTTATGCCCCAATAAAATGATTTTTTTCAAATGTACTGAAACTGTAATAATAATAATAATAATAATAATAATAATAATAATAATAATAATAATAATAATAATAATAATAATAATAATAATAATAATAATAATAATAATAATAATAATAATAATTTTTAAAATTATTTATAATTATTTATTGTAGATCTTGTGGGATTTTCGCATACAAACGGATAAAATACTGGTGCATAATACACCAGACATCACACTGGTTGAGAAAAATAAGGTTACAATCATAGACATCACAATACCAGGTGATAGCAGGGTCGCCGAGAAGGAATATGAAAAAATCACGAAATACCAGGACTTAAAAATCAAAATCCAACGATTATGGCACAAACCAGCAGTGGTAATTCCAGTGGTAATCGGCACACTGGGTGCTATTCCCAAAGCACTGGAATTACATTTAAAACAGTTAAAAATTGACAAAATCACCATCAGTCAAATGCAAAAGGCCGCACTGCTTGGGTCCGCACACGTATTATGAAAATACATTACGACGTCCTAGGCCCCTGGGTGGGGCCCGACTAGTAATTAATGCCAAATCCGGCGAAACAACTGGCCGCTGTGATACAATTCTGTTGATGCAATAATAATAACAACAACAACAACAATAATAACAACTGAAAAGAAAATAGTATGGGTTCATTGACATTGCAATACCTGGTGATGCACAAATTGAAGATAAACAGCAAGAAAAAATCACAAAGTACCGGGACTTGCAAATTGAAGTTGAGCGACTTTGGAAAAAGAAATTGAGTGTTGTCCAATTATAATTGGAGCCCTT
Source organism: Natrix helvetica (assembly GCF_964273705.1). Taxonomy (NCBI): domain Eukaryota; kingdom Metazoa; phylum Chordata; class Lepidosauria; order Squamata; family Natricidae; genus Natrix; species Natrix helvetica. Next base: position 29,408,708 of record NC_138550.1, on the reverse strand, counting down.
GGAGGTGTTGAGCTACCAACCAGCCCCACAAGCTGTGAATCTCACCAAAGATTATGCAACAATAATCCTAATCCTAATCCTAATCATCCTAATCATAATAATCATAATAAACATCTTGCTGTAATTCAGCATCAGAGATCTGTTCCTACCAGTTTGACTCAGTTCGGCCGAACCAATAGTAACTTGATGGCCTGGGTCGCTGGAACTGGCAGGAACCTAGGCCTGCCACGCCCCCAACCAGTTCTCCTACGGTGGCACCGTCTTGTTTTTTGGTTCTGCATATGCGCAGAACAATTTTCATTTTTTTTTCATTTTTAAAGATTTTGCGCATGCACAGACCTTTTTATTTGCAAATGCACACATGAGGGGAGAAAATTTTTTGCGTGCACTGAAGAGGCATTAATGCTGGCAGCAACCCATCCCTGTGCAGCATGTATGCAATTAGGCAGATGTGATTATATTATTGGATGCATTTGTTCTTTTAGAAATAATAAACTCTACTCAAATTCTGTGCATAAACAGGCCAAAGTATATGCTGGGGGGGAAAACCCAAATGTGTAAAAAAAATATTTTCACAACTATCCATATAAATTTTTTCAGCTAAATAATATATTTACAATGAATAAGGTGACCAACCGTCCTCCTTTAGGGAGGACAGTCCTTCTTTTGTAAGTTCTGTCCTCCCTCGAAAAGTGTCCTCCTATATGTCCTCCTTTTCGATATTTGAAGACTAATCTGTTGCGCGTTATGTGATGTATTTGTATTTGACATGACAATTCGTCAAGACTCAAGAATTTTTATCTAAAGAAATGCTAGACATTAAAATAGACGACAATTGTCTCTTTGAAGAAATTAGAAGACTGAATGTATATTTAAATTCTGAAAAATTAATACAATGGGAAAATCAACATGTTGAAATTGATAAAAGATGGGTGGATATTTTCAGCCATTTCAAAAATGAACATATTCCATGTGAACATTTATTTATACTTGTTCAATTTACGTTGTGCTGCCCTGGAACTAATGCAGCAGTTGAAAGAGTTTTTTTCAATTGCCAATGATTTTTTGACAAGTGAGAAATCGAGATTGAATGTTGATACTCTAGCTGCAGCACTTGCCGTAAAATTCAATATGAAGGATATTTCTTGTTCAGATATTTCCAATATATTGTTAGAAGATGATACATTGACAAAAAATATTAATTCAATGGAAAAGTACTCATTTAAATAATAATTAACAGGCATGTAAGCATAATTACAATATAAAATGTTGCAAATATTTTTATTATGCATATATCATATTTTAGTGTATTATTGTTGCAATGAATAAAATATTTCTTTTATTTAAGATATATTTTTTCCAATTTGTTTGTCCTCCTTTTCATTGTAAAAAAGTTGGTCACTTTAACAATGAACAACCTGATAATTTTCAAGTTGTGGGTGACAATCCACAAATATGGGAAGGGGGAAAGAGGCAATTTTGAAGTTTAACATACTTTTTGGCAAATACAGCATGATTCAATATCTGATATTATGGTAATGGGCTTGGGGTCTATGGGGAGTCTTTTTTCCTCCCTCTTACTTTCTGTTTAGGTATGTTTCTGAGTGATAACACCACAAATTTTCAAGGTGGATTTGGAGGTTTCCGCCTTGGTGAAAAGTCAGCATGGCTTAATGGAAAATACAAAAATATGTTCTGCTAATACTAGTTAACGTTCTCAGAGGGGATCTATAAATCCCTATTTGGGATCCAGAGAATACAGAGCTTGTAATTCTTAGAGAAACTCCAGGCACTGATTTCAAGAATTAACTATAAGACTCAATTTTGCCTAAAGGTTGCTTCTCAGTTAAAAAGAAAAATATACCTCGGAATTCTTACTGGATGAGGGAAAACAGCTCTTGAGAAAGGAAATGAAAATTATTTATGAACTCTCGTGTAATGTTTCCAGAATTGATGAGTTTCTTATGACTATTCACATTATTAACATGTTGGCTGTCAGTAATGAGTATGTTTCATCAAAAACTAATTGTATGTCAGTAAAAATAAATAAATAACCTCAATTGTGTAAGAAACAATGCTGACAATTATCTACATACCCATTGTGCTAGTTCTTTCCTGAGTAAGCAATATCATGCAGAATTCATTAACAAAAATAAAAGGAATAAATCAAAGCTGTGAGATAAACAGAACATTGTTATATAACCATGCCTTTCACTACACCTCTTCACAAGTTTCTATTCTTTCTTCCATCATATTCATAGATTGCTTTTTGTCCTTTCAACTTCTAACCTCTCCAGTTTTGAGTATCTCAACTCCATCCAACCATCTCCACAAATATCCATTTTTCATTCATACAATGCTTTGACATTTTACCCACACTTATTCATGTCACTAAACCATTTTAATGTATTATTTTCATATTAATCAATTACTTTAATGATTACTACTGTCATTCAACTGACATTCACTTAACACACATTCTTGAGTCTATGCCTTTTTATTTTTTTTCCACACCTGCACTTACAGTAGTGGTGGGTTGCAGGCAGTACGCCCCAGTACGGGCGTACCAGAGCCTGCCGGGAGCACCAGATACTGTTCCAGTACGGTGCTCTGGTGGGCCCACCCGCCCGCCCGAGCTCCTTACCGGTCTTTTAAGTCTTCAGCGCTTCTGTGCACGGCGCATACGGCACTTGCGCGATGCTCTGTTGAGCAGCTGGAGCGTTGCAGAGGCTCGCAAAGGTGCTAAGTCGCATATGCGTGCTGCACTGACTTACAGACACCATTCCCAGTACATTCAACTTACTTTTATTTTACCTAACATGCCAACCTGTACAGGTAGTCCTTGACTCACAACAGTTCATTTAGTGACCATTCAAAGTTACAACAGCACTGAAAAAGTGACATGAACGTTTTTCACACTTAGAACCTTTGCAGCATCCCCATAGTCATGTGATCAAATTTTGGATGCTTGGCAACTGGCTCATATTTACGAAGGTTACAGTGTTTTGGGGTCATGTGATCCCTTTTACTGACAAATAAAGTTAATGGAAATTCAGATTCACTTAATAACTAACTTAACAACTGCAGTGATTCACTTAACAGCTGTGGCAAGAAACATCATGAATGAGATAAAATACATACATATCATGCAAACACATATGCACACACACACACACATATACACATACATATACATGTATACATATTGTATATACAGAAAGAAAGAAGTTTAATATTACTCTCTCTCTTTCTTTCTGTGTGTGTGTGTGTGTGTGTGTGTGTGTGTGAGAGAGAGAGAGAGAGAGAGAGAGAGAGAGAAAATCCTGTTACATTCAAAGCCACATACTTCAAAATTACTCCATCATTAAATTGAACTCATGGATTTCAACCCACTTTTAGATAGTGGTGGCTTTTGTGTAATAGAGATCAGGGTACAAGCTTTGGGTTATACCTTGCCACCTGCAACATTCTGTGTTAAAAATAAGGAGGTTATAGCTTCAAACATTTTGGCCAGTATGACACAAGCACAATCAAATTTATCTCAAATGTGATCAGAGTATGCAAACTAGGATTTTAAGTCAATGTACTGTTGTACACCTCCGAACTACCAAATTTGTTTTATGCACAAAAGGCCAAAATAATGTAATAATTTGACCATTGGTAAGCATATAGACTGAATCTTTCCACCAGCATGTTTAAAACCCAAATACTCGATTGTCATTAATTAAAACAAGTCAGAGGATTTTATATAGAAAATAGCAAAAAAATGATTGTTAATGGTGTAAGTCTGCTTGAATTTTTATTATTTTTTATATACCTGAGCTATTAAGAAATTGATTTCTGTTGTTCAGAGCGAGGGCTGAAGAAGTTGTCTGTTCTTCCAGCTTATCAAACAGACAAGCAAGAGCGGTGACAACATCAAAGCTCTTCAGATGATTGATGTTCCTGTTTCAATAAATGCTAGCAGCATTTCATTCTCTTTGTCCCACTGCTTTCCTCCCGTTGCAACATTTTCCTCATCAAACAGCATGCTCCAGATCTTGCATGATGAAAAAGATTGGAATGAATTAGAGCAAATGTTTCTTTATCTTAACTATCTCCCATAATTATCTATTCTGTGTGTCTGTGTGTGTATGTGTGTGTGTGTGTGTGTGTGTGTGTGTGTGTGTGCGGTACATATATGAAAGTTACAAGATTAACAGAGTTGGAAGGAACCTTATCGGTCATCTTGTCCAACCCCCTGGTCAAGCAGGAGACACTACACCATTTCTGACAAATGGCAGTCCAATCTCTTCTTGAAAGTCTCAAGTGATGAAGCTCCCACAACTTCTGAGGGCAAGTTGTTCCATTGGTTGATTGTTCTCACTGTTAGAAAGTTCCTCCTTATTTCCAGGTTGAATCTCTCCTTGGTCAGTTTCCATCCATTATTCCTTGTCTGGCCTTCAGGTTCTTTGGAAAGTAGCTTGACCTCCTGCTCTCTGTGGCAGCCCCTTAAATATTGGAACACTGGTCCTTCTCTTCACTAGGCTAGCCATACCCAGTTTCCGCCATATGTTTTAGTCTCCAGTCCTCTAATCATCCTGGTTGCTTTCTGCACTTTTTCTAGAGTCTCAACATCTTTTTGTATAGTGTGGTGACCAAAACTGGATGCAGTACTCTAGATGTTAAAACCAGTTAAATTAGTTCTGAAATCTCAGAATTGTTTTGGGAATGTTTTCTGACCATTCAAATATTTTTTACAAAACAAAAAGCTTTTGATTTAACTTTTTCTCGAAAAAACAGAAGGCATTCCTAAATTTCCAAGGACGAGATATGGGATCTTGCATATATCATAGTTATTAAATGATAAAAGTCTATATGTGTATGTCCTATTTTTCATAGAACAATAATATTTCCAGCATCAACCCTGTTTTAAGCTTAACTTTTTTTTTGCCAATCTGGACTCTGCGACCAACAATTCTTTATCAGGAAGTATGGGTAGCAAAGTTAAAAGGATGGGTAACATACAAATACAAGCAAATAATGGGAAGGTCATTAAATACTCAAAACTGCTACAGAAATAGACAACCAGTTCTTGTTTTCAAGTGACATCTTTATTGAATGTATTATTTGTCTATAATTTGTTTTATCCTGTAGGCTTTATCATCAAAGCTCTTTAACCTGCATCAGCCAACATATAATTTGGCTTATTAGGTTAATGCTTCTGAACAAAATAGTCTATGGATGATGTGGTAAGTCAGAGAAGTAGAAACATAAGCTTGATGCCTCCCACAGGAATCAGTAATTAACATTGTCTGTTTTGACCATACATAAATTAAATACTTGAAGTGTCCAGTGATCCATTACTTTGACTTCCATACCAGCCAAACATCTCAAAAATACCCAGTCTGCAATTGATCAGGAGATGACCAAGGAATGAGTGACTGTGTAGAGGACTTCACAATCCAGGAAAGGGAAAAAAACTGGCTTATAACATAAAGTAGTTTAAAGGCTCTCTTAGCTACAACTGCTCTTTGGGTATCATGAGGCTAGCAAAAACCCAAGATTGCACACCAAGTCTGTCTTGAGCAATGTAACCCCATCCAGAATACAGTTGATAATTCCTTTTGAATCCACAGTCACTTCATCCTTCCAGGGTTCAGCTGAAGCCTCTTTTTCCTCACCCAAAGCCCTACAGCCCCAGACAACACAAGAGGGTCGTTAAGGCATTACATAGATCACTAGGGATTGAGATGATAAAGTTGGGTAGTGGTATCTTGCCACTAATTGTGTTCTTGTGAATATTATTTTTAATATTGTTGTTGTATATTCATATATATATATATATATATATATATATATATATATATATATATATATATATATATATATATATATATGTGTGTGTGTGTGTGTGTGTGTGTGTGTGTGTGTCTACACACACACACACACACACACAGACATGTTTTTGTAGATTTTCACGGGTGTAGGTATGCTGGTCTTGTTGTATTCGGGTCTTTTCCCGTGTAAGATTGAAATTGTCTTGGCAATGTTTCGGCGAGGTCTCACTCGTCATCTTCAGGCTGGTATTTTCGGCCAATGAAGTGGATTGATTGGCTTGATCCACTTACTGAAACAAAGCCAGCACTCCACACACACACACCGAGATTTATATAAAGACGGCAGCTCTGATCACGCTTTACTCACACAAACACGAAGCCGAAAACACCAGCCTGAAGATGGCGAGTTATTATATATACATATAATTGCTGTGAGTCAACTAGAGTAATGTATTTGAGATTTACAGCTATTTAAATTGAAATAATACATAAATAAATTATTTGTCACTAACTATGTATTAATGGACCATTCACATAAATTGCATGACCAATAAATTTGAAGTAGATGAAATAACACCTTTTATCATATGAATTTCATCACTGACTGATAGATTAAATATTTCATGTGTGGCTCCTGTAAATAAAGGTATAGTTATTCAACTATACTTCTATAAAAAGTCATGTTGCCAGCTTAGTAAGAATAGAAACTGGATTCAATACGTTTTCCTTATAATGTGAGCCAAACCTATAGAACCATTTTATCCTTCATCTCTAATGGAGCGCTAACTGCTAATTTTCTTAGTCTAATATTCAACCTCACTTCTGCTGTGCATCCTATCTACTGCTTATACAACCCCTTTCTGCCAAATATAACTGATTCCTGAACAAAGAAAGGCTGAGTCCTATCTCAGTATGACATATTTCACTTGCCAAATATCATACATATATTAATCTAAATGGAAGTGATTGTTTTATAGAGTCCTGGCATCTTCTTGTCTGTTTTATTCACATATTCACATCATGTAAATTGCATGGAGGCTTAAGTGACAGTAATAGGTTTGAGTCCATCACCGCAGGAAAAAACTTTTTTTTGTGGGTATAATGCAGCAACTGTACAAATAACAGGGAAGAAAAAGATACAGAGATTGTAGCAGCTTACTTGAGGAATAATGGAACTGATGCATTTATACTCTTAATATATTTGACAAGATTTGTTTGCATTCCAAAATGAAAAGGGAGAAAAATGCATTATTCCAGTCAAGCTTACTTTAAAAACCCACACGTGTATGTCAGAACAACCTTATTGGACTTCCATAAAATTTTAGGTGGGTGAGAGAAGAAAAATGAGAAACTAAATGGATTAAAATTGGATAACATAAAGGAAATCTTGACAGAATGTCTTGCAAAGAATAAAAACATGTAGGAGGGACATAGTTTTACTGCAGACGAGATGAAAGAGTAGAAAATATAGAAGAAAGACAAAAAAGTAGAAAAACAAAGGTAAAGAAAATAGGACAGAGACTTGGAGGGGACAAAATGATGACTGTGTCTAAATTTACTCACAACTGACAAACTTCAAATGGAGTTAAGTTATGATTCCTTGGTTTTTGACGTCTACTGAAATATTTGATTGAATTGTAGTTTTCCGGCTGGACTTGCCACAATAGCAAACTTTGGCTCATGTGACTCACTACCACTACATCACTGAGGTAGTTTTTGAAAACATGAAGCACTTTCCTGACATTTCTTAACTGAAAACAATCTGTTCAAATGTCAGCTTGTTTTTGCTGATATTGCAAAGGAAGGACAATGCTATAGACATTGCTCTTGGGTCTTGATTCCAACAAAACGGTGGTGGGAGAAAAGCAAATATTCTTGAAATAAGCTCACAGGTTCCAATATGATCACTTTAGGCCCGTGATGGCGAACCTATGACCTGTGTGCCAGAGGTGGCATGAAGAGCCCTCTCTGTGGGCACACACGCCATTGCCAGCTGCTCTTTTGGTTTCCCACGCATGTGCACCGAGCCAGCTTGTCACAGGTTTCTTGTGCTCTGGCCCATGTGAAGACCAGCTGGCCAGTGCGCATGCATGCATCAGAAACCGGCCAGCTGGTCTTCGAGTTTCCGGTGTGCACATGGCTCACACATACGTGCACATGTTCAGGTTGGGCACTGGGTGCTGAAAAGATTTGCCATCACTGCTTTAGGCTATTCACAAGGGTGGTTTTTTTTTTTGAAGGCCTTTCCTTATGGTCTTATCAGATTTTTGTATTAGCTAAATTTAAATACTTTTCGGCAGTGGTGGATTGCTGCTGGTCCTACCGATACGGCCATACCGGTTGTGCCCTGGAGCAGCTGAGAGTGTACCAGTACAGTGGCTCATTTGGCCCTCCTGCTCTGCCCGCACTCTATAGCTGTATTTATGCCAAAAGGCACACTGCACACAGCATGCAGTGCCTGTGTGCGCCTCAACAATCAGCTGGGTGTCACAGGGGCGGTGGATTGCGCATGTGTGCGCAGCACATGTCAGGCTCATGCACGAACAGACCATGATCAGCGACGGTAAGAGCAACCCACCACTGCTTTTCAGCATACGAAATTACAGATTTGGAAAAAAGTAAGATTGAGTGTTCTGATGGGTGTAGGAATCCAAGTTACTGTCTACCTTGCCTTTGCAACATTCATGTATTTTGCCATAGTAATGCAGATAATGCAGATAACAAAAGTATCCTAAAACAGTAGGCTTTGTAGTGATCCTTTGGGCTTATATTCACTCTACCCATCCCAGTTCCTCTGTCATGTACACTGATGCTTACCCAATATGTTATTCAACATTATGCTACACATAGGAAAAGTCAGAAGTGGTAAATTTCGGATTTTTGTATAATGATGTGGGTATGGTATGATTCACGGCTAAGATAAATTTAATGGTAAGAATAATTTTTTCCCTTTTTCTTGTAGTTACTGCACTGTGATAGCAAATTATGGATTCAAAGTCAAAAAGACAAGGAACACGTCTCTCCTCATTAAAATGGTATCAGCTTCTTGAAGTTGAAGAATAGCTGAAAGCTGAACCTGACTTTATTTCTGACAAAGCAATGCAGAAAGCAGCAGGGAGTAAAGACAGACATGATTCTTTAGGTTAAAATGTGGCAGGGATAAAACTCTTAATTCTGGATTAACATGAAAAAGAATAGTCCAGATTGAAAATGCTGCTATAGATATTCTATTGCTACAGATGTTAGTGCTGAAATTAAATAAGGATTTAAAATGTGTTTTAGTTGTCTTCTCTGTATGTCTGTATTTTAGCTGCAAATAGGAAAAGAACTGGAAAGTTAAACTATTTATTTTTTCCATTCAGCACAGAAATCCTATCTATAGTACAGGAACATGTTCTGCATTTAATCCAGCAAGCAGAATCTTTGAAATAGAATGCTTTATCTTCTAGATCTGCTTCCCCAAAAGATAAAATATTTTGTTTGCTTGGTTTTTTTACATTTTATTTTATCCATCGCTCAGATATGATGTTTTCTTTTTAGATGGAGATATTATAGAGAACTTTATTGTTTTGCAATAATTCTGAAACAAAGCAATAACAGTCTTTTTATATGTAATGTAAATATTAATTGATTATCTGTCTTCAGTTAACTGTTCATTCTTAATAATCATATAGGGAGAGAGTCTTCAGGATAATCAAGATGATTTGGGAAGTTGATTTATTCCTTGGAAAGTAAATTGTAGGAGATGAGCAGTCTAGTCTCAAGGGTGGGGTTAAATGTGTCATCAGTTTGAAATCCCTACATTCCCACAAGAGACCTAAGTCAGCTCTCATGAATCCTGTTGACCTTGATCTTTCACCAATTTGGCTTGATCATTAGTATATCAGATTATTGTTTATAGGAAGCATAAAATAAACATTTTGTGCTTTTAACTCCGCTCATGTTCCTGGTTTCTTACACATGACACATCACATAAGGCTAACCTCAAATTCTCACATGTATTGTGACATTCATTTTTTATAGAATCATTAACTCACAGCCTGTTCCCATCCACACATTCATTCACTATTGTTAATCTATTCTTAATATCAGAAACTATTTCTATTTGAAACAGCCCAGTGAAATAATACATTCATTTTCTTACCTTAGCTTAAATAGCACAATTGGTATCAAGGCTATGTAGGCATCTGATTAAGTACATAACAAAGAACCAATGCCTCTTTTCCCATCATAAAAAATTAAAGTGGGAGAGAAGCATATTTTGGTACTCAAATTCAAAGCAATTAGATTCAAACATGGGAGGGAAAAGTGTTGTACCAACATTAAAAAAGCCATTACTAAAAATTATTTTAAAGACCTTGGGGAAAAGTATTGGCAGCATTATTTACAGACACAAGGAAACAGATTTTTACAGAGGAAGAAAGAAAAAACACAAGATTTTCATACAAAAGGTCACAGCCACAGCCTCCACCTCAGTTAAATTAAATTGGTAGCAACTGCTGTGGGACAGCCGCTTCTAGTAGTCTAGAAAGATCAAACATTTGTTTGAACAGTGCATTTGTTCACAGGAAAGAGAAAATTGCATAATACAATTTATATTAGAGTTGAATTGCACAAATGCATAGTGCTGGGTAGGATTAAAGATGGAAACTACATACAATCTTTACAATACTGTCTGTTCTATAGACTGCATTTGAGCAAGGGGATTAAGATAATAAAAACAGTAAGAGAAAGAGCAGTCTAAATTTAATAGGGTCATTAGTGTATGTAACATAGATGTTTGTGCATGTAAGATTATCAACCTTGCTGTCAAGCAAAACCAAGCATTTAATAGTGAGTGCCATACCATGTACACTAATCAAGCAGGTGGCAAGAAAGTAGGGGCAGTCAGGCACAACACAGGTTATGTAGACAGTAAACACAGGCTCAATCAAAATGGACTCAAATGTCTATGCACCAATGCAGAGTATGATGAATAAACAGGATGAATTAGAAATTAAAGTAAACGAGGGCAGATATATTGTTGCCATTATGGAAACTTGGGGGATAAAACCCACAAATGGAACATAACATCTAGAAGGGATTTAAATTATTTAAAAGAAATAGACCAAATAAAATAGGAGTACTGTATGTAAGAAATAACCAAATCTCTACAGAAATACAGCACAACAATGATGAAAATTATCTTGAATGCATTTCGGTCAATATTAAGGGGGGGATTGCCAACCAAACAGAGAGAATAGATGAATGTTTTGCTAGTCAGCTAACTAAGGTATATAGGAGCACATCACAGTAGTAATGGGAGATTATACCTACCCTGAAATCAACTGGGAGACAAACTCTGCCCCAAATGGAACATCCATAGGTTACTAACAAACCTAGCAGACAACTTTGTTTCCCAAAAAGTAGAGAAGGGAAGAAGGGGATCAGACATATTGGACTTAATTCTTACTAACAGAGATGAAATGATAGAAGGTGTTGAAGCTACAGGAACCTTAAGGGCAAGTGATCATGCAATATTCAAATCCAACATTATGTAAGCACAAGTAGTAGAACAAAGTCATTGTTGAATTTTAACAGAGCTAATTTCAATAAATTTAGAGAGAACTTAGTAAGGATTCCATGGATGAAAATACTCAAGGGGAAAACAACTCAAGAAGCTTGGGAAATTGAAAAGTGAGATTACGAAAGCCCAGTCTAGCAGAATACCTATGAAGAAGAAAAATAACAACTCTCAAAAGAAACCAGCATGGCTGCATAAAAAACTCTCTGACAAATTGAAAGACAAAAAGGACAAGTATAAAAAGTGGAAAGAGGGGCAAAGAACTAAGGCAGAATGTCAGCAAATAGCCCAAGCCTGTAAAGATGAAGTGAGGAAAGCTAAGGCTCACAATGAACAAAGGCTTGGGACAAAAGTAAAACATACCCCAAAAAAGCTTCTTTTGACATATTAAAAACAAGAAAAAAAATCAAGAAAACAATTGGTCCATTGCTGGGAGAAAGTGGTAAGAAGGTGACAAACCACAGGGATAAAGCAGAACTACTTAACTCATTTATTGCATCTACACAAAGAGAAAAAACAATCCAATCTATCAAAAACAGCACTACAAAAAACAAATTAGGAACACGTTAAAATAGGGAAGAAAATGGTAAGTGAACACCTGGCTTCAAATCAATAGGACCAGATGGATTATAACCCAAGATTCTGAAGGAACTGGCATACGAGATCTCAGAACCACTGAACTATATCTTTCAAAGATCCTGGACTGCTGGGAAACTGTCAGAGGATTGGAAAAGAGATGATGTAGTTCCCATCTTCAAAAAAGGAAAAAAATAGATATAGGAAACCACAGACCTATCAACCTGACTTCAATACCAGGGAAACTTCTGGAAAAGATTATCAAGCAATGAATTAGCGAACACTTAGAAGCAAACAAAGTAATAACCAAAAGCCAACATGGGTTTGTCAAAAACATATCATGACAGAGAAATCTTATTGCATTCTTTGACAAAGTGGAAAAATTAGTGGACCAAAGGATACTGTCAATATAATTTATTTGGACTTCAGTAAGGCATTTGATAAAGTAGACCATAACCTACTACTAGATAAAGTAGAAAAATATGGGTTAGACAGCATCACCACCAGATGGATTCATAACTTACTGGCCAACTGCACTCAATGTGTAGTCCTCAACAGAACTGCATCTACATGGAGGGAAGTATGCAGTGGAGTACCTCAAGGCTCTATTTTAGGCCCAGTACTCTTCAACATCTTCATCAATGACTTGGATGAGGGAATAAATGGGGAACTCATCAAATTTGCCTATGGCACCTGGTTTATAGAGTGAATTCAGCTTATGCTAGAACACACAACGTACCCAGGGAGGTACACATTAAATTTCTCAGAAAAAGTACAAGAGATGAAATTCTGAGTACACAAAGGGGGCAAGCCTTGACATATCAAGATAAGGAAATAACCATTCTGAAGCAGATCCCCAAGAAAGTGAGGGAAAAAAGAAAAAGCTATTCACAATTAGCGAATAAATTATACGAGAAGGGGGTGTGGTTCAGATGGTTGATGCCTGAAGGTATGCTAATATTCTGGGAGGAGACAAGAGTTAGAATTAATACACCCATAGAGGCGCAGGCCTTTATGGAAAAAAACAAAGCACACCTAGAAAAACCAGATGATCCTACAATAGACACGCAGGACACAGGAGGGGCCGGAGCTCGCTCGGCGGGGGGAGATGGGGCAATACCAAGAAAGCTCAGATCACAAAAATGAACAAGAAAATCTTTTTGACATAAACTGATCGAAATTACCAATTGAATTAATATGATGACTATATACCACTATGTACTAATGCTTTTGTTTAGATGTATATCATGAATATGGAGGGAGGGGGCACCTACCGCACTTCGCAACTGCCAAAATTTGTATACTTTTTCCACTACCTTTTTCCCTGTAAATTTCTAAAAAAACCAATAAAACTTTGTTTAAAAAAAAATTGCCTATGGCAACAAGCTGGTAGGAACAGCTAACACTCCAGAAGATAGACTTAAGATACAGTAGGATCTTGACAGTCTTGAACATTGGGCGCTATTTACCAAAATGAAATTCAATGGTGAAAAATGTAAGGTTCTACAATTAGGCAAGAAAAACAAAATGCACCGATACAGTATATGTGGTACCTTGCTCAACAGTAGTAACTGTGAGAGGGATCTTGGAGTCCTAGTGGACAACCATTTGAATATGAACCAGCAGTATGCAGCAGCTGCCAAAAAAGCCAACACAATTCTAGGCTGCATAAACAGAGGGATAGAATCAATATCAGATGAAATGTTAATACCACTTTATAATGCCTTGATAAGGCCCCACTTGGAATACTGCATCCAGTTTTGGTTGCCACAATATTTTTAAAAAATGTTGAGATTCTATAAAAAGTGCATAGAAGAGCAAAAAAGATGATTAGGGGACTGAAGGTTAAAACATATGAAGAATGGTTGCAGGAACTGGGTATGTCTAGTTTAATGAAAAGAAGGACTGGGGAGACATGATAGCAGTGTTCCAATATCTCAGGGTTGTCCACAAAGAAGAGGTAGTCAAGTCAGTTTCCAAAGCACCTGAGGGTAGGAGAAGAAGCAATGGGTGAAAATTAATCAAGGAGAGAAGCAACTTAGAACTAAGGAGAAATTTCCTGACAACTTAGAACAATTAATCAGTGGAACAACTTGCCTCCAGAAGTTGTGAATGTTCCAACGCTATAAGTTTTTAAGAAGATGTTGGATAACCATTTGTCTGATGTGGTGTAAGGTTTCCTGACTAAGAAGAGGGTAGGACTAGAAGACTTCCGAGGTCCCTTCCTACTCTTGTTATTCTATTCTAAATAATATATTTCTAGCCAATATTAGATGCTGATATTCATCTAATGTAATGCAAGTGGGTTTCTGCTTAACAGGATGACTTCACCCAGTTTTCCTCCTAGCCTCCATGTATGCCCTTGATACTGTTTCACAGTGTCCCATAAAACTCCAAAGCTGATTTGAAAGCGAACAAGATGCAAAGGTGTGGAAACAGATAGTTCTCTAGTATTTCTGCCCTGGCAGGAAATGAACAACATCAAACACAACGCAATGTTATAATGATATGACACTTTTGTACGAGAATATAAACAAAAATATGTATAGCAAAGATAATGCCAGGTTATACATTTATGCATGTTCTCATAATCATGACTATCAACAATAATTAAAGAGTTATGTTACTTTTCAAATTGAATATATTATTTCAAAAATGAATCTTTATTTGCAAGAGGCCAGTATGTAAGATGCTATGAAACGGACAGATATAATAGGGGATCATAATCTTTTTGAAGTAGTGATAAAAATAGGTTTCTATGAAAATAAATGTTCAGAATTGCAGAGAGTTGGGTAGCATATGAATTTAATAAATTATTATTATCTGTTCACAACAATGAGAAATAACAGCTGCCAGTATTTAGCTGGCTTTTATATCAATCAAGTTCTTCCCAAGAATGTAGGATGTGTAAAGTCATATTATTATTATAGTTCATCACACAGACAGCTAGATAGTCAGACTGGATTTGGCATTTTTATCCATTTATTGAGTCCCTCCCAGAGACATGGAATAGGCAGAAGTATTATTATTATTATTATTATTATTATTATTATTATTATTATTATTATTATTATTATTATTATTATTATTATTATTATTATTATTATTAATAATAATAATAATAATAATAATAATAATAATAATAATAATAATAATAATAATAATAATATTAATAATAATATTAATATTAATGATTAAAGAGTTTTACAGCTCTACTTCAGTCTTGTGCATTCCTTTCTATTTAAAGACCTGCCTTCTGTTACATAAACCTACCCAACTTTTGAATTTGTCTGAAATAAAACTCAGAACTTTTGCCTTTGTCTATACTTTTCTATAGTTCTATATTTCTTAGCCATACAAAGAACAACATTTACCCTTGAGCCCTTGAAATAGAGAGTGTAACATCATAGATACAGAAAAATACAACTTATCTTTCATGTTTTGATGTGGAGTAATTCCATAGAATGCTTATCCAGTGACATTGCTGTTCATAAAGGAGACCAATTAATCTTTGATTCACTTAATCAAATATCAAAAAATGTCAAAGCAATTATACTAAATATAAAATATATGGCATTTAGGGATTTTTGTGTGATTGAACTTCATCCTTTCAAATTCTATTTTTTTAATTATTTCATTTACAAGCTCTCAGCCCTACTCACATAATAATTAGCACCAAAACAAAAACTACAATGAGAGTCTATGTCTACAAAACTTTACTTCACATTATATGCTGGACCATGACCACATGACTTTCTCTTTTTCTGATGTAGTACAGCAGTTGTACAGATAACCACTCAAGAAGTCCAGGAATTAACTCATTCAAATATCCCCACACACATTGACGGGGGGGGGGGGGATTTATTGATTGTTTATTTTTTTAATATCATGGCACAGGACCTAGTTACTTGCGGGAGCGCATCCTGCCCCATACATCCCTACGACCAATTCGCTCTCACAGAGAGGGACTCCTCCGGGTGCCGTCCACTAGGCAGTGCCAGAGGGCGGCGCCCAGGAGCAGGGCCTTCTCTGGGATGGGCCCAGCCCTCTGGAATGACCTCCCCCCCCAACATTAGGATTACTACCGATCTCCGCTCCTTCCGTAAAAAACTCAAGACCCACCTGTTCCAACTAGCCGGCCTGGCTCAACTATAGCTCTATTCCTAATCCTGCTGGCAATTTTAAACTTTAAATTTTAAATTTTAGGGTATTTTAATGCTTTTTAACCTTATTATTATTGTTGTTTTATGTATTGTAACAATTGTTGTTGTGACTTTATACCTCCTCTGTGTAATGTCTAACGTGTAACATGTGATGTATTTATTGTACGCCGCCCCGAGTCCCTTCGTGGAGAGGGAGCGGCTAACAAGTCCAATAAATAAAAAATAATAATAAATAAAGATTATCAAAGTTATTAGAGAGAATAGATGCACTGACTAATTATAACATGAACTGCATACCTTGCCTCTTTCTCCCACCTCATACTTTATCAGAAGTTGTGGTACGATTAAGAAGGAAAGTTTACAATTCTGAATAGTGGAGGACATATTTGCCCCAAACCAGACTCTAGGTAAACCTCATTAAAAAATAAAGGTTCCCCTCGCTCACATGTGCTAGTTGTTCCTGAATCTAGGAGGTGGTGCTCATCTCCATTTCAAAGTCGAAGAGCCAGCGCTATCCGAAGACATCTCCGTGATCATGATTAAACGCCAAAGGCGCTGTTCTGACCTAGGCTTCCTGATACAGTAAAAAGCACATACTTAGTCCCAAAAACCCTCTTTTTATTTCAAAGGCTCATCCACATGGTCATTCACAGCCTGTAATGAGTCACAAATTAGTTGGTAAAGAATCCAACAGTATTCTGTCAACGTTTTTCAGGATAATGCTGCTAAGCACCCACCTTTATCATCCTTGAAATGCTGCCAAAGACCTAATTGGCAATTAGCTTGCAAGCCTCACAGAGCAAAGAGTCAAAACGGAGCTCCAGAATGTAAACTGACCAGCATGAACAAAGTTCATGTCCATTTGCTCCTCCTTTATGTCCTATTGGAGGGGCCAATCACCTCCAAGCCTTACTTCAGAGCTGTCCCTTCTGTCTTAACTGTTCTTGCCTTCTGGAAGCTCTCCGCATGCGTTCACTGGAAACAGACTCCCCCTGTGTCTCTACCTCACTAATGTCTATCTCTCAAGGCTCCGGAGGCAGCACATAACTCCCAGACGGCCCTGGACACCTTTCTGCCTCCAACACAGAGGCCTCATCCTAGCCTTCCCCAGACTCCAGGACTGGCCCATGTACCTCCCCAACCTCTTCACTGGCTGACCTTGCTGCCAGCTCCGCAAGCCACGAGCAGACCACAACAGGCACACAGAGCGCCGTTACCTTCCCACCAAAGTGGTCCCTATTTTTCTACATGCATTTTTATATGCTTTCGAACTGCTAGGTTGGCAGAAGCTGGGACAAGTAATGGGAGCTTACTCTGTTATGCGGTGCTAGGGATTTGAACTGCCAACCTTTCTGATCGACAAGGTCAGTTTCTTAGCCACTGAGTCACTGTGTCCAATTGTGGCACCAAAATTCTTAGAAATTTTGAAAATATTGGGTGGAAAGAAATGACATCCCAAGATTCTTAGTAGAAATTATGTCTTTTCAGTGTAAGAAAGAAAGCGGAAACCAGCAGTTACCAGAATAGAATGACTTATATGTAAACATAGAAAAATCATTCAGCTTTATATTCACCAAGCATCATATCAAGTATCCAAATAGTAAGATAAGTACCTGGGAAAGATAAAAGGAAGAAGTCACAGCTTACTCTTGAGTTCCAGTCAAGGAGGCCTGACACAAAATGTGAATCAGGCCATAACGTATTTAAGATTAAAAGTATTCAATATATTTTTTTATTTTCTCCCCCTCCCCCTCTTTATTTCCAACAGCTACCTTCTTCAAAACAAAACAAAAAAAATTGCAATTAAAAATATTATACACATTGTTTTAGAATGTGTCCTAGAACAGGGGTCTCCAATCTTGGCAACTTTAATACCTGTGGACTTCAACTTCCAGCAAGCTGGCTGAGTAATTCCACAGGTCTTAAAGTTGCCAAGGTTGGAGACCCTTGTCCTAGAAAATCACTGATGGAACGCACCCACAATCTTATCCTTCTTCAAGTTAGGATGTGTAATTCCCAAGCAGATGTCTTTATACAGAATTGAAGAGATCTGCAGATTTCAAAAATGGGAAAACCCTAGAAGCCAGGTATTGGCAGATGCCGATGAAGTTTGACTACATAGTGCTGTTTGACTAATATCATCTGGCAACTATCATATTCTCAGCTGTTTCCTACAGATAGGAGACATCATGTGGTTCTATTTAAGGGAGCCTTATAAATCATATAAACACTTTGATTCCGTGGGTTACAATAAAAACACACTCATCACTATTCAAGACTCACAACTTAAAGAGTTTATAACAAGGAAAATAAAAGCTTGTTCTATAGCCTTCCTGACAGGCATGAATACAAATTGCAGCAGCCTTGACTTAGATTACACATTTTTTGTTGATACCCTTAAAATAGGAGAAGGGGTGCTGAAATACACATTTATATGACTACATATGGGTTCCTTTCTTTTCCTATCATCACCTGCTCTCTTTATATCCCTTTCCCCCACTTTATTGTGCCCTTTTAACCCCTTTGTTCCCTCCCCAGTTCAGTTACCCCTCTAACCTTCATCCCTCAACCACATTGATTATTCTCCTCATTATCATCCTGATCATCATCCTGAATATCATAAATGTGACCAAGATCTTTCTCTTTCTCCTGGAAGAGGGGAAGGAAATGTTTTTCTGCATGATGGAACCCTTCGCATTTGTGTGACAAAAAATAGTTGACACAGTCAGATGGGGATCAATTAATTTTGTAAACAAGGTACCTAATTTCACAGGCATTAAGTGGCAATTAGTCATTTAATTCAATTAATATAAATATACTTATTTGATGTTATATTTGCTATGAAGCCTCTTTGTTAAAAAAAAAGGAGGAGGAAAAACATATAGGATTCAGCTGGAGTTGGCATTCTTAACTGACATGCTGGGGAATCTGGCACTGGATATGTCTTTTTTTTAATTTATCTTTTAATTTATTTTTTTCTTTTTCCTTTAACTTAACTTAACTTAACTTAACTTTATTGGATTTCTAGACTGCCCCTCTCTCAAAAGAGACTCAGGGCGGTGTACAGTCATATTAAAATAGTTGAACAGTAAATATACATGTTATAAGAATACAATAAATAAATTAAACATAGGGCTGGAGGAGGTAGTAGAAGTTCCCTGTACAATTTAGTTAAGTTAGATTAAAAAATTTTTAAATTTTTTTTAAAAAAAGTTAAAAACATTAACCTTAAAAGCTATCCCAAATAAAATATCTGCCAGGAGGTAAGAGTAGAACTATAAGTGGGCCAGGCCGGCTAGTCGGAACAGGTGAGTCTTAAGTTTTTGTCGGAAGGAGCGGAAGTCGGTAGTAGTTCTAATATCACTTTAGAAGTGATTTATATTTAAATGAAAGGAACATAATTCTATATTGTTTTCTTTTCATATAAACACCCTAAACTTTCTTTGTCTCATTGTACAATGAGCACTGAAATATAAAACTTGGTTTTCCGTCTTTAAAAATATCATTTACATTTATCTGAGAAATAAAATTGATTTCCTTTTGCACATTGTGTTCCAATCCTTCCTTGCCTGGCATTTTGTTGATATTTTTCAATAAAATATGATCCACCTTGAAGCAAAATGGTGACACATGTTATTTTCTCTTACTTCCATTTCCATCTTAAGTAGCTGCTGTAAATGTTCCTCATTTAGCATGCATCAATATTGAGTAATTAAGTTTTCAGTTCTGAACATTCAAACAGTTGTAAAGGAAAAACAAAGAGATTTAACTAATGGTAAACATATTAGCATGAATGTGCAATTTTCTAGACATGTGAATACTGTTTCAGTAAACTATAGTTGTAGTTTGAGGAAAATATCATGCACAACCAAAGAAGAAATAACAAAACACTAGCCTGTTGTACTTCTTTTCTTTCATTTACAGATTATGAAATCTTTTTTAAAAAATGAAATTAAGACCCACATCCCAAGATAAGGCATAAAAGAAAAGGTCTCCAAGGCAAAGTGAACCCTACTTCTCAGAAGTTATCAGGACATTTTAGAAGCAAACCAGAGAACCTTAGAAAATAACAAATGTTTTGCACAATATTTTGCTCACACTTCACTGGGTATAGAAAATGCTAGGACTGTGGAAAAAAAGGGGAGAGAAGTGTGAAGTGATAGACAGATCATTTAATCACAAGGAGTTATTCACCAAGAATGTTTTAATCTTGGAGGAAGGATAGTATAGTAAAACTTTTATTGTCATTGTACATCATGTATACAATG
The DNA here is from genome assembly GCF_964273705.1 of Natrix helvetica. Classification (NCBI taxonomy): domain Eukaryota; kingdom Metazoa; phylum Chordata; class Lepidosauria; order Squamata; family Natricidae; genus Natrix; species Natrix helvetica. The sequence goes on along the minus strand of NC_138550.1, from coordinate 29,388,319 downwards.
AAATTGGTTTTTACCTCACTGGTGCAATCCATGACAAACAATACAAACAGCATAAACAGTATAAAGAATAATCCCTATGCAAATAATTAGGGGGAAAAAAGAAAAAAAACCTATCCATATGCTGTTTCCGTGTGTGCATGGAGTGATTGTAGTTGTGTTTAAGAGTCTTGAAGAAGTTCACACAATTCTTGAAGAAATGGGTACAGAATCTTACACAGCACTTTAATCAGCTTAGTTCTGTTCATTGCTCTGTCTGATAACAAACTAAATGTTAGCAGAGCATTAGTGTCGTTCTTTCTTTAACTTTTCAATAGGTTTCATTCCTACAAAATGGACAACCATCTTACTTTGCCCAAATGCTAAAAAAGTACTTTCCTTTAAAAACAAAAGCAGATTTAAAGGATATTAAAGATATGTTTATTTTTTATAGGTTTTGTATAGCTTAGAATATAACTAAGTGGCTCAGCACAGCACTAAAACATTTTTTTAAAATGCCATATAAAAAAAACCCTGGCACTTCAGCCATCCTTCTTGTATGCCTCCAACACAACCATCTCAAGATGCTAAGAGAAGATCCAATTCTTGACAGCCTTATGAAAGGCTAAAATCATGAGAGTCTTCCAGATCCACAGGACAGGAGCTGCTATGGAAAAGGGACACTTCCTAGATCTTACAAAATGGCAACGTTTAAAGAAAGGTATTTGAAGCAAGATAACTCAACCCAACCTGGTGGAGATATCCCCAGGGAGAAGCAGACCTGCAAATAACTTGACCCCCCCCCCCCCAACTAGAATTCCAGGCAGAAAGAAACTGGGAGTTTCAGCTCATGAAACAGATGTATAATATGGCAAAACTGAGAAGTACCCTAGAGTTTGTAGAGCCAGCTCCAATAAACTCCTGGATATGGAGGAATAATTCAACCCCATCAGTAAGATGGAGTAGTTTTGGGGTTGCACCTTATTGAGCAGAGTTGGCATGCAATTTAAGGCTCCTTCTGTACTCATGGTTCCTGCTTGAGGAATATTTGGCAACTGTGGTGAGAAGAGCTTTGGTAAAGATTCATCTTGTGTACCAATTCAGCCCAATTTCTGAACAAGGAGGCCCTGCTAAAAGACATGAGCATATATAGACCTGAGTTTAAAGAAGGTGTATTATAGCTACCATGCTTCCAGTGATTGAATGAATCAGTTCAGTTTTAACATAAAATTATAAATCTACAGAAAAAGCAACGACTGAGTGTTCAAATGTGACTCAGCTTCCACATTCTGATTTTCTCTAAGTGCCTGTCAGTTAACAATAGAATTAAAACAGAGACAAATATTATTTTTAAAACAGAAGCTGTTCCTTGCTTTGTTAGTAAATACCATCTCTCCCTGAAAATAAGACAGGTTCTTATTTTCTTTTGATCCCTGAAATAAGTGCTTGGCCTTATTTTGGGGGAGGTTTTATTATTTTTGAGGTACAGAAGGTAGCGAGCATAGTCACTTCATGGCTGCTGCTATGCTGCAATATTTTTGGGGAGGGATTATTATAGCGCATGCACTCAAAAGCCCAATTGGGCTTATTATCCGGGAAAATCTTATTTTCAGGAAAACAGGGTACAAATTTACATTGTAGATATCATAAGCAGTTATAATTTAAGTTATGACTCCTCTTGTGGTTAGCTATATATCCTATAGAAAGAAACTGTTCTTTGTAGTTATTCCTAGGCTATTGACTGAAGGATAGATTGTGATGTTACTGTGAACAAGGATGGGCTTTTGATTTGAACAATAATAACCAATTGAAACTGCTGATTTAAAGCAGAATAAAATAACTGCAATCTACTAAGCAAGGCAAAAGAGAAACTTGAAGTGGATTCCCAGGCAACTAAAGTTAATGAACAGTAATAAAGGTTAAAGAAGATTAAGAATTACAGACACACATTTTGGTGAGAGAGAAGTTTCCTGAGGATGGCTTCCAGCATCAGTCTGTAAACTCAGAAGACTAAACCTCTGGTCCCTGACCCAGACTGGATTTTGCAACATTATCCTGGGACACATATATTTGCCTTCATTCGTTAAAGAAAAGTTACACTAGAGAATGGAAAAACCTCTCCCTCACCAACTTTTCCATAGCAAATCATGAAATTATATTGACAAGTACATCCCAGTTTTGTTTTCTTTCATAGTAATTACAGATTGCTTAACCATGATCTAGCAGCATATAGAAAAATGCATAATCTGAATCTGACTTTATTTTTTTTGAAAAACTTTTTTATTTATTTTTAATTTTCAAAACAAACATAAAAATCCTCCTTCTTTACATACTGTAGAAAGTGTATCAGTTGGTTACAAAAGGTTTTTGTGCATCTCTTCTACCGTCAAGTATAATTCATATTAACTCTAGTATCTTAACTCAAATGTTTATACATATTACCATCATCATACCCTCACGTTTATTTGACTATAATTGTTTAAACGTCCTTCATTATAAAATATAGCAAAATTTAGTACATAACCACATACTGGCATTTCATTTACTTATTTATAAAATCCTCCATTAACATTAAATCCTTATATCCTATTCTAGCTAAAGAACCATAATATTTAATAACAAAGTTTTCTAATCCTCCTTTCCAAATCACTGTTTATAATTTACATCCAGTTCCCTTATGTTATACCCATGCATATATATAGATTATTATCATTATCCTTTCTTTATTTGGCTATATCCTATATCATAACATTTTCCCCCTAATGATCAAAACTTAACTGTGTCTAATTTAGTTCTTATTTTTTATTGTTATTATTATTATTGACCTTTATATATAATCCAAAAGGATTTCTAGTCTTCCCCTTCAAGGGGATCATTCAATGTTCATATCCAATTATTGCTTTTCATAACACTACACATTGTATACAGTATTATCATTATTAATTTTTTTTTATTTAACTATACCTATTATCACTAAATTTCACTAGGTTTAGCTAGTAATTTTAAATTATAGTATTCCATCTATCAAACTGTATCTTTCCAATAACAAAACAATCTTATGTCCTCTGCCATTTGTGGTATCAATCTTCTGAGCTTCTTCTTGATCAGCTTTGTATGGACTACTCCTAGCAACTCCTTGCTTGTAAGATCTCTCATATAATCCTGATGCCCTCTTTCTGTTTCTTTATTCCACTTATCTTTAATTGTCAGCAGTGTTATCCATATTTTTGCTGATAAAGTTTCATAGTCCATAAATTCTTTACCTCCTTCTTCTTCTTCTTCTTCTTCTTCTTCTTCTTCTTCTTCTTCTTCTTCTTCTTCTTCTTCTTCTTCTTCTTCTTCTTCTACTACTACTACTACTACTACTACTACTACTACTACTATATCTTGCCCTTTGAAATAGATTTCCTCTCCATTTATTTCCTCTTTCAATATTCCATTCTTTGCATTTTCAAAAACAAACCAATTGCCATAAATATCAGCAAGTTTAATCTCTTTATATTCATTTTCCACTTCAATTCTTTGGATTTTAATCCCCTCATTTTGCATTTGGTGAACATCATCAAATTTTTCATCAAATTTTTCTGTTAGCTGTTCCAAATATTCCAGTTTTTGTTCAATTCTCTCATTTATATTTGTTAGTTTTAGTAATTCTGAAAATATTGTCTGCAAGCTTACAATCTCTATATTTTCTTGACATTCTGCCATCTTAAACAAAAGTGCTCTTGCTTGGAAGATTTTTTAAAGTTAAAACATGGATTCACAAAAGCCTTTTTTTCCCCTCTTCTCTGGTTGAAAACACACTTCAAAGGGACATTTGGCTTACCCCTATCGCTCTATAATGAGCCATAAAAACAAACCATGAAGAAATGGAAAAGTTCCGCTTGAATACACAAAGCTCCAATCAACAAAACCTCCCAGCACAACAGCGATGAAAGAGGAAAGCTTTAGTCTATAAATCGCAGAGAGTCACAGAAAAAAAAATAGAAAAAGAAGACTTGATCCGTCCATTTTAAAAAGCTTGTAAAAATTCCATCCATGAAAATAGTATATAAAGAAATGGGATAACCACTGTCCAGAACCGTTACAGATTTAATTTTGCCACTTGATTTTTCTATTCTTCTATTTAAATCATTTTTTAAGTTTTTATAGGCAGTCTCTCTTTTAAAACAATAAAGATTCCACACCAGCTGGAAACACTTTCACTTTCCATTCCTTCCATTTTGAGGCAACCCTGACTTCATCAGCCTTGGCTGGATTTTTTGTCACCGGCTTGAAGAAATTTCTTTTGCTTCTTTTGGGGATTTTGCAATATCCCTGAGATCAGCAAGATGTATTCTTCCTCTTCATTGTCTCTTCGGGACAGTTTAGATCCGTTTGGACCCCTCCCCCCCCCCCAGTGGCAAAAGTGTTGACTGCGATCCCGGAGCATTGAGATCGCATGTCGCGCCGTCGCAACTTCGGCCCCGCTTCTCCTGAATCTAAGTTTATAATGTTTCCAAACTTGGTTGCAAAGCCAGTTTTAGCATAGCAAGTCATCTAAAGCAGCTTATTCAATAACTAACTATTGCATGAGAAAAGGAATCCCCTTTGAAATAGAGTTATTCTAATGCTAAAACATCAGCAATTCTATTTTAGTCACTCTGCCATCATGGAATTGGACATTTCACATATAACAACAAAGCTGAATTGATTTCAAAGTGTCAGTGTTCCATCACCCCACCCCACCCCGAGGAAATTAAATTGATCCTGGAAATAATTTCTTAAGTGAGCATTCAAAAAGATTATATTCTAGAGAAGACTAAGTCAATTAGATGCAAATTTAGAATTTTTTTCATTGAATTGATTCAAATTTCAAATTTGTATGGAATTGACAAAATTTAGAATTGTCTAGTTTACACCTCCATATCAATTCTTACCAAATAGAAATATCAAGGGGAAAAACATCTCATCCTATGCTTTTAATAAGACATTCCTGTTTTCTTATTTTCATTTTACAACAGGAGTGAAGAACATAATAGAAGCACTTATTTAAATGCTTTGACCATAAGTACAGAAGTGAATGTTGGTTTGATTTTATAGACAGAAAATTGCTAACAGATCACTTTGTACACAATACTGTTCAGGAATGAAAAATAAAACAAAAGAAATAATAATAACCTCAGACTTGCCTTTCAATACGTACCCAATCATTCTGTAGGTATGCACTTGGAAAGATCCTATCACAGAGGATAGTTAGAAATAAAAAAAAAACTGTATATGATCTAAAACATGATATATAAAGGTTTAAAAAAAGCATCTGGGAAGCCAATGACAAATATTGATAAGCAATATTATTTCTTTTATTCATGCATTAATATTACTGATGAAATTCCATTCACCATTGTCTAACATATCTCTGACAAAAAGAATGTGTATGTTATTTACAAGTCCAATTACCATTATAATAACTATTGTTACAAAAAGAGTATAAAAGTCCATATTGTCTCACTATGGAACCTTTTTTTTTTTTTTTACTATTACTCAGTAGTCTGAAGCTAATGATATTTGGTTGTCAGTTACAACTCAGGTCAAGCTTGCATTTGATTGATTACCATGGAAGTTAAGTAAATGTAAAAGAGAAAGATTTGTCTAAGACAGTCAGGTGTCCAATGACAGCATTCTCCACGCATAGTAGCTTCTGAAGGAAACTGATATTTTAAAAAAATGTTTTTACTATCCATTTTCCTTTATAATATATCACATTTTCAATTTTACAATGACATTCCATCTCTTTCTGTCTCTTTCCTTCTCCTTTCCTCCCTTCTATTCTCCCCTCCACTTTCCTCTCCTTCCCTGTCCCCTTCTTTTCTCCCTTTCCTACTTTCCTCTCCTTCCCTCTCCTTCCTTTTCCTCTTCTCCACTTCCCTCTTCTTCTCTTTCTCCTACTCCTCCCCTCCCCTCCACTTCCCTCTCCCCTTTCCCCTCTCTGCTTCCCTCTTCTTCCGTCTCCTTCCTTCTCTTCTACCCTCGGCCTTTCTCCCCTCTTCTCCTCTCCTCCACTCCATTCCACTTCCCTCTCTCCCGTCATTTCTCCCTTTCTCTTTCCTGAAGGAAACTGATATTGAGCACTGGAAAAATCTTAGACTTGATGCATCTTTTCATAGTCTGTTGTGGCACTGCAGAATAGCCGTCATTTGTTTCTTCATTTATCTCAGGGCCTCACTTACAATCTTTCCCCATAGAGACATTAGAGGACTCTCTATGCGAGAGACAGGCAGGTAGATGGTGAAATCCTGAGTCTACTTTTCACCAGTTATCCCATCCAGAAAAATTTGTAAAGGCAGAACAAGTGAAAAATGTAGAACAAATAAGTTTGTAAGGCAGGACAAATGGGGAAGACATCTGGATCAAACCGAGTTTTGTTTCCAGCTTGAAAAAGTTGAAATGCACTGCTATTTCCTAATACATAAGGGGTGATTAAATATGGGAAGACATGTTATATACTAAGAGTTGCTATAGACATTTGGAGGCCAAAGCAATGTATTACATTTTTTAGTGGTAGAGGCACTTACTTCTATTTTGTTTTTCTGCTTAAGAGAACAAGGATATTAATATAAGAAGAACTTCAACTTAATTTTGGAATCTTAAACAGTGCTGAGAGGTTCAACATTTTTACTAGAATACATATGATCCAGGACAGCTTTATTACTAAGATACATTATTTTACTTTGGGTTCTCTTAAAAACAGACTTCTATGATATATTTTAGATTTTATGGTTGTGATTGCATTTACATTTGATGCTGACAATTATTTTTGCTGTAAATGCATTGACCTGAGTCTATTTAGAAAGCCTAACTTGGAAACCCAGTAGCTGAATGGTGATATGGTGTTGGGACAGTTTAATGTATATCCTGGAGGTGTGTTAGCCATAGTTGCCAACATCTATCACTGCATTAATTACCAATTATGAAATGTAACAAGCTATCTTGGTATACAGGTCTAGAAAGCAGCTATCATTCCCACCCCCCACCCCTTCCCCCTTACTCCACCTCCGTTGTGGCATGCTAACTTTTTCTAAAAGATTCAGGTGCAGTGCACATTTATATTCATTCATGTGTAAGTATGGGCCAGCAGCTTTTTTTATAAAAGAAAATCTCAGAGAAGCAAGATAAAGCAGACAAGAAGGGTATTTGTGTGGAATGACTGATTAATTTGTTCCATGGTATCTCCAGAATAAGACTTTTTCCTTTTTTAAAAATCTGTCCTAGAGGTGACATTGGGTAACCTTTCAAAGATCTGAGGCAATGTATTATTTTAATCACAACTTCCATTCTGTAATTCTGATATATGCCTACAGCTTAATGCATAATTTTGTTCTCCAATAGTTTTGGACCATATTCATCTAATAAAAAAAAGTTTTCTTCCATCTATAGAAAAGATAATTTTAACCCCATGGTGGAATAATACATTCCTACATCTATATTAACTATGACATCATCAAGAGATATCTGAGGATTCCTAAAGGGAGATATCATTGAGTTACCACTTAACTTTTCAGATGGGAAAATCAGGGAGGCAGCAGCATTGAATCAGCAGTTAAAGTGATGAATACTGTTTAAGGAGACCAAGGATCAAATCTACATTTGTCCATGGAAGATCACTGGGTCACTTTGATCAAGATATTATCCCTAAGCCCTACTTCATAGGGTTCCTACTGCATTGAAAAGATTAGCAAGGATATAATGTAGACTGCCTTGGAAATGTGGGTTATAAATCAAATTAAATCAAAGAGCTGCTGATTCTCTTCTACCGAGGAATTATTGAGTCTGTCATCTGCACCTCTATAACTGTCTTGTTTGGCTCTGCAGCCAAACAAGACAGACACAGACTTCAACAGATAATTAGAACTGCTGAAAAAACAATTGCTACCAACCTGCCTTGCATTGAGGACCTGTATACTGTAAGAGTCAAAAAGAGGGCTGTGAACATATCTACAGACCCCTCATATCCTGGACATAAATTGTTTCAACTTCTACCAATTTTCCCCAATGCCATCACTCTGCTAAACAACTAATCCCCACAACACTGTCAAATTAGCTACTAAGACTGTATTACTATTATTCTTCTCTTCCCTCCTAGTACCTATCTCTTTACTAGTTCCTATCTCTTTCCACTTATGACTATAACCATGTTGCTTGTATCTTTAAATTTTAAACTGTTTTATTTGTTTCCTAGTATAATTTGATTGCTTATTAGTAATCTATGATCATCATTAAGTGTTGTATCTTATGATTCTTGATGAATGTATTCTATTTAATTTTTCTTTATGTACACTGAGAGTATATGCACCAAAGACAAATTCCTTGTGTGTCCAATCACACTTGACCAATAAAGAATTCTATTCTATTCTATTCTATTCTATTCTATTCTAATTGAAGAAATGTTGAATAAGCAATAACATCCTTAATCACTCATAGCAATTGAATTCAACCTCATGTTCAAATGGTATTTTATTGTAAAACACTTGATGGCTTTTTTTAAAATGAGAGGATATGGTGTAAAAACACAGTATATTAAATGTAATAAAACATCCTTTTAATGAAGATGAAACAAACAATGGCTTTGAAGGGAGAAGATTTAAAGTGAGTTTAAACCTAAAGGGGTAATATCACCCTCTTTCAAAATGCATCTATCCCTCATCTAATATCAAAATCTTTCCAGAACCCACCTGTTTAGATTTTAGAAAGAATTACCAGCCTCAACTCCAGAGAAAAGGACAAAGAGAGATATTATGTTAGACAGAAAGGGAGAGGAGTAAGAGGAAGAAGAGATGCTAGTTTGAGAGAGAGTAGATTATCTCTCTTTACTTCATTCAGCATAGTCCCACCAGATTATCTTTGGTGACACATGGTCTTCAATAGGTTGTGTACTTTAGGATCAGAACTTCATTATTTTGCAAGTAGAGAAGACGACATTTTCTTGAGGATATCTTTCTTTAAAGATCTTGTGAAAAAAAATCTGTATTTAGAACTGTAATACTGAAATAGTTAAATGGGAAAAATATAATTCTTTTTGTATGCGGTATTCAGAAATATAAAAAGCCTGTTTAAATGATTAAAAATAAACAAAAAGTATTTCCTACTGTTTGCAGATTATTTACTTTCATATAAAATTATATTTAGATTTGAATTTCATTTGATATACTTTTTTATGCTTCTAGAATTTAAAACCACACTTGTAATTTCACTAAATTTACAGTGGCACTGCTTTCTGTAGCAATGTATTCCATTCATTAAATATTTCTTTTTTTTCCCCAAGATCATACTTACCAGTCTTGTTCAATTTTGTTTAATGTATTTTGGCCTTCTCTAAAGGAACACTGTAACAAGGAGGCTTCGATTTGTTTTTTATCTCAGCACGTTGCATAAAGACGAGAGATAGAGTGGGGGGAGGGAGGGAGAGGGACAGGTAGAAGTAGTTACTTACATTTAGTAAAATCTGGTTAGAACTGTGAATTGATTGTGTTGGTCACTTGCATCTAACTAAATTAATCGTCCAAAGTCTAATCTTAATTTAATTTATATATGGCACCTAAGTTAGCAGAAGACTGATGATCAGTCCTCACATCATACCATATTCCTGTGGCCTACCGGGTGCGCTTCAAGGTGTTAGTCACCATCTTCAAAGCGCTCCATGGCACAGGGCCTAGTTATCTGCGGGATCGTGTCCTGCCCCATACATCCCTGCGACCCATTCGCTCACACAGAGAGGGACTCCTCCGGGTGCCGTCCTCTAGAGAGTGTCAGAGGGCGGTGCCCAGGAGTAGGGCCTTCTCTGTGGTGGGCCCTACCCTTTGGAATGACCTCCCCCCAAACATTAGGACAACAACCGACCTCCGCTCCTTCCGTATGAAACTGAAGACCTACCAGTTTCGGCTAGCCGGCCTGGCATAACTCTATAGCTTCTCCACCCCTTGGTCATTTTTTAACTGTTAATTTTAGTTTTTAAATTTTTAATGTTATTGGGGTTTTAATTTTTTCTAAGCACTGTAATTTATTTATTTATTTTTACCTCCTCTATATGATACTGTTTTGATTGTTGCTTTTGTACGTCGCCCCGAGTCCCTGTGGAGAGAGGGGGCGACTAACAAGTTCAAATAAATAATAATAAAATAATAATAATAATATGCATGCTCACATGAACAAAGTTTGAGCATTCAGCAACTGTCATCTATTTTTGACAGTTTCAGTGTTATTAACACCACTGCGGTTGCCCAACCAGCTTCAGACATGCAAAGTCAATGGTGGAAGCTACATTTGCTTAACAGTCATGTGATTCATTTACCAGCTACAGTGATTTCCTTAATAATTATGGCAAAAATGTTGCAAAATCAGGCATGACTTACTTCCATTGCTTAGCAATGGAAATTATTAAACCCAATTGTGATTATAAGTCTAGGAGTATTCTACAACCACTAGTTACAGTTCTTGTGTTGATTTTCATTATATATGTCAGAAATACCCAAATGTTCTCAATTCATAGATTCCATAAAATTTTAATATTTCTTGTGAGTTTATTACGGTATCCTCAGGCACTATAGTGCACAATTCTGTGCTCTAAATTCTGTGCTACTTAAGATAATCCTTACATCAATGTTGTGATACTTTCTTAATAATACCAGCCTTACTAGGCTGTTGTGCAGTTACTAGATTTGACTTATCGTGTGAGTGTGACTTCATACTTTAACTGTTTGAAATGAAGGAAAATTAAAATATTTATACAAAATAAACCAGCTGTTCAGATCATGAAGCCATCTATTACAGATGATACTCCAGAAATCAGTAGGTGCCTCTAGGCTAGGCTGCAGAGCCAAAATTGCAAAATTTAATACAAAGGTTAGAGTTCAGGATTCTGATATTCTTCACATCTCCATATCTTAACCTTGTCCTTAAAATGAATTTGCTTATACTAATTTTGTATATACTGTATATACTTGAATGTGTGTGTGTGCATGCACATTCACGCACACACACAATATGAATTGGAATCTCAGTCAGAAGCTTGATGGCATTAAAATTCCCTCATGTTATCTCTAATGCAAAATCTGAAAATTTTGAATCAAAACCAGCATTAAGTGGCATGCTGGCATGCTTACGTGCAAATTTAAACAATTTAGAAAACCACCTTTTCCCCTTTTATTGTTTTTTTTTAAATTTAAATGTACAATTTCCACATACCCTTGGCTAATACCAATGCTGTCAAAATTAAATGGCCATTATAGATAAGAAAGGTTCTCAAATGTCAGCTCTTATGAAATTATTAGGCTTTTGCAAAGTCACATGTGCAACAGACTGGGACATTAATTTTATTTAGAAAACATTGCTTAATACTGAATTAATAGAAAGAAAAGAATCTGTTTTCAGAAAAAAAAACCATATAAATAAATTCCCTAGGGCTCTATTTTTTACTATTAAGCATTTCCTTCTACTAAAAGATTCATATTTCATGGCACAATTAACAATTAGCAACAGTTTTATAAGCAAAATTGAGGCATTTTAGCATAAGAAAGTAAACGTTGTGATGGGAACAAGTTGCTGAATTTCACAAATGCTTATCCCAGAACTTAATCCACCATGAGCCATATTTGAGCAGCAGTAGTGATGATGATAATAATAAAGATTATGATTTATTTCTTTTATTCCGATATACTGTGGCATTCCTGTGGAAGACTTTCTCTCAATTGGTGTAATCTCTGAATTGGACATCCAGTTATGAGTCCACTGCCATATCCCCATAAAAGTTTTACTTATAATTATGTAGAGTGTGTATATATGTTGCTTCTTCTTCTGCTATTTTCTCATCATACGCTAAATAAATAAAACATCTCAATTTGTGCACTGTCCCACTTCTGCAGTCATGTACTTTCTCTCTTGTTTCTGTGGCAAGCGACATAGCAAAGAATTCCAGAACATCCAGTATTTCAGTGGCTCGGAAAAGGGGTAGCGATAGCAATTTCATTTTGGCTTATAAACCACCCCATAGCACATTACAGCACTCTCTGGGTTGTTTACAATGTAAGCATTATTTGCATATTATCTCCAACAATCTGGGTTCTCGTGTTACCAACCACAGAAAGATGGAAGGCTGAGTCAACCTTGAGCCCGGTCAGGATCAAACTCCAGGCTGTGGGCAGAGTTTGCCTGCAATACTGCACTTTAACCAGTGTGCCATCAGGGCAGTGGTGGAATACAACCGGTACGCCCCTGTACGGGCATACTGGTGCCTGCTGGGAGCACCAGATACTGTTCCGGTACCGTGCTCCAGACAGCCCACCCGCCCGCCCGTTACTTGTATTTAAGCTGTTCGGGGCTTCCGCGCCTGTGTGATGCTCCGCCAAACAGCTGGAGCGTTGTAGAGCATTGCAGGTGGTAAGTATGCATGCGCGCATGCTACGGCCATTCATGTGGTAGACGCCTGGCCCCGTATCTGTTGCAATGGGATCTGGAACGCACCACTGCATCAGGGCTTATAAGTAACGGGATCATAATGAATATAGGGATTGACAAGTTGTTAAACAGACATAATTGCCCTTTTCCCTTTCCAGTTTAATCCAGAAATGCATAAGGAAATATCTATTCTCCAAAGTCAGATGATGTCCACGCATTTAACACAAGAACTAATATATCCAGAGTGATTTCTGGTGAACCTACTCTTGAGATCAATTTTGTCAGTCAGATACACATAAGCTTTTGAGGCATAAGGCAGATGAGAAGACGGGCAAAGGGGTTGCATTTTAGCATCTTGGCATATGCCTGCTGCACAGCTGCGGATATTATTAGTCACTGCTTTCATCAGCACATGAAAAGGAGAGAAATCCAGTGTTTTTCTGTTTCCTGTTTGAGTTAATTTCTTCTGACAACTGCTGATTTTGGTTTGTGATGTGCTCCTCCATATGTCTGGCTGTACTGGTCAATTAAATGCAGGAGATTAGGAGAAGTAGCAGTGCTCAGACTGATTATGGAAGGAAGCCCCGGCAGCCTGTGGAACATGTAAAATAGCCAAGCATGCTTAGCATTAATACTTGGCTAGGCAGAACATTTCAGCAGTGACTGTTCCTGGGCAAGTTATAAGAGATGCTCGTTGCCATTCCTTGAGAGACCAGGTGCAACTCACCATCTGTTAATATTCGTGGTCTGGCAAAGAATAGGAATTCTGTGACTAATAATGACAATAATATTACATTATATATTTAGAAAGCAAAGTGAATGAAAGATGATACTGAACAATATAAAGAGAACCTAAAAAGATTATGCAACCAAGAAAATGAAATCCTATTTACCGTATAGGTAATTATAATTACAGTTGGGGCTATAAACCAATTGTCAAGTGAAGGGATCACTAAGTAAAACTAAGCAACTGATCTTATGATCTTAATTCAGCTTTCCTTTCCTTTGCAGACCCATGGACATCCTAAATGCAAGGATTGATCATAAAGTTGCTTTTTTCATCATGAACATAACTGAGACTAGTCATTAAACAAGGCATTACTATGCAATGACTTTCTGTAATGTAACTTAGTAGATACATGTATTTATGAATGAGTGGATGGATTGATGGACAGAATTAATGCAACTTGTAGAATAGTAAGAACTGGATGCTAAATGTATACCACCACTGCATCATGACACCTGAATAAGACATGAATGGATGTTAAAATGTTAAATTGTAAATTTATGAAATGTATTGATGGCATTTCTGGCAAGATAACAACTGGAATGTTCCTTTATGACTTTTTACAACAAGATATTGAACAGCACTTGGAATTCAAAGGAGATCAGGGGGAAAAATGTTATTAAGAGCTTAGAAAGGATAAGAAAATGAAAATAATCAAATGTATGTGGCTTGGCAGACTGACAATAAGAAGGGTACATTTTTCATTTGCAAGTATGGTTTTTAATAGAATAAATGCATAAAGAGAATTGAAACAAAATTGAGAAGGGTGGGAGAGAGGGAGGGAGGGAAGAAGGAAGAAAGGAAAAAAAAGGAAGAAAGGATTTTTTTTTTAGATCCAAGATATCTTCCCTGATATTAAAGTGTCATTTTGATGAGTCATGTGCGGATTGTCTGTTTCCTTACCCCCAAATTCAAAATCTATTTTTCACATTTCTACATCATAGCTTTTCCTGAAGGCTGCAAAAATAATCAAAAACGTTGCTATAAAAAGAGTTGTGAGAGAGGTGGATTGTGAATACTGGAAAGAAATCCACTGAAAACATGCCAAATTTTCCCATTCATATAAGGCCAGTACACTATTGCATTATAAAGCTTCTATGTTTTGTGAAGGTGGTATGATAGTTTACCAGCAATTTTGCAGCCAGGTGCTTTTCTCAATAGCGGTGATCAGGCTTGCACATTGCTACAGTGACTAGATTCATGAAGGAGGAAGGAGTGAAGGAAGATTAGTTACAAGCAATGCATGAATGAAGTGACAAGCTCCTGGAACAAGTTGACAGAGCTTCTTCCAGGGGAGAAAAAAAAGCCATTATGGCTGTATGTGTAACATAACTTAAGCTTAGAACCAGAAGGTGGAAGACAAGAATTCCCTCAAATGAAAAAAAATGGGCCACTTTATAACAGCTTCAAGACCCACAATGGGAGCTTTCTGGAAAGTATGTGAAATAATAGTGTGTTCACAAATGGCTTTGTTGCAGTTTCCTATAACCGTGAAGAGAAATAAATCAACTCAGTTCCCAAAAGAAAAATGATGCCATATGAACAATGGGTTTGGCACAAATCTGGAGGAAGAACCAAGCATTCGCCTGCAAGTGACTTCTCTTCAGGTATAAGCATATAATTAGATAGGTCCATAATAAGCTAATCAATTTCAGAAATTGCTCATTAACTATTTTTAAACTATTAAGAGTCCTTCAGAATGGCAGGTTTGTAAATTATGAGGGAGACTACCTTTAATCTTTCAAAAGCTTAAGAATGTAAAGAATCTGAAGTGAAGAGCAAAGATATGCAGGAAAAGGAAAGATATGCAGGCCTGCAAGTTGCTTATGGCAATAAAAATACTGACAGATTCATGAAGAATGGAACTGCTCTGATCTGGATGTAGGAATTGACTGGCAGTTTGCTATGTACAAACTAAACTAGAAATTATCCCTAGTAATTTTTGAACAGTGAGAACTAAGGATTTGAAAATTAATGTATCATAGACCAAAGTAGTTGTGTTTGACAGGGAAAAAATTGAGTGAATGATTACCAGTTATATATAAAGGATGAAAACTGCTGCATGCAGAAATGTCTGTCTGGCTTGACGGAATGTTTATGAAAGCTGGAAAAATCAATGTGAAATTTTAAGTTGTGCAAATGCTGGCAGAAAGGTAGTAGAAATTAGTAACAAGAGTTGGTTGAAAAATAACAAAAATGGCTCCATATAGGCGAGCAGGCGGGTGGGCCCTCCGGAGCACCATACTGGAACGGTACCCGGTGCTCCGGGCAGGCTCCGGTACACCTGTACCGGGTGTACCACCTGCAACCCACCACTGTAAGGAGCATACCTTTAGCTAATGGCAATGTTTTAGAGAAGAAATCTGGAATCTGGAAAGAAATCATTTCTTTCTCTTATGCATATATTCAGGGAGTATCTATTGCACTCATGGTCCAGAAAGTCAGTTGATGAAGCAGCTCATGCTGCTTCAATCATTCTAGAAAAATCAAATAGATGTGTGTGACTTGCATAGGGAATTTCCTCTTCTACATTCTGATATCACCAAAACTGAAATCTTATTATTTTAGCACCAGATAGGGAGGCTTAAGCAATTTTGATATGAACTGACCTAATTTGCACTTCCACTAAAAATAAGAAGATAAGAACTTTGTTATCTTCCGGACTTTTTCCATTCTCTGAATTATTCAGGTTTCAGCAATCTCTCTCTCCCTCTCCCCCCTTTCTTTCACACACACACACACACACACACACACACACACACACACACACACACACACCTTGAAGAGACAGAGGGGCTATAATGTATACTATTTTAGGATGAATAAACTGTAATGGTTTTTTTTTAAATGTTTATAATGTGAAAATATATTCGAGACTGCATTATCAATTATATGTTGGCACCATTCTAAAACATTTTTTTTCTCCCTGGCATTTTTACAAATAGTTTTGATTTTAATTGCACTTGCCATATTGGCATAATGGATTATATTGGACTGATTAAATATAATTACTGAACTGATTTAAAATATAATACTCAATGAATTCAAATTTTCAGGCATTTAAAAACAGGAGAATGGCAGTGTTCAAACGGGCGTGTTATTGCTTGACTTTGAAGAGGAGATGGTGGGAAGTTTGTAAGTCTCATTAGCAATTCTCATGATAACCTGGAGGATTTCCTGGGTGTTATTTGTTTTCACCTGGCTGCTGGATTTTAATGGCAGAACTGCATTAGAGACATGCATTTTAAAAGACGCTTGAAAGTAGTGAGCCAGCCAAGATCCTGAACAAACAATTGAATTCTCAGACTGATATTTCTACACAAATATTTATTTTATTTTATTAGATTTCTAGACCGCCCCCTCTCCCCGAAGGGACTCTATGTGTGACCTCTATATGTTCTCATTTCCCAACAGCTGTATTTCCCTTATTATTAGTCAAAGGCTAAGCATGGATGATGATAAGGAAAACAAAATGAACACCTTTTTGGATCCTGTCAGGAATATTGGAACCCAGATTTCGCCTTAGTTTTTTTTCGGCGCTCTGGACAATGAAGCATTTCAGAAGATGTCTAGGAGACAAACTGTATAATACCTACCTTGAGGCGAATTGGGTTTTACACAGTTGTGCTTCCTACCTGATTGATTGATTGATTGATTGATTATACTTGTATGGCCACCCTTCTTAAAATCAATACTCTGGACAACTCCCAAACTTAATATGAAAGTAATAACACAAAGAAAATTAAAAGTTACAAAACAGCAAAAACAGCCAAACCTGGTACCATACTTAAACTGCCTTGATACAACTCAAAATGCAGGTAGTCTTTGAAATGATGGAGTCTGTTCATTTCAGTCGCATGTTGCAACAGTCATTAAATGAAGCATCTCAACTAATGACACCCATCCCTGCTCTCCCCAATGAATCATTAAACAAGTGTCCACATTGTGAAGTGGAGCATGGGGTACCTCAAGGGTGAGGGAGGCCTTGGCTCACCCCACCCTGCCAAATGGCCTGTGCTCTGCTTCCTGCCCTTTGGGTCCCCCCCCCCCAGGCCTTTCTCACTCTCAATGGATCTGCCCAAGCTTTAGACCTGATTCCCACTGCACCAGGCCAAATAGCCTCCTCCTCACTTACCTTTTGAAGTGCTCCAAAGCTATCTAGAGGGCTGAAATAGACATTTTTGTTGTGTGGCTGGAAACAGCTGCCAGGCTTCCAGAAGCCAAATTGCATTTTTGGTATCGCTTCTCCTTCCAGAATCACACCATGTGATCACACAATAAAATAATCCACTTCACTGCTTTATCAGGGATTGCAGAGTGCTGCAGATGCTTTCAGTAACATTCAGGAGCTCCTGCAGCACTGTGCAATCCTTGTTAAGGCAGCAAAATGAAGCAGGCTGTCTGATATTTGCCATTTTGTCTCTGCCCACAGGCAGAAAGGACAAAATGGCTCAGATTAACAGAGTTGGAAGGGACCTTAAAGGTCATCTAGTCCAACCCCTTGCCCAAGCAGGATTCCATACATCTGCCTATACCTAGGATCGAACTCACAATCTCCTGATTGTGAGGCAGTTGTGTTCGGGTTGTTGCCATGTGGCCCAGAAACATATGGTCTACTCTCCTTCCCCAACATGAAGCCAGGATTAGGCTGCAGTATCCCTGTAGAGTGGATGAATGGCTGCAGGGGCGGGCAGCCAACATAACAGTGGCATAATTGTCATATGCAATTTGGGGACATCTTTTGTAACTTTAAACATTTGTTAAGTGACCTCTTGTATCTCGAGGAACAACTGTATTCTTTTCCAGTTCACCTATCCCAATGCTAGGGACAGGAGAGCATTTTTCTTTTTTTCTTCGTTCCTCCCTTCCTCCCAATATCCTCTATTGTTTAATCCTCAATCCTGTTGTAACAGGATTAATGTACTATGTGATGGAATGATGTCCCTGGAATTAAGGGAGCAGTACACCCTCCCCGGATCCAGAGAATATTATCAAGTATTATCCAATTACAAATACACTGTTGCATCAATTTGATCACGATGACTATCACACTGAATGGTCCAATTTGTTTCATTCCACAGGGAAGGACTTTAAGATATGTGTGTACAGATACTTGTGTCAAGTATCTACCTTATCATCCAAGACTTTCCTTGCCTAATTTATTTTTATTTTATTTCATTATGTCAAAACAATTGAATTATTTAAAAGAGATACAAATATGTTAAATCCTACCACAATTTCCTTTTCTGAGCAACATTAGCTTTCCTATGGAGCTATGAAGACTAATCTCCTCGTTTCCTTGCAGGTTTATTTATTGGCTTTAGATTGCCTTTTCCAATGTAATGATTGGCTCCAGAATAGGAATGTAGGTAAAATAAATGTGACAGATAATTATACACTTATAACAAGCTCAGAGATTAGGCAGTTTTTGCTTGTCTGATTTTATACCATGTTCTTTAGATGATATATGTACTTGGGAGAGTCACACTTGATAAATTACTAAGTATGGCTCTTAGCCCTTCTTGCAGTTGGGGGACCCATTGTGTATTATTAGCCTTTTGATATGGGATTGTATAAAATAAATTATAAGATATAATTCCATAAATGTTTAATGTAAACTTTAAACAAGGGGATAAAATGCTTGTACCTCTAACTTGAATGAAGCAAACCTCTTTGTCTATGGAGATTATGTTGTTAATGGAAGTGCAATTAAATCTGTCAATAATGGTGCATGTAAGGACCAGTTGACTTAGACAAGTCCATTTTATTTTTATTTTTTCATCTACCTGCTCACCTTGGTTTTCTGCTTTACAGGATTTTAAAGTAATTCTTTTTTAGGACCTTTAATTGATTTTATTTACACATTTTCCAGGGTCAAGGAAAAAAAATAGCAAAGCCACAAAGCTCAAAGACCTATTCACTCCCAATACACATCTCAAATAATTTAGTTTCTTTGACATTTAATTCTATTTTTTTCCAGGCTCTTTCATTCTGCTACCCTTGGAATACCACACTTTTGACATGCAGCTCATCTGGTCTCATTTTTTTTCTCTTTCCCTTCATTGCTTTAATGGTTAGCATACATGGCTTTAGTTTGAAATTAATCAACGATTACTTTCTTTTACTTATTTTTCCTTCTTGAAACAAAGTCTTTCCCTGGCAGTACAAAACTTTCTCGTGACAAATGGAGGTCACCAACCATGCATTTTCTTTGCTTCTCTTTCAATATTTGTCAACTGAGCCTATTAGGAGATGTATGACAAAATTCATTAAATACCTTCATATCAGCTTCAGACTGGAATCAAGATAAGTAAGATAAGACCCCCAACTCTCCATGAAAGCTCATAAGGAACCTTTCTAAATCAGCTCATTTTGCTTCCTATCACATTTGATTTGCACAAGTGTAAGTTTGTATTTAGCTTTAAAGATCTGAACAGATATTTGTATTATTTTTCAAAGGTTATACATTCTTTTTTTAGCTCTCTTCTTTTTCAAATCACAAAATTTTGGGGCAGTGCAGTATAAAAAAGTGAAGGAACATTGTACTTCAGTTTGCATTGTAATTTGGCAAATACAAATTACAGTGATTCAAGTACAGGTAGTCCTTGACTTACAACAGTTCATTTAGTGACTGGTCAAAGTTACAACGGCACTGAAAAAAGTGACTTATGACTGTTTTTCACACTTATGACCAGGGTTGGTATTTACTTACCTTCCCTACCAGTTTGCAAATGTGAGCATGTGCAAATGCGCTAAGCCTTCCGTACAAGCACTTTTTGCTAAAAAGGGACCTAAATGGGATGCCATAGAGCTGGGACAAATGGCTGAGGATACCCGCAATTTCTGAAACTGGTTCAGGTGAACTGTTCCGAACTGGTAGAATACCACCTCTGCTTATGTCCATTGCAGCATCCCCATGGTCACCTGATCAAAAATCCAGATGCTTGGCAAATGACTTATATTTATGATGGTTTCAATGTCCCAAGGTTATGGGATCACCTTTTGTGACCTTCTGACAAGCAAACTCAATGGAGAAGCCAGATTCACTCAACAACCCTCTTAGTAATTTAACAACTGCAACTGTAGCCACAAAAGTTGTACAATGGGACAAAATTCACCTAACAAACGTCTTGCTTAGCAACAGAAATTTTGGGCTCAATTGTGGTCATAAGTCAAGGGCTGCCTGTAATGTGCATGCCGTCCACATTTCCTTTATATTGTTTTTCTTCATATACAGAACTTTAGTTAAAAGCTTATTTCAGTATTAAATTTATATTTACCAACAAAGAAAGGGAGACTATTTCAAGCTATTTAGCTCTCATCAGCTAGCCATACCCTTCTGAGATTCTAACCCGGGCTGCTTACATATTAGGTAGATGTATTAACCTCTAAGCCACAGGCTCTCCTAGCTTTGTCAGCTATACCAGGCGAGATTTTTTTTTTTTTATCAAGACAACCTGGTCTACCCAAATATAGGATAGAGCATACTGCTTCTGCTTTCACCTTTCAGCCCTGTGAAGGCTCCTGGATTGGGGCTGAAAGGTGAAAGCGGAAGCAGTATGCTCTGTCCCATATCTGTGTAGACCAGATTGCCCTGATAAAAAGAACACTTAAGCTTCTTGCAGGTAGAATGTTTTCATCTGAGACCTATATATACAAAGTTACTTAATAGCATCTCTTACTGGCAGAATGGAACCCAACATCTTTCCACCTATACAGTTGTGCCTTCGCTCTTTCTTCTTTAGCAATTTCAGCAGCACTCTACACCATTTAAAGAGAGACAGCTCTAATAATAAAACAAGCTGCTCACTCTATACATCAATCAGAAAGAAGTGAGAAACATTTTGTCAGGATCAAGTTGAAAGATTATTGGGAAACAGATATAACACTATTTCTTTACATGCACACATGTGTTTGTGCGAGAATCTCTTGCACAAATTTTATTTGGATCTCTGGAAATGACTTTGGACAACAACATATGTCTAAGTATGAGTTCAAAATTGGCTGAACCAAAATTGGTCCACCAGCGGCCTGCAAAGCTGTCAGCAGGCTCTGGAGTCTGATATCAGCGAGGCAGAAGAACAGTGTGAACCTGTTCCCAGTGTGCGCATGTGCAGAGCTGCCAGAAGGCAAGAACAATTAAGAAAAAAGGGGTGACTCGGGCGTAAGGCTTGGAGATGATTGGCTCCTCCCATTAGACCTAAAAGACGAGCAAACGGACGTGAGCCTTTGCAGGAAGCAATTAGTTCATATGGTCGGTTCAAGCTCTGAGAAGTTCCGTTTGACTCTGTGCTAAGTTTGGCCTTGCAAAACTAATTGGCAATTAGTTCTCTGGCAGTGTTTCAAGGGATATAAAGGTGGGTGCTTATCAACAATACCCTGAAGACTGTGGCAACTCAAGCAGATATCTGTCAGACTCTTCATAGACTGTTTAGGGATCATTATAGGCTGTGAATGACCATAATTCACAGCCATATAAATAAAAGAGGGTTTTTTGGGACTAATATTGTGGTTTATGCTTTCTCAGGAAGCCTAGGTCAGAACAACACCACTTCAAGTGATATTGTCTTAGCTCTTGGAAATCAAGAATTAAGCACAGAAAACTATACTTAAAAGAAATAATGGAAACCATGCTTGCATTATTACCAAGAAAATCATAAGTATTGTATTTTTCGGAGTATAAGATGCACCGGAGTATAAAACGCACCAAGGTTTTGAAGAGGCAAATTAAAAAAAAGTTTTTGCACTCTGCAAGTCTCCTCAAAACGGCTCATTTTTCACAAAAACGGGCCCATTCCCCCCCCCCAAAGGCATGGATAGCCTTTATGGGGCTTGTAGAGTGCTCCTGGGGTAGAGGTGGGGCAAAAAAGAGCAAAAAATGGTCCCATTTTTCATGAAAACGGGCCTATTTTTTTTGTAAAAAAAAGAAGGGCATGGATAGCTTTTAGGAAGCTTCTAGAGTTTTCCTGGGAGCTGGGGGGGGGTGTAAAATTGAGCAAAAATGGGCTGTTTTTTGCTCATTTCTGCCCTCCCCAGCCCCCAGTATATCTCTAGCTTCCTAGAGGCTATCATTTTGGTGAAGGGGGTGGGGCTTTGGGAGGCAAAAATGCTGTATTCAGTGTATAAGACGCACCCAGATTTTCAGCCTCTTTTTTGAGGGAAAAAGGTGTGTCTTATACTCCGAAAAATATGGTATATGAAGTCTTCTTGAGTTAACCTTGATTGAAAGGATTATTTTTACTAATGTATGAAATAAAACAAAAATGTTATTGCTGCTGCTGTTTTTTTTTTTTTGTTGTTGTTGTTGTAATACTGGAACATGTGGTGGTCTGTGCCATTGGTACAGACTCTTGCCTCTCTGTACTTCCTGGGCCAATTAGTTTTATAGTAACTGCTGAAAATTGTTTAAGAAAAGAAACAAGCAGCCCGATGTTTCCACAGTAATGGGTTTCAGAGGGACAATTTTGGGCCCTAAACAAGGGGAAAGTGATAACACTGTGGGACTACTATGCATATAGGAAGAGTTATAAAATTCTTCAGATAGTCAAAACCATCCAGGTGAAACCTGATTGCATTTAAAAATACTTTCCTGGAGTTTGTCTGCCATTATTGGACAGAAATGCACAGCAAGAATTATTGGAAAGAGCACTTACTGTCCAAACAGCTATGAGGTCATCTAATACTCCACATCATGATTTTATATGTAGAACATTAAAGATAGCAAGGTAGCTTGGATGCTTGCTGTGTTTAAAATAAATGTCCCTTGAATACTTTCTAATCAAAACAATATACATTAGTGATGGGAGAGCTCTGGCAATTTTTGTTGTCTTTATTGCATAGCGTATGTAAAAGGGGATTTTTATTCCTTCAGGACCCACAGTTTTGCAAGGTTTAGGACATTGATTGGATTACTTTCCCCCTTTTTTTCCATTGTTCAATGGGACAGTTGGAGAGAGTGCAGTCGGTTTAAAGCAATCTCATATTTCAAGGTTGCCAGGAATGAAGATAATTGAAGGTTTTTATTTATTTATTTATTTCTTAGATTTTTAGACCGCCCCTCTCCCAAAAAGGGACTCGTTTAAACTGCTTTGCAATAAAAATCGGGTGGTGTGAACATGGCCCCAGGATCTACTGTAGGTCCTTAAGGAAAAGAAGTAGTCTAGATGAAGCAAATTCAAACCCAGGATATCCTCATTTAAGTTACACTGTCAGCAAGTTCCTACTTTCTCAATCATAGCAGGGGTTTCTCCATGACATTATTTTTTTACAGCAACATTCTTCCTACATGCCTCAAGATATCAAGAATTTAAGGCAATATAGATGTAAGTGAGGCCTACATGTGCTTCTATTGGATCTGACATAGCTTTATATATTATGAAAGGATAATGTTTTATACACAACTAGTCGATAATCTGGCGTTGCCCGGGTATTTATTTATTTATAGGGGGAAAATGTCCAGACCAAACATAATTTCTAATGTTGGATTTCCCCCCTTACCAGAGGGAGCCCCCTTGTGGAGTACTGTGAAGCCGTTACCATGGCAACTCCACTGCACTGCACAGTAGAAGCCATTTTAAGGTACAACAGGTTGTATCTTAACAGAACACACACCCTGAGGGGATAGATAGATAGATAGATAGATAGATAGATAGATAGATAGATAGAAGATAGATAGATGATAGATAGATAGACAGACAGACAGACAGACAAAGCACTTTCTAGCAAATTTTGAAGAAAACAAAATTTGAATGTTACAATTGATGAAAGGCATGTAACTGTATGGGGGGTGAGGGGGGGAAGCATTAGTAAATTTGTACTTATTGTGATGAAGATCGGAGTAACTTTAAATATTTCTTTTTTTCTTATTTCTTTCTCTTTTCTCTTTTTTTCATTCTATAACATTTTTTGTAAAAAAGATCAGAATGGAATAGTTTTAATGCATTACATTAAAAAGGATGTTATGGAAACAGATATCTTAAAACAGGTATGTTTTATGTTTTAAGGAGTACCAAAAGCACAATGTTGGGGCCTACCAAACCAAGTTCTATCTAAAGGTTAATGGGGGGCACTTCTGAAAAGACCATGCTAATACAGGTAGTCCTCAACTTATGACCACAATTGAGTCCAAAATGTAAGTTGCTAAGTGAGAAATTTGTTAAGTGACTTTTGCCCTATTTTACATCTTTTCCTGCCACATTTGTTAAGTGAATCATTGCAGTTGTTAAATTAGTACCACAGGTTAAGTGAATCTGGTTTCCCAATTGACTTCACCTGTCAGAAGGTCGCAAAAGAGGATCACATGACTTCAGGACACTGCAACCCTCACAAATATGAGTCAGTTGTCAAGCATCCAAATCAGGGGGGTTCCGGCTGACTTTACTATGCGCGCATGCACAGTTCAATTAAATTGTTCTGTGCATGCAGAGAACTAAAAAACAAGATGGCGGTGGTGATGGCAGTGACAGGGAAACAGGTTCGGGGACATGGAAGGCCTGGGTTGCTGCCAGGTCCAGCAACCCAGGCTGCCATACAACTACTGGTTTGTTTGAACCGGGCCAAACCATTAGGAACCCACCATAAATACAAATGTAAATCACATGACCATGGGGATGTTGCAACAGTGATAAGTGCGAAAAATGGTCATAAGTTGCTATTTTCAGTGCCATTGTAACTTTGAATGGTCACTAAACAAACTGTTGTAAGTCTAAGACTACCTGTGCAGCAGTGGTGGGTTGCCATTTTTTTTTACTACCGTTTCGGGTGTGCTCCCCCATGTGCTCCTTTATGGGCAAGGCTTCTATGCGCGGAAGCATCCAGGCGGGTAGGCGGAGCATCCTGCCACCGCTATTACCAGCTACTACTACCAATCCGGGCTGAACTGGGAACAACCCACCTTTGCTGTACAATAAAGAAGTGCTATGTGAGGTAAGCCCCACTATTTGCAACTAAATCTAGTGTTTGCAAAGAAACAATTATTTCATAATTAACAATATTATAAATATAATTCTATTTTTAAGAAATTATTCCAGGAAACACTTGGTTTTCCTATGTTCTGGGTTAGAAAATATTGTTCTGAGCCTGAATCTATGAGGTGTTATCTCCATATATTATGTTTATCTCTTTTTTTCCTTTTACACTTTTTTCAAATAACTATTATAAAAACAACAAAAACCGATGGGATCTGGATTTTACTTTAAACAAAATTGATTCATAGTATGTTTGGATTAGATCAAATTCTTCCAACCTCAAAAGAAAAATACATACACACTGTTTATTTCTTATTTCAAGGAAACTTAAATAGAAGCTCGCAGAAAGAAAACAAAGGGCAAACTTGACTGAACCAGATATTCCCAGTTATGATTTAATAACTTTGATTCCAACATAACTTTTAATGTTCCTAATTAATACCAGGATCAACTTTTCCAAGTGTACATCAGTTGCTATTATGTTCCAAAGACATAAGTTGATGATACTATGACATCATTGTCCCTGTGGTAATTTGTGACTGATTTTTCAAGAGGCAACTGGACTTTTTGGTTTTTCTTTGAAGATGTTTCGCTTCTCATCCAGGAAGCTTCTTCAGCTCTGACTGGATGGTGGTGAATATCAGGAAATGAAGAAGTTTCTTGGATGAAAAGGGAAACATCTTCAAAGAAAAAACAGAAAGTCCAATTGCCTCTTGAAAAAGCATCTTTGGGACAACCATGACCTGGATAAGTGAGAATCTCACTAGAGATTTATGATGTTATTGATGAAGTGAGAGAGGCAACTGATGACTCCCAAGCAACTGTAAAGATTGATTCAGACTACTGGTGGGATAGGGATCAGAATTAGAATAATTTTGCAATCTAAATTGGGTCCTACACGTAGCACTAACATTTGGGTAATAGATAAAAATATGCATCATTGGTACCAATGGAATTTAACGGAACAGTACTTTACTTTATTGTCATTGTATGTATATACACTGTTTACACATACAACGAAATTCACATTACACCCAGAGACCAGGCCCAACACACATAACAATCCCCAAACACCCCCCCACCCACCAAAGAATTCCCCACCAAACACTCGCACAACAGACCAAGTAGTGCTGTCCAATAGGTCACTGATGATGGCCATTTAGTTCATGTTGAGTGCAATTATAGCTCTGGGATATAAGCTATACAGACAATGTGTGGTCCTAGTTTAAATTGTTCTGCAATTGCTGCATATCAAGGATAATTTAGTCAGAGCCAGAGAAATTGGCATCAAATATCATTTTGGTCTCAACATATCCTTTCTTAAGAATAGTCTGTGGAAATAAATTCACCATCTTGGCAGAAATGCCATCTGGGTATGGCTATGCATGTCCAGAAAACATTGGTAGGACTTTAAAAGAGCCATGCTGAGACTTTGAATGGTTAAGGCTACTTTGAAACTTCATGGAGGGTGAAGAGAGTGCTTCACTTGTGAGCAAGAGGCTTGCTTTACAGGAACATTTCCAGTAATAGTTACCAATTAAAAAGGACACTTAAATATGAATCACAAGAGTTTTGAATTGGAACTGTCTGAAAATGTATCCCTGGTGGGATAGGATCTAGACCTTTTGGATTAGAATAATGTTGTTTTCAGAAACAGGAAGGAGGGACAAATACGTTTGTCTGCCAATACAATATCTTTTTTTTTCATTGTTTCCAGATTCAAAATGAGGCAATCATAGCTTATTATTAATATTTAATATATATTAACATGTCATATTAGATTGAAGAAGCATCCTTAATTCTTCTTTTTGATGTGACTCAGAAAGATGAACTTAGCAAAACACAATGGGGTAAAATGCTTTACATAAGAAGCAATCAGCTATACTTTCTTTTGAACTCTTAATGGGAGAAAAAAGAACAATCCTAGTCTAAATTGGTAACCACACCTGTCTGCATATATTTTTTTTTCTGGATTTCTGCATGTTCCCCTGGATTGTCCCTATCTTATTTTCATAAGTAGGATTTTCAATAAATTCTAGAAAATCCTTTGGCATAAATAAATCTATATTTACAGTATAAAACCAATAAGAAGTGCAAAACAATGTGTTTGGGTAAATGCCCTCCAATCTGCTTACAAGAGCATTTTGCTAACAATTTCCCTTTAAGCACACATCTCCTTCTCTCCCTGCGACCTTGCAACCCTTAAAAACAACTGTGTGGAGCTCAAGTGCAATGCTCAACAAACAATTTTGTCATTAGCTTCCAAGCAGAGAAGACCTTTATCCTTGAAAAGTTCATTGTTCCGGAGCCACCTTGGTCTCTATTTACAGGACAATAACCTCTAAGCTCTAATTTTATTTCAGGCTCACTTTGTCCTCGATGCAGTACCATAACAACAACAGCACTAACAAAAAAACCCTTCTTCACACTAATATCCCACTCTTCTCCCCCCCCCCTTTCCTATTAGCATCCAGCAGAATCAATCTTCCAAGCATACATCCGGACTCAAATTAACCTTGCTAGATAATTAGGGTGGGTGACCATGGCTTGGATACAGTGACCTCATTTTGCTGCTCTAAGCATTAAAAAAAAGACAGCTTGGCTAACTCATTAAATCAAAAGCCTGCTTCATTAAGAATAGCAAAGTTCAAACCTGTCCAGCCTCAGTAGGCCCTTGTGTGTTCAGATTTAGATTCTAGGAGGTCTAAAATACTTTCCTTTTTTACAGTTGGGAAAGCCAATATTTGGGAAGCAATGATCTGACCAAAAAATCCAGTTTTAAATCCACTCCACAAGAGAGGAAATCTGTTTGACTAGATCAGATGAATTTACAAAACAAGCTTTCAAGATCTGTCATGGCATAGGAGCTAAGGAAATAAGATGGATTTTACCTGTGTTGCATAATTAGAGAAGCATGTCACAACACTGCAAAAGCCAGCTGCTGTTTTCCGTTCCAAGCTAATTCCACCTGATTTATTTAATACTAGAATGAATGAAAGCCCCTTTCCTGCCACAGTTTCAGCTAACTATCACAAAATGGCTCCTGAAGATAAACCACACTAGAAAATGAAGAAGAGGTTCTTTGAAACTCAATAGGACAATTTGAAGCTGCATTGCACCAAAAGGACCTCTTATTGCATAGCTTGAAGATGTCTGTTAAGTTTCCGATAATATGAAAAATGAGGATAAGGGTTGACATTGCATGCCATGACAATCCTGCATGAGTTTTATGATTAGTCTGCTCTATCCAATTTCCACCTCTCTTCTACATATAATCTTTAACTGGTTGTTTTTTTTAAATATTGTATCTTTTCCCAAATACATATTTTAAATTGTTCTTTATAAAATGCATGTTTCAAATCTATTTTGTTCTACAATGTAATTCAATCCATATATTTCTGCAAACGGCGCAAATCAGATAAATTCAGATCACATTTCACAATAACTAAATTGTCCAATGTGTATAACTTTATTTATTCAGGAAATCTAACTGCTACCATCACATTTACCCCATGGCTTCTAATGATGCATATAGATTATTTCCAGTGTCTAAGCCAATATTCTTCTGAATACTAGTTGACATGGGAAAATAATATTACATTCATGTCTTCCTTGTAAACTTTTCTTAGCATTGAAATGCCTACCAAAAGCAGAAAGCTGAAGTAGATTGGCTAGATCAGAGGTGTCAAACTTGACTTCATTGAGGGCTGCATCAGGGTTTTGTTTTATCTTGGGTGTGGTGGGCATGGCTAGGTGAAAACGGAGCCTGGGGAACCATGCGTGTTCCCCTGAGCATAGATTTTTCTGGCAGAGGCACCGTGGGCGAGTCCTTCAATGTTTCCAGGGCAGGCCCACAGGCCAAATCTAAGCACCCAGGAGCTGGATCCAGCCTGCAGGCCTTGAATTTGACACCCCTGGCCTAGATTGACAAATATTATGCAAATAAGCTACTAGTAGATTCCATTTAAAGGGGCTTTGCATAAATGCCTGCATTTTAAAAAAAATGAGATATCCTTGTCAAATTGCTTATTTCAATGAATCCCTGTATAAACTGATACAAATTCTATATGGTACCAAATTACATACAATTTATTTTTGCAAATTTGGATAGATAGATGCTCCTTCAATAATCCCAAATACACACACACACACACACACACACACAAACTTATTGTGATGAATTAAATAACGTACACTCTACTGTCTTTACATAATATTAATAATTAATTTGGTTGAAGCGGCGGCTGCTTCAAACTGTTCTAAGCAATTGTGTGCAAAACCGTAAGAATTTTGAATTTGGCCTGGGACTACCAAACTTGAAGACTGTCCTCAGCTGAGGAAAATGATTCAACAATTTTTGACAGTCAAACTGTCTCAAACCAAATAATTTTAGGATTGTTGTGAAGAAAATTAGAAAAGATGGAGCTTATGTACACTGTTTTCTATTCTTGCAGGAAAAGATGAATGCATATCTAATGATGAAATAAAATAATAAATCAAGCATAAGAGTTGATCATTAGCTTCCTAATAATGGGTTGTGGTTTGCAGGCAGTTGTGTCATTTTACACGACTATTGTCAAGGCTAGCTCAAATAAAACTGCTTCCTAAGTAGCACTGGAATTTCAAAGGCACAACAGTTATTGCAAGTTGAGTTGGAATAGCTGTGATTTTTCTACAGCCTGAAGGCAAAATCATATATTTGCTAAGGATAAACACACCAAATAAGACAACACAAATCTGAATAGTTATGGGGAATAAAACAAAACTGTATTGATTTCCTCTATATGCTGACAGGTGATATGTATAGAATGGCTTACTGCCATTTCCAATCAGGGACCCACTTTAATTTAAAAGCTTCATACAGTAGCTGCAATTTCACTGTTCCACCAACACAGCACTTTCTTTTGCATGATGCTATTATTTTATATCGTCTAGTTGTTGCCATCATCAGTTATATATATATATATATATATATATATATATATATATATATATATATATATATATATATATATATATATATATATATATATATATATATATATATATATATATATATATATATATATATATATATATATATATATATATATATATATATATATATATATATATATATATATATATAGAAAGAGGTTCAGCGGCTATGCCTAAAATGAGCACTTGCTGATTAATGCTATCCATCATCCATGCAGATTTTGTAGCTTCAATGCTGTGTGCTGCCCTCAACTGATCTTTCTGTGATGATCCTGCCATAAGACAATTCAATGGAATGCAAAAAAATAATGCTGTGTGATATGATGTCATATGTGTGACCTTCAGTTAATAAGAGAGACCTGTTGAATTTGGTGGCTGCCAACATCCATAGAAACTTCAATTGCAAAGAATGATTCCTTGTTAGTTGTGGAGTTGTGTCTGACTCATCACAACACCATGGACAACATTCCTCCAGGCCTTCCTGTCCTGTACCACCCCCGTAGTCCATTTAAGCTCACACCTACTGCTTCGGTGACTTCATCCAGTCACCTCATTCTCTGTCATCCCCTTCTTCTTTTGCCCTCAATTGCCAGCATTAGGCTCTTCTCCAGTGAGTCCTTCATTCTCATTAGGTGGCCAAAGAATGATTATTATATATGAAATGAATAGAAAACAGTGGATTCCAATAGTAGAAAATGCATGTAAACTAAGGTTGAACTGTTGGGCTTTGGGGCACTAATGGTATTACCTAATCTGGTAACAGAATTACCAGGAGAATAATAAATCAGAGAATACCATGAAACCATGATAAACACTGTATATCTAACTTGAGAACATTTGTGGGATGTGTAGAGTTGGACTCTAACTCATTCATTTCTAATTTGAAACAATCTCTTGATGACTGTAGCTGAAATGTTAAAATGAAATGTCTTCGTTTATTTCTTTACTCATAAATCTAGGTTATGCTTCTAATTTAAAATGCTGCATCTTGCCCTTTCCTTCCAATCTATATGACAAGCACTAATGGGGATAAAGTAAGCTAATCCAGGTTCTGTATATGTGTTGATGCAGATTATCATTAATTGGATTCCATGTGAAATTATTTCCTTATAGTGTATAGTCATACAATACCATGTATCTTTCTTTTATTTGTTTCCTTGTCTGCTTCAGTTCCGTGGAGAGAGAAAAAGTGGAACATGCCATAGAAGAGAGTGAACAAAGCAAGCTGGGGAAGCTTGTCAGCAAGCCAGTTTGTTCTTCCTCCCTCTTCTGTTTTCTCTTTGGTTTTCTTTTTTATACATCAGGGTTTGCATTTCTAAGACATTTTTATTTGGAAACTGTAAATATCTCTATATTTTTTCTTGTGTGACACACGGATCCAGCTTTCAAGGGTTCTCTAGTTCCCTCCCTAATGAGTGATTCTGCGTTTGTATACAATTTCATTTGGGCATGAGCACATTCAAAGTGCTTGCATTTTCTGGCTGCCTCAAGTTCACTGCCCCCCCCCCCTCCCCTGCTTCCTCCCAGTCTCCCAGCAAATCTTCTTTTGTTGCCCTGAACAGTAGAACGGAGCTGGAAAGCAAGTTAGTGGGATAGGGGGGAAATGGGGATTTTGCAGTATTCTTCCCCTGCTATACCTACAAAGCTACACCCACAAAGCCACACCACACCCACAGAACCAGTAGTAAAAAAAAAATTGAATCCCACCACTGACACACACACACACACAGAAAAGAGAGAGAGACAGACAGACAGACAGACAGACAGACAGACAGACAGACAGACAGACAGACAGAAAATACAAATAACTAAGAGAACATAATATAAAACCTATTTCCCTATATGTCTCTTTGGATACGTGAAAACCTTTAGCAGTTAATTAGAACACAAACATAATGTCAGCCCTCAGGCTGCCATCCAGGGGGACCCTGTCCATTACCATGCCCACCATGCAACGCTGCCACATTGACGTTGCCTCTCTGATGTCGGTCGAGCCTGTAGCTGCATGTGGCTCTTCTACCCGAGTGCAACTGCCTCCTCTGATGTAACTCTTCTACTCGGATGCAACTGCCTACTCTGATATAACTCTGCTCGGATGCGGCTAACCAGGAAAGAGGCTATGATGACACTGAGTGGGAGTGTGGCTGGATGTGTGGGTCATGGTGATTGGTGATGGTGGATGATATATATATATATATATATATATATATGGGTGATTGTGTCAACTTGGTTAGAACTGTCTTGGATTTGATTACCTTTGTATCATTGTCATTTAGTGCTGGTTATCACATAGTTTGTTAGATAGAGATAAAAGTTTTTCACCAAACAAACTGAATCTCTGTTTGTATGCAACGTGAACACCAGAACATGACACATAAACCAAATATTCAATTGCCCAAACAGAGATGTTCCAAAATTCAATAAATTATGATATTTCTTTGACAGAAGTTGGAATTATACACCATGGTAAGATGTAACATGGATTTGGATTTTATTTTTGAGTGAACACAATCAGTTTATCAAACAACCCTGTCATTCCATATGTATCAATTTAGAGTTTAAAATTTGCTAATCCATATGGTAACATTTGTTCTAAAGGCAGAACAATCAACACCGGTATACTTTTGTTTAGAAAACAAAGTTGGTTTTATATTGGATATGTTTCATAACAGATACAGATGTTAAAGATTTCATCATCTCCACTGAATATTTTTCAGATCCCAACAACATTTATTTGTAGCAAATCTGACAGAAAGTGAAATCAGTTATGGCAAGAATATTGTACAAGACAGTATTTTTATCATCCAGATGAGCTACCACCTGAAACAGCAGATGGAGTTGAAGTGAAAGAAAAGGTAAGATTTCTTCTGAATACAAGGGAAATATGGAAAAGCAGACAAATCTGAGACATATTATTATAATTCATCAACAGAGCAAGATAGTACGCTAACCATCTGAGGCTCTATTCCGGAATTGAAGTGTCACCACTATCTGATCAAAAATATCACAGAAATATTACAATACTGATAAAAAAAAATCTTGTTCTTTCACTCTTTTAGGAGTTTTTTCCCCCCCCAAAGCTTCATCTGTAATGTCCTTTTCAACCTTTGTAGTTTAGATGCTCAAATCTTCTGGGATTGAAGACTTCTTTTTTGGTCTCATGTGTTATTTTGGGACAATACATGCAGGAGAGCAATGAGGAAACTGGTTGTAAGCAGAAGAAAAGCAGATATGAGTTTTAAAATTGCTTTCCTTCCTTCCTTCCTTCCTTCCTTCCTTCCTTCCTTCCTTCCTTCCTTCCTTCCTTCCTTCTCCAATCACTCCCTTTATGACTCAAATTATCTAATGATTCCAATCTTAAACTAAATTAAAACTAAATTTAGTAAATATGTAAATTCACTGAAAACAAGTAATAATTGAAGATGAAACTAGAGGGCCAAAGTCTAAACTGATTTGGGTGGGCAGAAGGTCTATGCACTGGTTCCTTAGACAATCAAATGTGAATGCATGTTTTAAAGATATTAAAATCTTAAGATAGATAGATAGATAGATAGATAGATAGATAGATAGATAGATAGATAGATAGAAAGAAAGAAAGAAAGAAAGAAAGAAAGAAAGAAAGAAAGAAAGAAAGAAAGGAAGAATATATTAGTGACTTGTCAAATGTATGGCTTCCAGTTGTATTGGACTACAATTAAGAGAATTCCTATTCAGTATAGCCCAAAATCATGCTGGGTGAAAATTCAGCAAGCAGCACTTCCAGTATGTGGAGGCAATCAGACTGACGCTTATCTAAGGTCATTTTACTGGGTGTGCATCATCCATGAATGAACATCCAGCCACTGGTATTTCACAAATACATAAGATTTCATCTTATTTTAATTCTGCCTTGCCAGTCCCATTAGCACCCTAGATAAAGAAAAACTTGATCATTTGGACTATTATGTAGTCCTTTTTTTCCTAGTGTGCATTGCATTTTATTTTGTGTTCACTTGCATTCTCTTCATATTACATGAATTCATGAAGGTGAGAGAAATGTGGTACAAATGCACAGAAAGCTGTAACACATGGCAAATATATCTGTCTTTTCATTTGTTTGTTCATTTGTTTGTTTGTTTTTTGATCAATAGAAAGAGTTCTGAGAATGGAAAAAAATAGGCTGGAAATACCAGAAAGATATGGGATAGGACCAATGTGTGCAAACTTCTACGTATTTTTTATGTTCATGCAAAGGAAGAGGCTGTGCAAGAATGACTCTCTGTTTAATACAAAATACTAAACAAAAGCAAAGAAAGTAATCATCTGAATGTGTCTTGTGTTATCAGAAATGATTTTATAATTAGTAATTTAGTCCCCAGAGATTTTATAAAGTGACACATAAGCTATGTCAACAACAAACTTAGCATCGTAGCAACAACCAAGCATGAAACTGGATTTAACGATTTAGCAGCTATTTTCAGCTACTTCATGTTTAGAAGAACACATCAAAGGCATCTTAATAACATCAGTAAGAGCTATTAAGAGGTCTTCTAGAATGGCAGCTTTTCTCATGGCTGACAGACAAGAAAAGAAATCAGCTTATCACCTGAGGAAATCAGAGCAAAATAAGATGCTGTAGCCAGCTAGGACACAAATCGTTGATAAAGTTCTTATTGCTGGATATATTTCATCCACAAAATTCTATAGGCCACCCAGAATTGTCTGAGTTTTTATTGACAACTAACTCTAAGGTAAGACAAAAGAGTAGTAAATCAAAAATGGGGTCTGTTTTAAAGACTTACAGGTTGAAGTACTATAGAAAAATATGACTGTTAGATTAAAAAAGTTGACTTTCTCCCAAAAGGAGACAAATATATAGCAAAGACCTGAACACATTCTAATCTTAAATCCATCCAGGGAATAAGTCATACAAAGAAAGAACTGCATTCTAATCAAGTTATATTTTAGAATATATGGAAGTGAGTGGCAAAGTTTAAACCACTAAGGAAAGGAGTTCTCTTTGAATTCAACTTGTTTCAAAACCAACTGCTTCAAATGCCATTGGCAGCTGAGATGGCACAGTGGTTAGAGTGCAGTACTGCTGGATACTTCAGCTGACTGCTAGCTGCAGTTCATCAGTTCAAATCTCACTGGCTCAAGGTTGACTCAGCCTTCCATCCTTCCGAGGTCAGTAAAATGAGGAACCAGATTGTTGGGGGCAAGATGCTGACTTTATAAAAGGCTTAGAGAGATGCTGACTTTATAAAATGCTTAGAGTGTAAAAGCACTATGAAGTGATATATAAGCTTAACTTCTATTGCTATATATTTTGGATCAAGCATTTTATTAAATAAAAGAGCAAACATCAAACATAGAAAAATAAATAAGAAACCTTATAATATAGAAAAAAGAATAGCATAAAGGTGCAACCACTTCTGTCATTACTATTTAGCAACAGGAATAGTAAAAAGAATTCCAATAATGTTTATGATATGCAGTACAATGTGTGATGTGTTTTCCTAAACTTCTGTGTACCACAAGTGTTGGGGAGATAAGGGATTGTGCAAATCTTTGTTAACTTTGCTGTGATATAACGCTGTGTGAATTCTCCTTCCCAAATCCTCTCTAGACCTACTAAAACCACCAAAGCACTCATAAGCTGCTATAAGAAGAGCTCAATCAGTTGATCACATAAGACCTTACAAACAAAAGAAAAGGACTCCATATAAAGACCAAACACTGCCATTGTCGTTTTACTGGCTTTCAGTGTTCCCAGAGAATGACCTCTTTATCCCTGTATCAGTGTTCCCAGAGAATGACCTCTTTATCCCTGTATTGAAACAGTGGTATATACTTCCAATTAGATAGAGTAACCTTTTTTTTAACGAGTTGCTGCCATGTACTGTAGTTGTACCAAAGTTGCCAGCTATTGCTTCATAATGGGTAAAATACACTTTGCCTTAACTGGAAATAATCTGGCAAGTGTTTTGAATGTTGATGTTCAAAGGTTTTTGGTACAAGGTCAGAAGCTGCAAGAAAAGGCTACATCTTTTATAAATAAAAGAAAAAAAAGTTCACTGTGTTCTTACACACACACACACACACACTAATACAGAACTAAAATTTGATGCAGGAAGAAGAGCTGTATAAAAATGAAATAAATGATAGTTGATTGTAAATATTCTTGGTCCCATTCATGACCACAAATGCATATGGCTTTGCTCCTTAATATAGCATAATTTTAACACATTTAATGAACTTCTGTCAAAATGTGCAGTACCAACAAGCTACAGGTACAAAATGATGCTTGCAAGAAAATATTCAAATTAAGGTACATTAATATACAGGTAGTTCTCAATTTATGATTTATCACCAAGCAACTGTTCAGAATTACCAAATTCAAAGTTGCATAGTTGATGTAGGCTGAACTTGAGGAAAGGTTCAAGTGCTTTATCAGTTTAGAGCCCCTTTTTGCTCATAAGAGATCTAAGGGCAGCCTTTTCTGAATTCCATTGATTCTTATTATTGCCAATAGTAGTAGTAGTTACTACTAAGTGAACTAGCAGTGAACTGTTAGTAGTTCAGATTCTTGTTTAGAGATAGTGTGAAATAAGGTTGTATTCATTTTGGACCTAAACCTGGCTCCCAATTTCTTGTGCCTGACAGTTATCTCCTAAAAGGTACTTGTGACCTGGATTCAAAGTTCCATTTACAACCATCTGTAGCATCCTGCATTCATGTGACTGCAATTTACAATGTGGATTTTTTTTGCTGTGTTTCCTTCTATTTTCAAGCAAAATCACTGATTGAGGAAAATTGGGTTAATTTAACAATGGTGGCATATGCAATATTTGCTTTATTAGAGTAGCAAAACATGTCATAAAATCAGGTCAGCCACATGGGTGCCTTGACTTATGGTCATCATGCATAAGACGTTCTTGGCTCCATTAGGATTGTAAGTTAAACACTATTTATGTGCAATTGGGCATCTACCATTCCTCCACCTTGGAGAAAGGTGCAGTGCAGAACTATGCTGTCCAGTGCAGAACTATGCTGTCCAATGCTAACCCCTGTAGTCAGTCCAAAAGAATACTATGGTCAAGGATATCAAAGACTGCTGAGAGGTCAAGAAAACCCAGGAAGGTTGTACTACCACCATCCTGCCCTTGCCAAGTGACCACAAATGTGACCAATGCAGAATCTGTCCCATACCTGCACCTGAAAGCTGACTGAAAGGAGTCAAGGAAATCTGTTTCATGAGGGTATTCTGAAGTTGACAGAAGATTCTGTCTATCGCCTTAGGACCAAAAAGATCAAACCATTCCCAGACCACCAAGCAAGATATTTCCCCAAGCATCTCACAAGGGTCTGCATCACACTTGTATTCCAACTGGGAACAAATAAACAAGCTCCCATGTTCAAGATATACTGAGTAATTCGGACAGGGTTGATGGGGACAGTCTGTGAATACAATAATAGTGGAGATATAATGTTATTTCATCACTCAGATTGCCATGAATTTGGCCTTAATAGTGACTCTAAGTCATGTCCAGTCAGATTCATCCTTCATGTAATTAAGTGGTTGTCTACTAGGACTCTTCGATTCCTCTCACAGTTACTGCCATTGAGCCAGATATCACCTATTCTTTACCTGTGCATTTTTTTTCTTGCCTACGTGTAAAATCTTACTTTTCTCATCACTGATTTGCATTTTGTTAGATAAGGCCCAGTGCTGAAGTCTGTCATGATTCTTCTGAGTCTTGAGCCTATTTTCTGGAGTGTTGTGAGCTCCCTCCCATATTTGGGCATACCAGGGGTTGTAACACAAATACATACCTATTTCCCTGGCCTTGCTGATAAGGAAGAGAGCCTGTGGCTTAGTGGCAATTACATCGGCCTGGTATGCAATACAGCCCTGGTTTGAATCCCAGTAAGGATATGGCTAGCTGATGAGAGCTAAATAGCTCGAAATGGATCTATACTAGTCTTCCTTTATTTATTTATCAGCACAAATACAACACACACACACACACACACACACACGTGTGTGTGTGTGTGTGCGCGCGCGCGCAACTCCATCTTAGTTTTATTAGGTCCCTCTCTCTTTTAAAAAAATAATTTATGGGTTTCATCCTGTTCCATTTAAATAATGTCATATCTGTTCTCATGTCCTAGGATCTCAAGTTCACCATGTTTATACCTCGTACTTTGAGTATTAGTGTATAGTCACCTGAATCATTTTGACTGACCCTTTATTTTCTTTCTATATATCTTGTTGTGTATTTAAGTTCCCCTCTCTTTTACAACGTGGTTGATTGCCCTGAGATTTTTTTTTACTTGGAATCAGCTTTTGAAAATTCATCTCCTCCCTCTCTGTCAAATCTGATGAAAAAAATTAAAAAATGGATGCATTCTTTCATCAAACTAGGTTTCTAATTTTTAGGCCAAATTTATCAATAACTCACATTTTCTCAATCACAAAATATTAAGGAAACTATGGAAGAGCAACAGCAATCTCCTGCTGTTCTTTTTTCTTTTTTTACTTTGGTTATTGATTTTCTCAAGAGTTGGGCTGTAGGGCCAAATATTTTCACCTCACTCACTTTGTGCCTTTTGGTTTAAATACAAGGGAGGCTGGGTGCAAAAGAAGATAATTTTGCCCAAAATTTTATTGGTATTAACTGTGGATACTTTTGGGACTGGAAAAATGGGAACATATGCAACAACAAAGCAATCAAGAAGAAATTGTTAAACCTTTTAGATGTGTGGAAAGCTCTGCTTCTTTTACCAGTTCTTGCTTCTCTTTCTCCCAAATTGATCTGTACAGTTTTAAATCTTCCATTCATGAGTTCCCAAAGAAAAAGAGTACTTTAATTTCCTCATAAATGTACTTGCTTGCTCACATCTCACCAATCTAAATAATGGATCAATTGAAGTTTTATCATTCAGTTTAATTAGATTTTGGATTTTGAAAGTATTTTACTGTAATTACTTCATTTAACATGAATGACAAGTAGGAAAAATATAATTTCCTTCAAAAATATATGTTTGTTTTTGTGATTGTTTTTTTATATATAATGTATAAAACAGTCTTGGGTTATTAGAATAAAACTTGCAAACACATATTTCAAATGTTCTATCCTTTTATTATGTTAAAAACATTACTGAAGATTTGTGATG
This sequence comes from Natrix helvetica, assembly GCF_964273705.1. NCBI lineage: Eukaryota > Metazoa > Chordata > Lepidosauria > Squamata > Natricidae > Natrix > Natrix helvetica. The sequence goes on along the minus strand of NC_138550.1, from coordinate 29,349,025 downwards.
TTCAGAGAATTGCATTTAATGAAACCATATTGGTTGGCAGCCCTAACAAAAATATTAATTTACAATTTGTATACCATATAAATGTACCATATAAGCCCTGAGACACAGTTTAGCACACAATGGAAATTCTGAAGATTGTGCTCTTGTTATCTAGGGAGAGGGTTTTTGCTCTTTGTTTTAAGGAAAGTCTAATGTTTTCAGCCTATCTGCAGCAGGTACAGATACTCGTGTGTGTTTGTGTGTAGCTTATGTAGTGCAAAACATGCAAAAAAGGAATAATGAATAGTAACCCCAAAAAATTAATATCTTGAGATGACAATGGCAAATATAGTTTGAACTGGTTTGCAAAAACATAAATCACTCTTCTCCTTCCTACTTTTCTATTATTGCAAGCCAATCCTGCTGTCATATACCTTTCATTATTATAAGTCATTGGTATTGAAATAATAGAATAATTCTAACTAATTTCTAACACTAGAAAACCAAAACCATTTAGGCCAATACCACTTTTATTATACAGTTATAGTAACAGAAACTTGCAAATCTGAAAATACCTTCCTTCCTTCCTCCATCCCTCCCTCCCTCTCTTTCTTTATGTTCATGTGAATTAGGAAGCTTGTCTGAGACAATTTGTTACATTGAAATTCTGCTCTAGACTCGAATTTCTTTTATCTGATCCTTGCCTTGATACCATCTCTTTCTCCTGTCCCTATGCCCATTCTCTCTGCCCTCTAAAGCATCTGTAAGTTACAAAATTTCTCCAGCAATTTTCCCACACTTAGTGGCCTTAATAAACCTGCTACAAAAGTTCACAAATTCATATACTCACTGTAGTTTTCCACCATTTATTGATAACTTGTATTCTTCTTATTCTTTTTTCTCTGTCAGCATCTTTGTCTTTGAAACATAGTGTTTATATCTATCTATCTATCTATCTATCTATCTATCTATCTATCTATCTATCTATCTATCTATCTATCATCTATCTATCTATCTATCTATCTATCTATCTATCTATCTATCTATCTATCTATCTATCTATCTATTTCTATCTGCAGTATTTAATGTTTCCCATAAATGATTAAGATTGTTAGTCAATAACCTTGTGTCATCTGTTTACAAATGTATACAATTTTTCATATCTGCAAGCAACACATCTATAATGCCACCATATCCATGTATTATTCATGGATACATTAAAAAAAATCATGGGAACAACCCACATCCTTGTCTTACTCTTTATTCATCTTTCACCCATTTTTGACCCGTTTAATAAACTTCCAATGTATGTTCATGTAAGCTTTCGTCCCCTCATATGCTGTTCTTATCACCTATAGCAACTTAAGTTCAGATACATATTCATGGGGAAAAAAATCATAATCAAAATCTAGTCTTTTGATTTCATATTTCCTCCAAGTCAAGAAATGCATAAAAAAATCTTCTTTGTATTCATACATTTTTCACTGCCCATTTGAACTGCATGACCATAGACCTAGCAAATATAAAGCTGTATTTTTCCTCTAAGTCACATATTGTATATTTTCAAGGGGGGAAATGCTTAACATCTTCACAGGCACACATAATAAACTAATTCTACTGTAGTTTTTGCATGCATTCTTGCTACATTTTCTTTTGTACAGGGAAACAATAAGAGTATTCTTCCAATTGTTAGGCAGAGCTTCAGCCTTTAAAAGCAGGTTAAGCACAGCTATTTCATAAGCATGTTACTTACATTAAAAAAAAACCTTACAGATACACCAGCTATATCTAAAGCTTTTCCACATTTTGACATTATCACAGTCTTTATAAAAAGAATCACTTGTTGAGATGGGTGGCTATAGAAATCATACATAAAATAAAAAATGTATGATTTATTTTTCATTACTTTTTCCTTGAGTCTTAACACTTATAGCATCTGTTCCATTTTCATTCCTCAACGTTTTTATTATATTCAATTGTGTCTGATTCTTCAATGTTGATTGGAAAATCCTTGCAGCTTTTGTGGCAAGGTTTTTCTGAAGCAGTTTACGATTGCCTCCTTCCTAGGACCGAGAGAAAATGACTGGCTGAAGGTCACTCAGTTGGCTTAATGGCAAGGTGGAACTGGAATCACAGTCTCCTAGTTTCTAAACTTAAATCACTAGGCCAAACTGGCTTTCCTCATTAACATAACTTATTATCATTATTCTCATACAAATCTTTCATCGTTGAACCCCAATCTCTTAATTGCTTTCATTATTAATTCCATTTACTCTATTACAAGTTTGGTCTCTCCACTTTAAAAACAATATTCTGTATTATTTCATTTGCTCTAACTCTGCTCTGCTCCTATTCAGGGCAGAATAATTTTCTCCTTGATTGCATTAATTCAGAGCATTGAACAGATATTTCCTGAAATGTCATATTTCTTCTTCCATTGCACTGTTGACTGGAGCATAACATGCATATCTTACCAATGTATGATTAGTCCCAATATTCCATACCTCTTGCTTACCAAGACATAAGGTAATATACCTACATGGGCTGTCATTATGATTATCACTTGCAACTTTTGTTGCCTCAACTACAAATGCAAACAAAGTCTTACCTAACATCTAATTCTCTTCTATGCAAGCTAGAATGCTTTCCATTGGTCATAGTTTAGTGAACCATGGTTTGTTCAGTCCCACTGAATAACTGTCATTAACTAGACTTTAGCCTAATATGGTAGAGAAATAAGGAAATACAAACTTCATGGGCCAAAATTTTCAACAGGGTTATGCTAGTGGGGAATTGTGGGAACTACAGCCTGGAGTTGAGTAAAACTAAAAATATGCCAGACACTTTTTAAAATTAGCTATTACTTTAAATTTGGATATATTTAAGAATGTCTAAACTATTGTTAAGCACATATCAGGGTAGAACCCTATGGCTAGGTGGTAACTATAAACATTTAAGAAATGTACAAAATTAACAAGTTTCATCCATTTATCTTTACCTTTCTTGAATAACACTAAAAATTATCTATCATTGAGTTACAGTAATGGTTTCCCTCCAAGTTTCCGACTGGTTATCAGTTATCCCATTTTGATTCACCCAACTAAAAAGAAACATCCAATGTTTTATTCTATTCCCCCAACTTTGCTGATGTTTGTTCTTATCCGCCTTGAATAATTTTCCACCTGTGAAACAAGCTGAAATGAAACTTCTAGGGGGGAAAAGTCTGTAATATTAGAGTGAATAAAATCTGGAGCCTGACGAGAAAGAGAAGACACAAAACTGTCAAATTTAAAATAAAGGAGCTTCACAGTCAGAGAAATTCTATTGAAAAGTAGAAAGCTAATAAGAAGCAGACATTAACCAGTTTAATGAAGGAAAAAGGAATCAGTCTGTAAGTATTAGGCTAAGGAAAGGCATAGAATTATTTGGCAGAGCATAAAAGGAGCTAACAAGAAACAATGGGATGGAAAAGAGTTAGGGAATACATTTGAATGGAATATCAGCCAAGATTTCAATAATTTCCCTAAGGAAATTACCTAATTCTCCATCAATGGATAAATGAAAAATGCAGTGGACAGGGTAGCAACAAATTATGTTGGTGGACTCTAGACTTGTTTCTATTGTACCAGGCACAAGAAAAAGGATCAAAACCATTTTAATGGAGCATCAGTCTCTCAACATTTTTTTTTTAAATTTCCAGTAGTGCCACAGAGCCAACATGAAGCCCAGGAGGATTTTCCAAATATAAAAACAACTATGATAAAACTCAATGGTTGTTTGGAAATATGCCGAGTGATGCAGAAAAGAGGCATTTGGTAAACAGTCTATCCTTCAAGGCCAAAGAAGGAAAGTAGCCTCACTTGTTTCCCATTTTATAAATGCCTCAGACCATTTTGTGATGTACTCTCAAAATTCCAAATATATTCACTGAACCAAAAAAGTTGAGGGATTCCCTCCCTTTTTAAATGTCTGTATATGTGTGTGTCAGTGCATGTGTGTTTGTGATTTTGAGTCAGTGTTGGCTCCTGGAGAGTGCCTGTGTCAGGTATATCATCTTCAGCTGCTTTGCCTCTCTTCACTGGTATCCAGCCATAAACTGAAAGTGGTGAGGAAAGGAATTTTGAGAAGCTTGGGCTGGGGGAAAAGAGTAAAAATGAAAGGGGGAAGGAAACAAGCTGACAGGTTATAAGAGGTGTCAAACCAGAATAACCTAGCCATCAATGACACCTGGCCTGGGAACAGAATGTGAAACTACTTTGAGAAGAGCCCAGCATCAGACTGGTTCCAAGAACATCAAAACGGGATGCTATTGGACAATGCAGAATTGGTGAAAGTTGGGGGGACCAGGGAAAGGGGAAAACTGGAACATTTTGCATGGGATTTTTCAGATCTTGCTTTACTTCTGCTGCCAACCACTTAACTTTAGTAAAATAATCTATCACTTCAAACAAATTGAGTTGAGAATCTTTCTTTCCTAAGGATCTTAGTTGGGACAGGTCTGACAGCCTGGATTAGTCTATGCAGTTTTCTTGGCAAGACGTTGGAAGGGTTTTGACATGCCTTTTTCTTAGGGCTGAGAGACAGGGACTGGCAGAAGGTCTACCAGCTAGCTTCCTGCCTAAGGCAGGACACAAAACTCATAGTCTCTTAACACTACACAAATATGTCTCTCCTTTCTTCCTTAGCCAAGCTAAAATGAGGACAAAGTGAAAAAAAGCTCAGGAAGAAAAGGGTTCCTGCACCTCAGTAACTCTTTGATAAAGTCTATAGTGTTGCAATTCTAATAATATTGTTTCCTCCCTGGGTGCCTTTAATATCAGACTGATATGCACAAAAGGCTGAAATGCAAGGTTAAACTTTTTAGCACCCTTCTTATTAACTCCTTATCATGCAAACTTTGACTTATTTGCAGTACTTGCTTTCTGAGTGAGGTTTTTGTCAGAAAGACTTCAGAAAACCTAGGAAAGCTCTGGAATAAAACAACGACTTCTGAATCCAAAGAAAAGTTTGATTCCTCACAGTAAACTTTCCCATTTTAATATCCTCTAAATGTAATCTTCTAATTAATTAATCTACTAATTAAGAATTAATTAGCATTAGTTCTTCTAATTATCCTCAACTAGGGATGATGGGACTTGTGATCCCAACCCAACTATAGGGAAAGAAAGTTGAGAAACTGCTAGCTACTTATATTATCTCAAATACTTTAGGCTCTTGATACATCTTGAACAATAATACAGCAGAGGTCCCTTTGCTCTGTAAATGTTTTTATTCATTCACTAATATATCCAGAAGTACCAAATGGGCACAATTACAGCCAAATTATTTGGCAATATAAAACTCTCATCTGATTCAGTGACACAGATTTGATCATTTTACCTACAATCAAGTATTATATGGATAAGAAAATCACCCACTTTAGTGCCAGACCTTTGTTCCTAGTAACTGATAAGCTTGAAAATGCCATTTTCCTCAGCTGAATGCACAACACTTTGAACTGCAAGGCTGGTTTATTGAAAGAACTGCAAGCTCAAAACCTGAAGCATTGCCAATCGTAATGACTGATAATCTTGCCTTGGAGAGGGTTCCATGCTACTTTCCCCTGATTGTCAAGACATAAAGAGATTTTTTTCCCCAGTGGGTGGCTGTAATTCAGCACTTCTTGCTTATAATCTATGGTTTTCCCCTCACAGAAGGCAAATAATGAAGTATAGGGATTTTAATTAGACACCTATAGGTGGATAACTTAAGAGGACTACTGTCCCAAAATTATTTCACATCTCAGAAGTTATGGAATGGCAAGTTTTTATTCATACAGAGTTTAGCTTCTGTCAACCTGGCAAGCAAAATGTGAAAAAAAAAACTGTATTGGCATAATGCGTACATTTGTCTTCCCATGTAATTATGCTGAAAAAAGAAAAGAAAAAAAGTATTCTTAAGTCTCCACTCATTTTCTATGACTCTTCATTCTTTTTCTTTTTTAATAGGTAGGAATGTGCATTAAGAAATTCTTTTCAGCAAGAAAAGTATTTTTTTTAAATCTATGAATTGAACAAACTCAGATGAATAGAATAAAGATAAGCTGAATATGATATTTGTTCCTTTTCTCTTTCAAATAATTGAAATGCCGTTCCTATCCTGGTATCTGGGCATCCTCCAGGTGTGTGCCATTATTATCATCAGCAACATCGTTAGATTACAACAACATTATTATGAATGAACCAGACTGTCAATAATAGACTGAAAGCATAGCAACATCAATTGAAACAAAGGCCTGGATGAACAGACACATCTACAGTAAGCACTAAAAGCATGTGCATTTCAGGTCCGGTAGAAATAAACAAAGAGAGAAGTTCACAGTTTGCACTGTGTCTGTATTAAGAAATCATCCCAAAATATTTCTGTATAATGTCTCAAAAGTGTTTTTTTCCCCTTCTTCAAAAGGCAACTGGTTTGTCTTTTCTTTGAAGAAGAACAAAATGTTTCATTTGTCATCCAAGAAACTTCATCCAAGAAATTTCATTATTTCTGCACTTTTCAAAAGTGACATCATTAAGAAAGCATTCTTGTTTATCCCATCAGATCACATACTGAGGACAATTCCAGGTCTTCAAATGTTGTCATCCTGCAGGAATTAGGAAGGATGACTTTTCCCTGACAGCCTCTGACCTATGGAACATTCTTTCCCTTGAAATCCAGCAAGTCTCTCTCTTATATACTGGTCTTGTTGTATTCGGGTCTTTTCTGGTGTAAGATTGAGATTGTCTTGGCAATGTTTCAGCGAGGTCTCACTTGCCATCCTCAGGCTGGTGTTTTCGGCTTAAAGCGTGATCGGAGCTGCCATCTTTCTATAAATCTTGGTGGGGGGGGAGTGCTGGCATAGTTTCAGTAAGTGGATTCATTGGCTGTGTGGCTGTATCATGATTGGTAGATTGATATTGATTTTGGTGCTGGTGGTGTGTCAATTGTTGTTTTGTGTTGTAATGGCCTGGGTGGTGGGTGGGCTCATTTGTTGACCAGGGCTGGTTTCCACATGTCTGGCAGGCGGGAGGTATCATCACATTTATTCATGTTGTGGGGGTGTTTTTCTATTTCGGTAGCTTCCATAATTATTCTCTTGCTGAAGTGTTCAGTTTTGTAGATTAATTTGGTTTCTTCAAAATTAATTTCATGTCCTGTAGCTTTAAGGTGCTGGAAAAGGGAGGAAGTTTTTTTTCATTTTTTTTCTTACTGTGTTCTTGTGTTCTGAGATGCGTGCATTTTGTCCCATGTATGTTGCCAGGCAGATTTTACATGGTATTTCGTAGACTCCTTGGTTTTCTAGCTGGATCGTGTCTTTGGGGTTTCTTAAGATGTTGGCTATTTTTTGGTCAGTGTTGAAGGCTGTCTTGATATTGTGTTGAATGACACCTCGCCAAAACATTGCCAAGACAATCTCAATCTTACATGGGAAAAGACCAAAATACAACAAGACCAGCATACCTACACCCTTGAAAATATACATCATGTTTTATTTTGTTTTCCAGAAAAGAGATCACAATGAAAAAAAATTACATGCAAAAATAGACTTTCCTCCTCCCTCTTTGCTTATTTATTCATAGTTTACCAACTGTTCCTTATGATATTATGAAATTTGGGGTTTGGTGGAAATATCTGTTTAAGGGCAGGATTTTTTCCTCACTTTTTTCTTCCTCTCCTATTCATTGACAGCCTGATTCTAATATAAAATTATTCTTTCTGGCCCCTTACTTTCCTCAGACTCATCCATCTTGCCCTTAGTTTCACTGTCAGACTTTAATCAAATGTGGAATTTCATTTAGCTCTCTCTTCTTATCTCTGGATTCACTGGCAACTATTCATCCCCTGTGTGGTTGCAGTGTAATAAACCGAAGGAACACGAGCATCAATGTTGCTTTATGGGATGTACTTATCCACATATTTGTAGTATATCCACATAAAATTAAAAGCATAGAAACAGATAACCCATACCCATTGAAGGAAAATTAATAACCAGAACATGGTATTCAGAAACTGATGGCAAGATAATTTGGGAACCAGGTGAGAAGTAATACAGGAAGATTCTCATTGAACTTTCAAGGTTCTGAGATTGTATTTATTTTATTTAGCTAAATTGATGTCACGTGACTCCAAATGAATCTGGACAGCTCACATTACACCAAAACAATATAACAATAATAGAAACAAACAAACAAAATTCAAAAGAATGAAACACAGGCAAAAGAATAAAGAGCAAGATCATGAACACTGCTATTCCTGAAACATCTAACTAACAGGTAACTTATAACAAAGAGGGCATCAACCACTAGCACAAGGCCTGGCAATACAGCCAGATCTCTACGGCTCTTCAGAGCACCAGCATAATGGAAGCCGTCTAGATCTCAGGGGGAAGCTTATTCCAAACTGACATTATTTAATCACACCAACTTGGAGCATGCCAAGTCTGTTAGCTCAGATCGACTAGGCAGACATACGAGGCGATAGGTGGTTCTTCAAATAACTGGGCCTTATGCCATATGGGCCTTTATAGATAATTATCATTTGAACATTAGGCTATTGAATCTTTGTGCAGATAAAATACTGCTTGAATTAAATCAGAAATCAGACAAAATTGAAGCATGACAAAGTTGTTTCATATCTGTGCAACATGATACAGACAACAAGACTGGCGAGCAAAGAATCCCCCATCCCACCCCCAATCCGGAATTGAGCGAGTGCATTGAAATGTATGAGGACACAATTTCTATTTGTGTCATATTATTTTTCATCCACTACATCTTTCCTTTTTGCTCATTGATACAATAGAACTATAAGGGCATTTGCAACTGGAAGCTTTTCAGCTTTCCATTGTGAACAATGAAACAAAAGTGAAAACAGTTTCACTTCACTACTGCAGATGTGAAATAAGAGACTCTTTCTTCCAAAATCAAAGTGAACAATTGGAAACCCTACATGACGTTTTCGATTCTAAGTGATTCTACTATCACTTAGTGCAATAGGTATCTTGATTAGTCCAATAGAAATTTTACCTTATTTTTTTTCCTTCTTTCTTTTTTGTTAACACAAATCTTAATTTCTGCTTTAGTTCTTTGTGATTACTATGGTAATTCATAGTTCTCTCTCTGTATATGCTGAGGCCAAATCAATTTTAATCTATGGTATTTTTTATTCCATATTCCTTATTTTGTATCATACACATGGTTTTAAGATCAATTCCTGCCTAAGCAGAGGGGTTGGAGTACAAGACCTTCAAGGTCCCTTCCAACTCTGCTATTTTATTCTATTATGTTCTGTTCTTGACAAAAGAAAGCATTACTGAGATGTTATGTTGGAAATGTACAACTGGCTAAAAATATTTACATGATATGTGCTTGCCCCACAATATTGGGTTAGAAAGATCCATATAGTTTAAAGATGTGAATGTACTCTTAAGCACCAAAAACATGGGACATGATATTATGTCAAACATTGTGAATTTATGAACATGAATAGCAACAAAAATAGTATTCCTTAATGGTGTAGAGAGTACAACCTCAAACTTATATTTTTATCATACATCAATTTTACTTAATCACATGACATACATTATGCATGGCATAGGGATTACATAAATATGTATTTGTTTATTAACTGACTCCTTATCAGTAAAATGGAAAAATCAAACAAAATTCTACAGTATATAGCCAAAGTTTAATTATGTATTCCCAGTTAGGTCAAATGTGTTCATATGTGTGTATTTTAATGTGTAGTGTTTTTCAATGTGTTTGGGATCTCTCTCTCGCTCTCTCTCGCTCTCTCGCTCTCCCTCTCTCGCTCTCCCTCTCTCTCTCTCTCTCTCTCTCTCTCACACACACACACACAAACACACACACACACACACACACACACACAAACTTACTCATTCACATTACATTAAAGCCCTGCATTAGGTTACAATTTGAATAACAAAACACTAGAAAATCCCAGGTGCATGAACTAGATGGGACCTTCTAAGAGAATTGCCTGAATAAGTCAGGGGGAAAATACTTTGATATTGTTTCAGGAAGACCACACAGAAAATTAACGTAATTGCTAGTAATAAATTTATTTTTTGTTCTATCTTACAAATGGGTGGGAGAAGAAAATACCATCGTAATGCTCAGAATTTGCTATTAGTCAAATAAACACAGATGTCACTTTTCCCCTTAAAAAGCTGTCACTAGCCAGTAAACAAACTGGATTTCCTTTTGTGTCATGCCCATGTAAACAAAATCTCTACTGAGCAGCTGCACTGAATGTCAAATCAAGGCAGTGGGCTTTGTAACTTTAAGCTGAAATTTTAGACTGAACAAAATGCTAGACAAATTGCTGTCAGGAGCAAACCAGATATAATGTGGAGAGGATAGGTTGACCTAATAATTTTCCAATTTATAATGATAAAAACATCAAGTTCTCCTGGAAAGGCTGCAATTTAAGTTGTTTGGGTGCTGTTAACATTCCAGAAGCATTCAAGCCATTTGGGGAAAAAACCCAAATATTTATGAACACATGCACACACATATACAGTTTGCATTCAAAGCCCTCTGCTATTTTCTCCATGGAGGGAAAGAAAAGCATCATCCAAAGCCAGCTTTGCAAATACCTGCAAAACCGCCAGGATTCCCAGATGGCAGCTGGGTATCATTGCAACCCCTGGACTCTTTCCCTTGCAAACACTGGCAAGGGTAGATGGCAATGATGCATTCATTTCCCCCAGCTTTCCTTGCGGAAAAAAAACCCAAACCCACAAAAAAAAAAAAAAAAAAACACAACAACCCCACAAACAGTGCCAAGAGGCACAGACATCACTATAACTCCATATTTCTTCATTTTCAGTGAGAATTCATAGTGCCAACAGAATCAAGCAGTCCAACTATGACAGCAACCTCCCCATTGCTTTCTTTGCAAACACTGGCAATGACACAAAGGTACTCAAAGCAGATGCCAATTACTTGCAACATATGCAAAAATACCAAGGTCCCCAATCAAGGCCGGTGATTGCATCTTTTTTTAAGCCATGGTTTCCTCCACAAATTATGGCAGGACTGCCAAATTCCCAAACTGCATGGCAGCAGCAGCATTCCTGGCCTTTTCCCTAGAAAATGCTGTATATGACACAAACCAAAGGAGGAACTGTTAACAAGCCTCTCTGGGAGGAGAAGTGAAATCTGATTAATGCCTGCAGCAATGTATATTTCCCTAGCAGATGTGCAGTATTCATATTTGATTTTTGACTGTTTATTCTTGTGATTCTTACAAAGTAAATGTTAGTTAACCAACAGTCTTAATGCTATGTTGGCATGTCATCTAGTTTTTTTAAATTGTTGTTAGCCACCGCAAGTGTGTGTGTGTGTGTGTGTGTAGTATAGATCTATTTCAAGCTATTTAGCTCTCATCAGCTAGCCATACCCTTACTGGGATTCGAACCAGGGCTGTATTACATATTAGGCAGTTGTTTTAGCCACTAAGCCACAGGCTCTCCTCCTTATCAGCTGAGCCAGGGAAATAGGTATGTATTTGTGTTACAACCCCTGGTATGCCCAAATATGGGAGGGAGCTCACTACTCCCCCTTTCTGTCCTTCGGCTCATTACAGCACAAATACAACACAAATATAAAAAGGCAACATTAAAAATAAAAATATGGTTTTCTGCCTGGATGGTTTTCTGCAATGAGCCGTGTATTTGTGTTGATAGATAGATAGATAGATAGATAGATAGATAGATAGATAGATAGATAGATAGATAGATAGATAGATGATAGATAGATATTGTTTTCATAGATTTTCACGGGTGTATGTATGCTGGTTTTGTTGTATTCGGGTCTTTTCCCGTGTAAGATTGAGATTGTCTTTGCAACGTTTCGGCAAGATCTCACCTGCCATCTTCGAAGAGAAGAGAGAAGCTGCGACAAGTAACAGGAGCTCACTCCATTACGCGACGCTAGGAATTGGAACTGCCGAACTGCCGACCTTTTTGATTAACAAGCTCAGTGTTTAGTCACTGAGCCAACCTCTCCTTTTGGATGCATTGGATACATAAATGCATAATAAAATGTTTACTGTGTAAGAGCCCCCTCCACTTTTCAATTATTTTCAAAAGAATATGACAATTTCCTGTTAAGAAAAGAAGCTTGGGCCACAACTCTCCAATGAGCTTTATAACTAACTGGGAAGCAAAATGGTTTTCAGTCCAATTCTCTCCTTCTAGTAGTACAAAGCGTTTCTCATGTTATAGACTCTGTTTAAGTAACATGCTTGGGGCTCTGTTCGCAAAAAAAAAAAAAAAAAAAGTAAGGTCAACACAGAAAATTAAATTTGATTTAATTAAATTTGCATTTAAATTAAATTAATGCACCTAACATAATTATTTCCATGTCATTAATAATCTTTCAGTTACAGGAAAATTACAACTTAGGGGTAACTTCTGAAAGGTCCTAGAGTCAAATCCAATGATTTAGGAAGGCAACCTAGCATTTCAGATGGTGCACCTTGGCTGTAACAACATAGCACATTGCATTGCTCAGACTTAAAAGCAACAACTGCTACTGCTATAGGGGTTATTTTAGGCAACACTGACAGCCACTAAGCACCCCAAAAGAGATGGCAAACAGAGCTGAGAAGGAAGGTAAGTTGTCATTCCAGGAAGTCAGCACATTTTCTAGGAAATTCCATATGACAAGTCTGTGGTTCATTTTGCTTCTGATACTTTGCTATAGGGGCAAAGTAAGTAGAAAATGATATACTCAGTGTAAACTAGTGGTAAATATACTGAAATATACTGGAGATCCAGGTTAAACTCCCTTTAGATTATTGAAAAAGATCAACCCCTCTTTCTTAATGCAGCCTATTTCACAAGTGTGGTGGTACAGGGACTAAATTTAGCACATACTTCCATGTATTTTGCCTTAAGAAAAAGAAGGGAAATATAATGCAGTAAGCATGGATAAAATACAGCTTAATTAGTTTGTCCTTTAAGGTTTGCACTGGTCTCAAAACTCAGTCCAACACTGTTTTCTTAAGGCACACAGACAACTATCAAGGCAGAGATGTCAACTATATGACGCTGAAATGATGAAGTATATGCCGCAAAGGCATGATACAAGCTCATTTCCTTAATATTTGCATGTGATGTCACAATTCAGATGTAAGAGTAGTGTAGCTTGTATGGCAACACATTTCATAGTTTGGTTCTACAGGAAACACTTGAACTAGGGACTCTTCTTCACTCTCACGTTAATGTACATATTGACAACCCTTGAGCTGGCAAAAAAAAAATGTGTGCTGTACCAATGGCCAAACTCTAATTTGTACTTAGTAACATCAGTGATCCTTTCCTATCATCTTAACTATTAGACATTAAACAATTTAGTTTTGTTTTTTTCCTCCCACCCAGCTGGCTGGATAAACTACCATCAATTGCTTTCAAATTGTGACAAAATGAGCACAGTCCTCTCTCCCTCTCCTTACCACCCCCTGTGTGTGTGTGTGTGTGTGTGTGTGTGTGTGCGCGCGCGCGCACGCGCGCATGTAAAGAGGATCTGGAAGACTCATGGACCTGGATCCAAAAAAAATTATATGAGCAACAGGTTGACAGAGCTTAAGAAAGGTGCAAAATGAAACAGTGGGGAATCTGCATTGTACAAAGGAGCTTCCTCCTGAAATATTCCCTTGAGATTGTGTGCCTGTCTGCAAATCAGAAGAAAACATATCAAAGACTTAATTTGGATAGAACCAAAGATGAAGAGTCTTTGGTGCTTTCTGAGGTTGGTGATTTTCTTGCAGGTATTTCATTACCCAAACTAGGTAACATCACAGTACATAACCAAGCTCAGAGAACACCAAGGGTCCTTCATTTCAACCCTGGGCTACAAATATTCTTCTCTATCAAAATCAAAGATGCGTCTGTTTCCAAATTAAACTGAGCAAAGGTCTCTTTTTTGTTTACAAAAATGTCTACTAGTCTTTTCAAAGTCTGCTGAGCATTTGTTTAACAGGTCTACTTGTTTCCTAAAAGACTGATATATTGATGTACAGTATGTAAGGAGTCCGAAAAATGCTTAAATGGCACTATATTGACTCATGCTTTATTTGAAATGTAGGTGTCCAGTTTCTCCTGCAGCCTAAGGCAAAATGATGATGGAGAAAAATGCCCCGTGGTGATAGCATGTGCCCATAGAAGGCTCAACTGGCCAATGAAAGCCAGTTGCATGTGCAATAACTTGAGCATGTCATCATCATGAGATTTGAAGGGAGTTATATGGGTTTCCCTTTTGAACTTACCAATATGCTTATCTTAAGGCTTACATTATATTTTTTATCAATTTCCTATCTAAAAACAGTAGGAAACTGTGGCATTAGTTTCTATCAATCATAATTAGGAAGGGCTATGGAGACTCCTAAAAGAGAACTTTGACATGCTGGGCCAGAGTTGTGTACTATTGCTCTATGCTGTGTCTTATTCCTATCTAATTTTATTGTCTTTTTTATTACAGAGCTTTATGTACATTTATATATTACTCGTGCTTGATTGTAATAATAACTTGATTTGATTTTATGTATCATTATACATCTTCATTTTATACCAGACAAAATATAATTGTGTTTTATATTACACTGTGCCTACTACAGAGAAAGTCTGTGATTTATAAAATAATTATATAACCATATCATGACTATAAAAAGAGACTAAAAGGCCACCCAACTATGAAAACAAATCCTGCTCAACGTTTGCCAATAATGAATGGATTCCATATTTGACAGAGAACATACTGCTTCCCACATCTGTTCATGTGTGTTTTGTTCGGTGGGTCTGCTGAACTCTGTGTGGCTTTCTTCTAATTTCATTTGCAAAGTCTGCTCCCTGGAAAGAAATTGGCTGATTTCCTTTTCATGTTTAATGGTAAGGTTTTGACCTCAATCAGTTATGAGATCTAGGAGAAGCACATCCCCAAGCCATCCTGAAAACAATTGATGTGCAATATTGTTTCTTTGCAATATTAGAACAGTGGCAGTTAAAATATAAAATTAGGGATAACTGGGTGTACTAGGAAGAGAAAGAGCCATGGGCTCCCTGGATCAAAAATTCTTGTAGTTCATTAGCACAAATCCATCCTGCATCTCAGCAGGGGCCAAACATGGCTTTGGAAATTTTGGAAGCTCTCACGTCAGACATCTTTGACCAAGCAAAAAGGATGACTTGTACCATAATTAGAAGAGTGTATTGTAAATAAGGAATGTAGGTATGGATATGGATGCTTAATCATAAAGCAATTGCTTAAGTAACTCTATCTTGCTATAGTAATAAAGATGGAAATTAAGGTATGGGGCTTATATGATGGAAACAATATTTTATTTCAAAAAAAAAACAGAACAGAAAAGTAGCATAGGATAGGATAGGATAGGATAGGATAGGATAGGATAGGATAGGATAGGATAGGATAGGAGAGGAGAGGAGAGGAGAGAAGAGAAGAGAAGAGAAGAGAAGAGAAGAGAAGAGAAGAGAAGAGAAGAGAAGAGAAGAGAAGAGAAGAATAACACAGTTGGAAGGGACCTTGGAGGTATTCTAGTCCAACCCTCTGCTTAGGCAGGAAACCCTATACCATTTCAGACAAATGGTTATCCAACATCTTCTTAAAAACACCCAGTATTGGAACACTAACAATATCTGGAAGCAAGTTGTTCCACTGATTAATTGTTCTAACTGTCAGGAAATTTCTCCTTATTTCCAAGTTGCTTTTCTCCTTGATTAGTTTGCACCAATTGCTTCTTATTCTACACTCAGGTGCTTTGGAGAATAATTTCACTCCCTCTTCTTTGTGGCAGCCCCTGAGATATTGGAACACTGCTATCATGTCTCCCTAGTCCTTCTTTTAATTAAACTAGACATACCCAGTTCCTGCAACCATTCTTCATCTTTTTTAGCCTCCAGTCCCCTAACCATCTTTGTTGCTCTTCTCTGCACTCTTTCTAGAGTCTCCACATTTTTTTTTTACATTGTAGCGACCAAAGCTGAATGTAATATTCCAAGTCTGGCCTTACCAAGGCATTATAAAGTGACATTAAAGTGATACACTGCTGGCTCATATTTAAATGGTTGTCCACTAGGACTCCAAGATCCCTCTCACAGTTACTACTATTGAGCAAAGTACAACATATGCATTTTGTTTTTCTTGTCTAAATGTAGAACTTTTTTTTTGTTAATAAGTATGTTAATAAAAAAAATCATTGCTGATGATTTACACATCTAAGAGAGGAGTTCTAAAAATGCCTCTTTGACCTGCTCCAGGTTTTAGTAAGCAGAACATCTGTTCAAGTAGCAGCTGTTTACATTCCCTGCAGCTGTCACACTGGAAGAGTCATGAGGTGTTCCAATGTTCTTATATTAATAATAATAACAAAAAGAATGCTAGATACAAAAAATGCTAAATACACATTTTATCTGCCATTCAGTCACATGTTAGCCAAGCTATATTCCTTTCTCCATATTTGTTTATGAAAAGTCAAAATTTTGCCCCGTCACATGCAACGCCTTGAATTTATGTCATGTAAGTGTGAATGGAAAATGAAAGGCTGTAGCCAAGCTTTAAATGCCTCATATCTGATTTAAAAATGTTTTTGTCAATTATGGATTGATTTCTGCTGCTCATTAAGGTGATGGATGTCAGGGCTGATAGAGTTGATATTTCACCTAGATGCAGTACAGTGTGATGGTGATGAGCTTCTTACTGGCATCTAATCTGCAGCTCTGGCTTTAATAGGCTGAATTGTGATGTTATGGAATAGAACAATCTAGGAAAGAAAATGCCATAGTATCCTTTGAAAAGAGACACTAGCTTACAAGTGCCTGCATTTATAGGAATGTGGATATAGGAATGTCTAATTCCTCTTACGCAGACATGCATAGAGAACAACTAAAAGATGCTGGTAGGAAATGTGAAAACCTAGAATTTCCTGCTTCATTCCACTGTTTATTCAGTATATCTAGTCTTTTGTTCTATTCTACCTTTGACTTTGCTAAGGATAATTAAATGTTTCCTTAATTTAGTCCTACAGAATGGGGGAGGAAGAATTATAGATTGGGAAATATCTCTAGTTCAAACTCATGAATCCATGAGTCTAGCCTTTTCCTGAAAACTCTACAAATGAAGTACCCATAAGTCCAGGAGCAGACTATTTCAAAGCAATTAAATTTTGTCTCACCAATTCTTTATTTATTTTGATTCATATTTCACTTCCTTTGAAGCCTTCATCTTCCTAATAATAATAATAATAATAAATTTGGATTTATTAGCCGCTCCCTTTCCAAGTAGGACTCGGGGCGGCGTACAATGGAGCATATAACATAAAATACATAACAACACCAAACGTACATACATACACAACACATATACATATACACGGAGGAGGAAACAAATTACATCAATAGACAGTTAAAAATCTACTTTAAAATACCCCAATTGTAAAAACCCAATAAAATTAATATTTAAGAACAATTTAAAAAATAGTTTGGAGGAATGGGAAAATTACGATTGCGATTGAGCCAGGCCGGATAATTGAAAGAGGTGGGTCTTCAGCTGTACACGGAAGGAGCGGAGATCGGAAGTAATCCTGATGTCACGGGGGAGGTCATTCCATAGGGCTGGGCCCATCACAGAGAAGGCTCTGCTCCTGGGTGTCGCCCCCCGACACTGTTTGGCGGACGGCACCCGGAGAAGTCCCTCTCTGTGTGAGCGAATTGGTCGTAGGGATGTGTGGGGCAGGATGCGATCCTGCATATAACTAGGCCCTGTGCCATGGAGCGCTTTAAAGATCATAATCAAAACCTTGAAACGCACTCGGTAGACCACAGGCAGCCAGTGCAGCTCGCGCAGGAGAGGTGTTACAGGGGAGTATCTGGTCCTCCCCATAATCACCCGCGCGGCCGCGTTCTGGACCAACTGTAGTCTCCGAGTGCATCTCAAGGGAAGCCCCATGTAGAGAGCATTGCAGTAATCCAGGCGAGACGTCACTAGCGCATGGGTGACTGTGCGTAGGGCATCCCGGTCCAATAAGGGGCGCAATTGGCGCATCAGGCGAACCTGATGGAACGCCCCCCTTGCCACGGCTGTTACATGGTTATCCATGGACAGCCGGGTATCCAGGAGGACGCCCAAATTGCGCACCTGTTCCATGGGGGCTAGTTGGACGCCCCCGATGGCCAGAGATGGAAGCACCTGGTTGAACCGGGAGGCCGGAAGCCACAGCCACTCCGTCTTGGAAGGGTTGAGTTTTAGTCGGTTGCCATCCATCCAGACCCGTACGGCCTCCAGGCACCGGGACATCATTTCGACGGCCTCATTGGGGTGGTTCGGAGTGGAAATGTATAGCTGAGTATCATCAGCATACAGATGATATCCCACTCCAAAACCACGGATGATCTCGCCCAGCGGTTTCATATATGTGTTGAACAGGAGGGGCGAGAGCACCGATCCCTGTGGCACTCCACATGTGAGTGGCCTCCGGGTCGAACTCTGCTCCCCTGTCAACACACGTTGCGTCCGACCAGAGAGGTAGGAGCCAAACCACCGTAAAACGGTGCCTCTGACTCCCAGCCCCTCTAGCCGGTGCAACAGGATACCATGGTCGATGGTATCGAACGCCGCCGAGAGATCTAATAGGACCAGGATAGAGGAACAACCCCTATCTCTGGCCCTCCAGAGATCATCGACCAATGCGACCAAGGCCGTCTCCGTGCTGTGCCCGGGTCGGAAGCCGGACTGGCGCCATCCTTGCATATTTGTCTATTTCATGATATTCTGATTTTGCAATATGCCCCTCTTTCTATTTTAAAACTTGACCTTGCTTTTAGCACATCAGAGAACATTTTGTTCATTTGTTTATCCATATTTAGAAGTTGACCAACTCCTTAACAATTCTGGGCAGTTTACAAATAAAAACAACAGCAATAACATATTAGGTACAAATAAAAAGAACCCTTGAAAAACAATAGAGACATAAAAGTTAAAACAAATGTAATGACAACACACACACACATACACACACACAAGCACACAGAGCATCAATAATTTCTTTTTCTTTTTCTTTGGAGTGTGTGTGAGTTTTTTTTTTCTTAATTACAGATAACATTGTTTAGAATTTAACATCCTTTGTCACCTGTTTTTCTGTTTAAAATCTTTCCTTTCCTTGAAGTCATATCGCATGATTCCCACAACCTCCAGCTGTCCATGTCTACAATATGGTGAATTCTAGGATGATACGGTCACTTTCTCTCAATGTTATTGTAGCTTCCACTTTTTCAGCCATGTTTTCCTTGTTAGTAATAGCAATTTGAGTATACCGGATCTCCTGTCATCAACCTTTTGGATCCAATTTTAGCATATTCAAAGCCATTTATAAATTTGCCATTAAATGGCCTATAGCTTTTCTTACAAGTAAACTACATAAAGAATCTTTGTGGTTTGGTATTCACAACTTCCAGAGAAGCTTCCAGAGAAGCATGTTTGGCACTTCTCTAACATAACTGTATAGCATGACTGTATTAGCTCAAGCTCCCAAAAATATTATTTTTTTTAACCAGCTTTGGACTTGGTCCTTTGTGCATACATATTTGGCTTTCTCTGTCTTTGTTTTGCTTTTCTTGGCCTGGGAAGCTCTGGCATAGCTCCTTTCAGCTTGCAATTTTATCAATGTGCAAGAATAGTTACAAAATGAATAAGATGAGAGGGAAGATGAGAATTCTGTACAGAGATGAAAGGGATTTCATTGGGTATAGAAAATGAGAAATTTGGAGTTGACCCTCAATGACATAGTGAAAATGTGTGAATGTGGGTATAGCTACTGTGTTTCCCCAAAAATAAGACAGGGTCTTATTTTCTTTTGATCCCTGAAATAAGCACTTGGCTTTATTATTTTTGAGGTGCAGGAGGTGGCAAGCATGGTCACCTCATGGCTGCTGTTGTGTTGCAATATTTTCAGGGAGGGCTTATTTTTGGGAGAGGGCTTATTTTAGCGCATGTACTCAAAAGCCTGATTGGGCTTATTATCTGGGGAGGTCTTATTTTCATGGAAACAGGGTATATCATTAGGACTATCTTTAATGTGAATGATTGAGCAGAATTTCTGATTATTCTTTTGGTTGATGGAAAGAAAAAGGATAGCCAAGCAAAGATCTATCTCAAGAAAAGGAAGTTCAACCAATTTTATGCATAGACCTTCTCTTCTCAAAATTCAACATGTATACACATAGCTTTATAGCATGTTAAGGACTGGTTTGTTTGTTTATTAAGAAATAACCTTTTGTGTCCAGCTACAGTCCAACTTCTTCAGATACATATAAGTTTTATCTTCAACTGGTAGGAATATTAACAGGAGGGAAGGAGGGAGAGAAAATGGATCAAATGAGATGTGAAATGCAAAAACAACACCTGCAAAATTCTATGTAAATCATCACCTACATTGTTATTTGTTTTTGCTATGATTTGTTTGATTCCACTCCATGAAACCTTATTTTTAAAATCTGAGGTATTCGTTAAAAAATGTATACATTTTTGTTTCTGTAATTTTTAAAATTAAGGATACCATCTGTCCTTCCTCTAAAACCAAAGGTGCTATCTCAAAATAGAGCCAAAGTTGTGTTTTTTTTAAAGTGTCCCTGTTACAAGAAATAAAATATTAGGAAGAATCAATTTATATAATTTAAATCCAGGGGGAAAATGTGTATCTGCAGAGGAGGGTGAAAAGAAAGAAAGTCACCAGACCAGCTACCAAGGAAATAATCCATCAAAATCAGACAAAGACCAGAGGACAGCAACCAGATGTAAGGAAGTTACAGTTAACTACCATGTACTACCAAGTCATGGTCATCCTGGCAGCCTAACAGATCAACAATAGGACAGTTGAAAATGCTGACATAAATGCAGCTAGGAAGGATAAAAGAACAAGTTTTATAGGCCTCTGACTATTATCTATCAGCAACAGAATGCTTTTATCTTGTTCAGACTTCATTAATTTTGTAGTAGACCTGTAAATATGATTGTATACATGTGAATCAGAGGGGATTTCCTACTGGTTTGGCCTGGTGCAGCCGAAATGGTAGTTGTATGCCGGCCTGGGTCACAGAACCAACAGCAATCCAGGCTGGACATGCCTCCAAACTAGTTCTCCAGTCACTATTGCCGCATCTGTTTTTTAAAAAAAATTTAGTTTTTAGTTCTGTGCAATTTCTATTGAACTGCACATGTGCATGCAGTGTGCATCCAGCACAGGTGCACATGAGTGAACCAGCAGTACTGCCAGCCAGAACCCACCCCTGATGTGAATGTGCATAAGGCTTTGGCAGCTATTATAAATAAAGCTTTTGTTAAGATATTATAGACACTCCAAATACGGTGAGTTCTCTTGAGTGCTTCATTATTATCCCAAACTCATGAACTCCTGTGTTTGTGAGTATACACATGACAGAATTCCCTGATCAATGTTTTGCACCAAGAAGCCTCAGCCACACATATCAGTAGAAAGCATGGAAGGCATTGGTGCTCAGAAGAATATCTGGAAGTAAAAGTAAATGATCTATAAATAGAAGAATGTATAATTTTTGGTGAGAGAGAGGGGGGGGGTCCATGGAGTCAGAGATTCAAAAGTCAATTTTCTTCATATCTAATGAAAAGACAATACATAAACTGTGGCTTTGTGAAAAACAAATCCTTTATACTAGTGATATAAAACTCCCCAAGCCTCAAATCCTAAGCGAAACTCTCAGAGCTCTCCAAAAAATATGTTAGTAAATCTACCTGGACCAATCTACCAATTTTGGAATGCAACTCTCCAAGACACTAGTTAGTAGTCAAGTATGGTTCTCAGCTCAGAAAAAAGTATAATTTATAACATCTTTCCCTCCTCCGGCGTTCAATCACTAGTATTTTCCTTGGTTATATCTAAAATCCAAGAAAACACATCTAGTTTTCTCCTAACACATATTGCATTAGATCAGCATTTCTATCTTTACACTACTAGTATGCTGGACACGAAAGGCTAAACAATCTATCTAAACATGGCTAGAAGGCACCAGACTGAGGATGTCTACCAGCTGCTTAAATTTTCTGAAACCCATGTTAATAAATTAATAACACTCAATATTCCACTGTAAATAAGAAATTCTGATCCCATGATTATTTAATAAAACATAATCTCTCTCTGTGTGTTTGTTTGTGTGTGTGTATTTGTAGCTTTTCATGGGTACAGGTATGCAGGTCTTGGCGTATTCGGGTCTTTTCCCTTGTAAGATTGAGAGTATCTTGGTGATATTTCGACAAGGTCCCACTCACCATCTTCAGGCTGGTGCTTTCGGCTTCATGCTTGTGCGAGCAAAGCGTGATCAGAGCTGCCGTCTTTCTATAAATATTGGTGGGGGGGGGGTGAGGAGTACTGGCTTTGTTGCTGTAAATGGATTGGTTGGCTGTGTTGTAACATCTTGATTAGTTGATGGAGTTGATGTTTGCAGATTAGTTGGCTGTTTCGTAACATCCTGTGTGGCTGAGGTGCTGGCTGTGGGCCTTTGTTCTTTTGTGTTGTAACTATCTGGGTAATGGGCTGTGTGATGACATTCTGAGCTGTTTCTAGTGATATCCTGAGTCATGCGCTGCAACCTTCTTGGGGAATTGGCTGCGTTGTAACATCCTGAGACTTTGCGTTGTAACCTCCTGAGTTCTGTGATATAATGTCCTGAGCAGATGGCTGTGGTGTAACATCCCAGGCTTTGGTTTGGCTCAGAGTTTGTGGCCTGGCCATGTGTTCATGGCATGTGTCAGTTTGCTTTGTGTGCGGGTCGGAGGGGGGTGCAGCAGTTGGTGATGCTGCCATGGTTTGGCTTCTGGATGATGGTTGCATTTGGTCTATGGGATGGGTTTGGGTTTGAGTCTGGTGAGGGTGATTGGTGGTTGCGTCCTGTGTTGTTCTGAGTCCGGTGTCGGTTTTTGTGGCTGGGACTCGTTTGTTGACTAAGGTTAGTTTCCAGATGTCTGGTAGGCGAGAGGTATCATCATGTTTATTCATGTTGTGGGGGTGTTCCTCTATTTCGATGGCTTCCATACTTATTCTCTTGTTGAAGTGTTCAGTTTTGAAGATTAATTTGGTTCTTTCAAAATCAATTTCATGTCCTGTTGCTTTAAGGTGCTGGAAGAGGGAGGAAGTTTTTTCTTCTTTTCTGACTGCATTCTGCCAGCACTCCACACACCCCCAAGAATATTTATAGAAAGAAGGCAGCACTGATCACGCTTTACTTGCACAAGCACGAAGCCAAAGGCACATGCCTGAAGATGGCGAATGGGACCTCGTCGAAACGTCAACAAGATACTCTCAATCTTACACAGGAAAAGACCCAAATATGCCAAGACCTGCGTATGTATGTATGTATGTATGTATGTATGTATGTATGTATGCATGCATATGTGTGTGTGTGCACACACACACATATGTATGTATGTATGTATGTATGTATGTATGTATGTATGTATATGTATTTGTGTTACAACCCCTGGTATGCCCAATATGTATGCCCTGGTTCGAATCCCAGTAAGGATATGGCTAGCTGATGAGAGCTAAATAGCTTGAAATGGATCTATACTAGTCTCCCTTTATTTATTTATCAGTACAAATACAACACACACACACACACACAACACACACACACACACACACACATATATATATATAGTCTCCCTTTATTTATTTATTTATCAGTACAAATACAACACACACACACACACACACACACACACACACACATATATGCATCCTGATATTGTTGTATTCGGGTCTAAATATATATTTAGATATATTCTTGTTAAAATGTATGTGATCAGAGAAAATGCAAATAAAATCAAGAATAAAAAGGATGACAAAACAAACAGAAAGATGAAATATAGCAATATTAAAAGGGAGAGATGGAATGAACGAAAAACAGCTTTATGCCTTTCATTGAAAATGAAATATACTTTTTTCTCCTCCACCTTCTACTGATTAAATATTTAATCTTAATCCAATTTATCTTCATTAGCTCCAATAATTGGCCAAAATATTTAAATGATTCAAAATGAAAGGATTTTAAAAATATGCAAAAGTAATCTCTAAAGATTAGAAAAGCTACAATGACCCTACCTATAAAGACAATGTAAGGATGGAACGGATTAAAATTAAGGAGAAATCAATTAGGTCTCTCCGCCACCCCCTCTTTCTCACACACACTCATTATGAGACTTTCTCTCTCCATAGTAGTTTAGCTAAGGGGAAATATATCAAAGGAATGATTTAAATACTCTAGTCCAATCTGCCAAAAACCAAATGTTTTTATAAAGTTTAAATGAGTCTATGGTAAAGACAAAAATTTTCTCAAACCAAACAATCTCTCCAATTCTCTGTGTGAACTAGATTCATAAGGATCCCTCATATTATGAATTGCTTTGATGTTTATTCCACAAAGGCTGATTATTGTGACTGTCATCATTTACTGTTTGCGTGCTTGATTCATATATACATCCCCAGAAGGCACTCATTGTAACTTAGTTTCAGTTATGCTTTACTTAATAGGCACTTAAAATAAATGGTAGCCATTTCCCATTAATTTCTGAAAAGAGGCTAAAGCTGTTTCCTTTTCCAGTGAAAATGAAAGGAACAATATTGGAACACCTTAATGAATTGCATGAATTGAGATAGGGGATAAATTGAATGATCTTATCATCACATCTAGATAGGAATACTTTAGCATTGGAAAGATGGCATAAGTTCCTGCAGCTAAAATTTGGCCAATAAATTCAAATTAGTTTGTGAAATTCTTTTCCTTTTTGGAAAAGGCCTGTTACTGCTTCTTAGGAATGCTAAATAGCAATACTGAAATAAGAGCAGAAGCACAAATGAAAGAATTTCTTTTGTCATCATCTAAACTGAAATAAAGTAAGAACTATGTGGATTAGATCAAAGGTTTATTTGAAGGATGCATTAACATTGTAACATCTTTTTATTTGGGTTTCTAATTAATTATCTCTGATATTAGAGCTACTATACACTAAAATGTTTGAAATGGTGCTCCACAAAGTATACGTCCAGTGAATCAACTCTTAGGATGATTTGTATGACTATTTCAAAAGATGTCCTAATGTACTGCCACTTTAGGTAGGATCACCAGCAAAATGTTGCATATGTCTTTATTATAACTGTTAAATCAGAACTATGAAGAGAGGAAAATGGAAAATGTAGGTAAGCTGCAATAGAAATGAGAGCCAGTTTGATGTAGGGGTTAAGGACCAGATTAGAAACCAGGAAACTGAGTTTTAGTTCCGATCTTAGAACAAAGCCAGATGGGTGACCTTGGGTTAGTCCTCCAAGAGATGACTTGGGTTTACAGAGATGTTCTGGGAGACGAATGAAGATCAATGGACAAAAATTAGTAACATGTCCAACCAAACACAAATAATAGCCACATTGTGGCAGGGTGGCCATAAGAGTGCCAAAACATTTTTTTTCTATCTTCATACAATATATGGCTTAACTTTTATCAGTATCCTTGTTTAGGATGACTAGGTCCTTCTGAATGATTTTTTCTCAGTCCTCGGAAAGAGCAATTGCAAATCACTTGTTAAAAAAAAACACCTTGCCAATAAAATGGTAGGGATAAACCCAGGCAGTCTCTAAGAATTGAATGCCATTGAATGAATGAAAGAAAAAAGCAGTAGAAATCATCATCATCATCATCCAACGGTAAAACAATTGGCTAAGGTTGTTAGCTGGCAACAAGTATGACACAAGGAGCACAATGAATAAATGAATTACAGTATACTATTTGCCTTCAAGCAAGAACTGGTGGTACCATAAAACATAGAAATCAATAGAAAATGAAGAAGCTGAAGCACTCAGGATTTTTAAAATTCAACAGACAGCAACTGCCACATAGTACACCAGAATTAACAACAGTTGATAAGAAATAAAAAAAATCTGGCTAGTGGATGTGGTAATATTGGAGACAACAGAATAGAAAAGAAAGAATTGGAGAAGAAAACAAAATGCAAATAAAAACAGAACCATTGTGGCAAAAGAAATCAAATGCAGTCCCAACAGTTATAGCTGCCTTGGGTGCAATCCGAAAACAACTGGAGCACCACTTGAACACAATTGGCATTGATAAATTCACCAATAGTCAATTGCAAAAAGCAGCTTTATTTGGAACAGCTTATAGTCTGTGAAGTTCTAGGACAATTGACACTTGCCACATTGCTGCACACACTTCTCCGCAGGCCCCCACTGCAGCCGATCAACCATATTTATGCTCAGTGGGCCCTCCACCAGCAATGCCAGTACTCCTTCCCTGTCCCCTTGTCCTGGGCAATTCACTGAGGGATGGTTGTCCCCAGGTGATTCACTGCATGATGTGAATTTGTAGAAAAAGAAAGAAACAAGAAATTTAAATAACCAAAAACCATATGACGTGGACTTGGTAGAAGCAAGGATGGTTTGTAAGGACAGAAAGATAGAGATACAATTTCATGTAAACTACTTTTATCTCTGGCTTCTTTTCTTATCTCATCCATAGGATTTATTTGTCTTGTCATTTTTTTCTTTTCCACTATTTTTTTTCTATCACAAATAAATAGCATGGTTGATAGGTATATATGAGATAATGGCTACAGCAAATCTTCCTGATGGCCTGTCTTCCTAGCCTAACCTGAAACCCTGCTATGGCAATATTCTAAGTAATGAAATTATCTGGATGTTGAAAAAAAATATTATTTTCCACCATATATAATATTCCACCAGCCATCTAAAGTAGAAGGCATGTTATTGTACCCCCATGTTTCTCTAAGGGTGAATGGTTGAGCTTAGGGTATTATTTGGGCAATGGCACATAGCAGGATCAGAGATGCACCTTCTCTGTTGCTACCCATCCCATTTTAATTGGTTCTCACTCTACCTGCTTTTTGAAAAGATTTAAAGACCCATTTTGCCCCCTAGGATTGGCCCAGAGAATAGTATCAGCTTATTGGCTGATTTTTTCTAGGTATGTCAGTGATGGCGAACCTTTTTTGGCTCGCTTGCCACAACTGGGGGAAGCGCAGGGGTGTCGTGTGCATGCGTGCCACACCCATAATGCAATGCATGACACCCCCCAGTGTGCATGCGCGCACAAAAGGCACTTCCCTCCCATTTTTACATGATTTTTTCGCCCTACCCAGGCTCCAGAGGCTTTATAGGAGCCTGGGGAGGGCAAAAAGAGCCCCCCAGCCCCCCACGGAGGCCCCCCAGAGGCTTCAGGGATCGTCCAGAGGTTTCCCTGAAGCCTTCGGAACGCTTAAAACGACCCTCAGTGCAAACTGGAAATCACTTCCGGTTTGCTCAGAGGGTCGTTTTGAGCGCTCCGAAGGCTTCAGGGACCATCTGGAGGCTTCCCTGACGCCTTCAGAGTGCTCAAAACAACCCTCTGAGCAAACTGGAAGTGACAGAGGGTTGTTTTGAGCGCTCCGAAGGCTTCAGGGAAGCCTCCTGATGGTCCCTGAAGCCTTCGGGGGAGCAGGGGAGGCTCTTTTCGCCCTCCCCAGGCTCCTATAAAGCCTCTGGAGCCTGGGGAGGACGAAAAATTGCTTTTAAAAATTGTGAACTCAGCTGGCCAGCGCGCACAAGCACGCTGGCCAGCTAGCAGGGCAGCACTTCGCGTGCCCTGACAAATGGCTCCGCGTGCCACCTGTGGCACGCGTGCCATAGGTTCGCCATCACTGAGGTATGTCATGTTCTAACATTTTTGTGTTTATTTTATTTGGACTGATATTGTGGTTTCTGGGTAAAATAGAACAATGTGGGATAGGTAGTACCATCACTATATGGATTTGCATTTGGCTGACCATCTGCACCCAGCGTGTGATCCTCAATGGAACTACATCCACATTGAAGGAAGCTTGCTGTGGGGTACCTGAAGGTTCTGTCTTGAGCCCAGTGCTGTTCAATATCTTCATCAATTACCCAGATGATGGGGGTTGAATTACCCATCAAATTTGCAGAGAACAGCAAGCTGGGGAAATTGCTGATTTGGAAGATAGACTCAAGATTCACACAGACTTAAGCACTGGCCTTATTCAACAAGATGCAATTCAGTGATTAGAAAAATAATGCCCTGCATTTAATCAGGAAAAACCAAATGTACAGGTACAGACTATACTGTACCTGATTTCACAGAGAGATTGTGAGAAGGATTAAGGTGTCCTGGTGGACCACCAGTTAAATATGAGCCAGGAGTGTGCTTTAGTTGCCAAAAAAGTCAATGCTGTTCTAGGCTGCATCATCAGAGAGATATCATAAGACACTTTTTAAGTTTTTAGAATGTTACATCAATACTCTGACTATATCCAGTAGTAAACATCTCATATCCTCATTGATCAAGTCATGGTGCCCAAGTTCTATCTCAACTGTGGACACTGTGGGAGTCTGGAATAGGTTCAGTTTCAACGCTAACATGCCTAAGTTACTGTGGCTTTGGAACAATCTGATCCAAGAAGGTTTTCATATCAAATTTTGGATGTGGCCGCTCTATCCCAGTCAGTACGAGTGAACAAACTAGGAGTCCCACTAGACCTATGATGACTTCTTGAACACTAGGTGACTGCCTGGCTAGGTGGGCCTTTGCACAGAACCATCTTATGTCCCAGATGTATTTGTTCCTTGATTGGTGAGACCCTGTTCATGTTCACTCATATTTTGGGAAACTCTCATCTAGATTATTACAGCATACAGCTACAAATGAAAACAGAGTGGTATCGGTAATTGCAGACACATATTTGCATACCCATATAACACCACTATTGTATAATCTGTACTGGTTATGGTCACAATCTACAGTGATAGTTGTTATCTATGAAGTACTTTATGGTACATACCAATATTTCAGAGAATGACTATTTCCAAAGATTTTTTGCCTGCCAAGAAATCAGGCAGGTTAACATACTCTGAATTCCAGGCTCCAGATCTCATTAAACAATTTCTTTATGTAGAACCCAGAAAACATGACATTCCTGTCACTCTGCCACAATGGAACACCATCCCTCCAATATCTGAAAGGCTCCAACCCTTCTCGCCTTTAGCAGAGTTCCAAAAAACTGGTTATTTCCCCAAGTATTGAACCATGATGGTATGTGAATTATCACGTTATGTCAATATGTGTATGGGAATGATTGTTCCTGGTGTGAGGTGATTTTTTTTACTAGTTCATTGGATTGCATTATTCAATTGTTGCTGTTTTAGTGCTAACTATTCAGAGTTACTTGGTGAGAATATGGCTACATACATTGAATGAATAAATAAAGTAAAAAGGGAGGTTAAAGTACACTATAATCTAGTTTCCAACATTCCATAATTTAAGTCATTTTATCTACCAATAATCCTGACTAACAATATTTGTGAAAAAAGTATCTGTTAGATATTAACATATATCGGAGGAAGTCTCCTCTCTGGTCCGCTGCTACAGCGGGAAACAGGTATCGCTCTGATTGGTCGAGAGGCGTACCCGAGTACTATAAAAGGGGAACCCTCCGGCCACAGAGCAAGCTGGATCACTACTACTATTAATAAAGAGCTGTTAAGTCACTTCGTGTCCGCAGTCTGTTCTCTCGTTGCCCAGATCTAACATTGGTGACGAAGGTGGGATCGAGAGACAGATAGGACGAAGAACGCTACTCCAGAATCTCCGGATTTGATCTAGCCCAGGAATTCGGCAGAAATTCCGGCAGCCATCTCGGTCACCGCAGCGCGGCAAATTCAAACGAGAGAAAATGGCGATGCACACTCCCCCCGCTCCATTCGACCCAGCGAACGACGAGTGGGAAGCCTTCATGATTCGTTTCGAGTGTTTTCTCGAAGCGAACGAATACACGGGGATCACCGACGCCCGGAAGAAAAACATCTTCCTCGGCTACTGCGGGAAAGAAGTTTTCAACACGGCCAGAGACCTCACCGCGCCTACTCCAATACAGGCAGTATCATGGACGGCGTTGCAACAGGCTCTACAGACCCATTACGCGCCAAAACCTTCCCGCCATGTTTGCCGCAAGGAATTCAAAACGTGGAACCAGAAAGCGGGAGAATCAATCAATCAATATGTTGCAGCCCTGCGTAAAGCAGCAACTCACTGCGAGTTCAGGGATCTGGACGAGCATATCTTAGCGCAGCTTATCTGTGGGTTAAGAGACATTTCACTACAAAAGAAGCTGTTGGCAAACCCGAATTTAACCCTACAGATAGCTCTAAACGAAGCAAGAGCGTCAGAGTCAGCAGAGAAATCATCGGTAACCATACAACGAGGTTTCAGCGTAAACCAGCCAGTACCAAGGCAAACCAGAGTTCACTACGAGGACACAAGCCCCGACTACGAGGATTCCGAGTTCGAGGACAGTCACCTGATGCGGAGCAGTCACATGAGGCCTGGGGGGAGACCCGGATTCCGTTTGCCGCCCTGCGCAAGTTGCGGAGGGAATCACCCCAGGTCTACCTGTAGGTTCAGGAACGTTGTTTGTTCGCACTGCAACAAACTTGGGCACATCGCACGAGTGTGCCGGAGCGAAGTCCCTGCCTCACGGCAGCCACCCATGTACCGCCAACAGAAGCCCAACCCAGGGGCTTGGCGAAATCAAAAAGGGCGCCCAGAGAGAAATCCACAAGTGTTTACCCAGAGAGAAAATTCCCAAAGAGCTGAGCAAGCATATCCCCAGAGAGATTACACACAAGGAGCTGAGCGAGCGTATTCCCAGAGAGACTACACACAAAGAGCTGAGAGAGCGTTCTATCAAGACGCTCAACGAGAGTATTTTCAGGATACAGATGATGAGATAGAGTTGACCCAGAGAGAGGAATTGCGAACGTATCTCACAACAATAAGCCAGGTCCGCACCAAGCGGCCTAAAAAGCTGAAAGTCACAGTCCTCTTGGAGGGCTCACCTTGCGAGCTGGAAGTTGACACAGGATCGTCCCTGACGATCATTTCATGGGCATCCATGAAACAGGCTATCCCTAGCCTCAAAAAGAGCCAACTACGCATTCCAGACATCCTGCTACGAGACTACCAGGGGAACCGAGTCCCCATCGTAGGCCAAGGCATGTTCCAGATCCGTTTCAAGGACATCGTAGCCCAGCTGCCCGTGACCATCGCCAGCGCACCATTACAAAACCTCCTAATACTGGATTGGTTTGAATCCTTGGGGCTAGAAGTCACCGGAATCAACGCCGTGGAAAACAGCAGCGCTGAGCAGATTTTTAAGGAGTTCGAGGATGTGTTCAGCCCCGGTCTTGGTAAGTATGTGGGTAAACCGATTTCATTTAATTTAGACCCCAAAGTGGCGCCAATCCGACTTAAACCGAGACGAGTGCCTTTTGCGCTCCGCCCAAAAATAGATAAGGAAATAGATAAGTTAGTGGAGCAAGGAATCCTTGAGCCGGTGGATCACGCGTGCTGGGAAACGCCCATCGTGACCCCAGTCAAACCAGACGGATCAGTCCGCATCTGCGCGGACTATAAATGCACAATTAATGTCGCGCTACAACAAAGCGCATATCCTGTGCCTGTAGTACAGCACTTATTGCACTCATTGGGGCCAGGAAAGGTATTTGCAAAATTAGACATGGCACAAGCTTACCAGCAGCTGCCCATTGATAGGGCCACAGCGGAGGCCCAAACTATAGTGACGCATAGAGGAGCATTCAAATGCAACCGGCTACAATTCGGTGTGAGTATTGCTCCAGGATTGTTCCAGAGCGTCATGGAACGACTTTTGCAAGGGATACCGGGAGTCGTCCCCTATTTTGATGACATCTTGGTGTCCGCTGCAAACGAGGAGCAATTAAATAAAAGAGTCAGAACTGTTTTGGCCAGAATCAGAGAAAAGGGTCTCCGCCTTCGTGTCCGCAGTCTGTTCTCTCGTTGCCCAGATCTAACAGTATCTGTTAATGTTAGAGGGCTTAATAGAAGCATTGTGAGAGGTTTGTATACTTACCATGCATTCGGTGGTGCAGTGGTTAGAGTACTGCAGGCAACTTCTGCTGCCTGCCGGCTGCCTGCAATTTGGCAGTTCAAATGTCACCAGGGTCAAGGTTGACTCAGCCTTTCATCGTTCTGAGGTGGGTAAAATGAGGACCCAGATTGTTGGGGCAATATGCTGATTCTATAAACCACTTAGAGAGGGCTGTAAAGCACCACAAAGTGATATATATAAGATTAGGTACTATTGCTATTGCACATTATTGTTAATATTTCTAGGTTATGGAAT
Organism: Natrix helvetica; assembly: GCF_964273705.1. Classification (NCBI taxonomy): domain Eukaryota; kingdom Metazoa; phylum Chordata; class Lepidosauria; order Squamata; family Natricidae; genus Natrix; species Natrix helvetica. The sequence goes on along the minus strand of NC_138550.1, from coordinate 29,316,722 downwards.
GCATAAGCCTCTTTAATTGGTAATATAGATTTCAACAAAATTTATGCTGTTCAGTGATATTATAACATACAGGTCTTTTATTGTATTCCATAATAATCTTCTGCCTTGAAAGTAGGAATTAGGAATGAGTTATTCAGTTTTAACACAAACATCACAGCTGTCTAAAACAGCAGGGCCATAAAATAGGCTTCTATGTTAATCTTTTCTTTCAAAAAAAATCTATCATCTTTCTTGTTATATGCTAATGAAGCCATCAGAATTATATTCCCATTTTCAAAAAGGTTAACGTTCACAGTGAGTTAGTTTATTTATTTATTTATTTATTTATTTATTTATTTATTTATTTATTTAATTAAGTAATTAATTATTCATTCATTCATTCATTTATTAGAAAGGTGCAGTTCTTAGTCTCAGATCAAAACTTAAAGTGTCTTTTGAAGAATGATTCACTTCATTTCTCCTCCGTTCCTTTGGATTTTATTTTTTATTCATCTAAAAAGAATTAAAAAGTAGTAGGAAAAAACAATAGTAACAAGAACAAGCTGAAAAGCTGTCTTTCTATTGGTTTATTAAAAGAACCTTGTGTAATATGCAGGTTGAAACAATACAATACAATACAATACAATACAATACAATACAATAGCAGAGTTGGAAGGGACCTTAGAGGTCTTCTAGTCCAACCCCCTCCCTATGCAGGAAACCTTATACCGTTTCAGACAAATTGGCTATCCAACATCTTCTTAAAGACTTCCAGTGTTGGGGCATTTCTGGAGGCAAACTGTTCCACTGATTAATTGTTCTAACTGTCAGGAAATTTAACCTCAGTTCTAAGTTGCTTCTCTCCTTGATTAGTTTCCACCCATTGCTTCTTGTTCTACACTCAGATGAAGTATATGAGTTCTGCTAATATTTACAGTTTCTGATTTTTTTTAAAAAAAAAACTAATCTGGTAGTTCTTTTGTGGATTTAATTGTCATCTGTGCCATCTTGGATGGGTTTAATGCACCCCTAAAAAGATTGTCAAAAAAACCTCTTAGTAATGAACAAAAATGCCGTAATCTGCAATTATTGCTATAGTTTTTATGTAGAATGCAAATATAATAATAAACTTCCCTAGCATCAAATAATAAGAATAAAATACTTTTTAAGGTTGCTTTTAAAGATTGCTTAAAAGTAGTTTGGTATAGAGACTATTGTTACCCTTTCTATACTTGAGTGACAAGTGCTTAATAACAATGGGCTTGTAATTAAAGAGAAGCAATTACATAATATTTCAGAGCAAACCTAAATTCATTTCCTCTCTCCATAGATATGGAGGATTACCTGTGTTAGACAACATGGTTTTGATATTATGAAGAGCATCAAAGATAAAAGTTATTCATAACATTGTATGCATTCAGAGTCCGAACAATATAGACTTTTCATGACACCATTATTAAATATTAGGCATAATTATAATGCATGCATTCAGATAAGCAGATTTTTTTTAAAAAAAACTGCTCTGCAGTTCATTTTTACTGAAGTTGTATGGTTTCTACTTATCCTTTCTTTCTATTATCTTTTCTATCTCCATGTCAATATTACTGAAGTAAGAACTAGATACATAACATAAAATACAACTCCACAAAGCAATTCCAAAACTTATTTGATCATTTGGCTATTTTGTAGATTACCTGCAAGAATATTGTTATCATTGCAAATTTATTCCTTATTTAAGATATCCTCTGGTTAACTTTGCAAATAATACTTGGCCTGCAGCTTGCCTGCTCTAAGAAATTTCATATTCAGGACTCAGTTGCTGAAGAAATTAATTAACATATGAACAGGATTAGAAAGCATGGAAAGGGGGAAGACAAGCGAAAACTAAGGCTTGCTCCAATGTCAAAGTAACTGGCAAACAAAGTTTAAAATAGCTCTTGACCATGAGGAGATCTGTCACTAGGAAATGACTTGTACTCTATTCATTGAATGCTACCATCAAGAATGCAGGAAACAGATTCTATGAAGAGAATTGCTGTATTCAGCAAATATAAGACTAATGCCCCCTCCAGTTTCCAATCACCAGGAGAGGTCCCAAAGCCTAGTACTAAAATAGGCTAATATTAGGAGATGGGGGTGAGTAGGAGTTTTGTAATAAGAGGTGAGGACAAAAATGAAGCTGGTTGAATCCAAGGGATCAAATTAGATATCTGAAAGAACTGATTGCTTTTCCTCAACACAAAGTGCTAACTATAATGAGATCTTTCATCATAGGAAGGCAGCCATAAGCCAGGGCTATAAGCAAGTGCAAATGACACTATGAATTCTAAATCACAAGAGGATAAATTGGAAAACAATTGCAGATTTATGTTCAAGCAAGTGGCGACTTTAAAAGAGTGAGAGACTGAGAGAGAGGAGGAGACAAGAAAGGCAGAACAGATGTTTAAAAGAACATTGAAGATGTTGCTCCTGGCAAGTTAAAGTAGGCTAATGCAATGCACTGATTAATTGGTTATCTATTTATTTACTTATTATTTCAAATCAACCACTTTTCCTATTAAAATGTTGTTAATATCTTTTCACAGTCCTAGCTTTCCTGTTAACTAAATCCACTCAAAAAAAAAAATCTAGCTCAATTTCTACTAAGAGTATTTGAAGTATATTTTCTTAATGACTCATAAAAGCTACCTTGCTCAGGTCATTTTGTCCCCATTCTCTGTTGCATATTTTTTTTCCTTCTATTACTACCATTTCAAGGGAGAATAACTGCATTCTGTGTTTTAATGATCCAATAAAGTATTTTTTAAAAGTAGTTATTTGCATTGCTCACACAATCAGTCAGATGCTTAGTATGAATTTGGCATTTTTATTCACTTCTCAAGTTTTTCTCAAGGGCCTGAGATATTATTGTTTGATGCTCTTAGAGGCATCATCACAGGTTGTAAGTAAAGCTGCCTTTACTTACTAAAGTATTTTTGTCAATGCCAACTATGTTGAAGTGGCTTATTTAATCATGTGCTGTTGCCAGAGTGGCTGGAGGAGGTCATTGCTTTTTAAAATTATTATTATTTCTATTCTGTGCTTTTACTGTTTGTAAGCTGCCTAGAGTCGTTGTGAGCGAGTAGGCAGCTATATACATTTTCTAAATAAATAAAAGTGGACTTCCAGATATTTTGGGATTGCATCCACTTATTATTAGTGGTACTATGTTTGGTTTCTTTTTTTCCACAGTCATTCTACTTCTATATGCTTGTCTTTGCATTTTGTCATTTTCTTCAGTTTTCCTCTCCTATTCTACTGTCTTCAGGTACTACAATATCTATTGTTATTACTAAATGCTACAAAAAGGGAAAAAAGATATTGAAGTCTAGAGAAACAGACCATATTAAGAGGAAGGCTGACTCTTCCCTGACTCACCAGGACACAAGAGGGAAGAGAAGAACAGCAGTCAAACTTGCACATTTCTGTAACTGTAGCCTACCACAATAAAATATAATTCTGGGAGGAGGAGCCAACATTGCAGCAATATGGACATGCAGTCTCGCTGCTCCGAGACTGCAACCGATACTTTTGCCACTGGGTGGTCCAATCGGACCTAAGCTGTCCCACAGAGATGGTGAACAGGAAGAATACATCTTCCTGATCTCAAGGACATTGCAAAGTCCCTGATTGATCCAAGAGAAGTTCTTCAAGCCGGCAACAAAAAATCCAGCCATTAGGCTGATGAAGTCAGGGAGGCTATAAATATGGAAGGATATGGAAAGAGAAAGTGTTTCCAGCTGGTGAGGAATTTTTACCGTTTTAAAAGAGTCTGCCTGTAAAAACCTTAAAGTTAATTTAAATTTGAGAACAGAAGAAATAACTGGTGGAATTAAGCTTTGAATGGTTTTGGACAGTGGGTTATCTTACTTTTTAAATGCTATGTTCATGGATGGAATTTATGCAAGCCTTTTAAAATGAATGGATTAAGTTTTCTTCTATTTTTTTTTCTTTTATTATTATTCTTTGTAACCATGGACTGAAATTCTCCTTCTTCATTACTGCCAGTGCTTTTCCCCTTTTCTTCTCTAACTCATTCAAGAATTGGACTTTTTTTTAACTTGGAATATAAAAAAGATATAAAAGTAAACAAAGAAAATTGTAACAACAGAGGGAAAGAAAAACACTCCTACTTGGAGGCTGGAGGTTTGTGTATTGCAAATAAAACACGTTTACTTTCCTCACTGATTATTCTGGCTTAGTACTTCAAGATCTCACTGTTTGTTTATAGAGAGTGATAAGAAGAAAAGAATACAGATGTTCCTTTGAAGTATATCTTTAACCAGAGAAAAGTGAAAATAAGACCTTATTGTGAATTTATGCTTAATCTTGTAAAAACCTTCCAAAGCCAGAGCAGCAGTGTTTGTCACCTGGAGATAATGGCACAATTTCAACAGCAGAGAGAAACTTTAAGTCTGCAAAAGATATTCTTAGAAATTCAGAAATTATAAAACACACTTGAGAGGACAGAGAAGTTGGAAAACCAAAGCATATAATAGTAAAATATGATGAAGAAGTTGGAGATGTTTATCAAGTGGAAAAAGTGGAGGTTAGAGTCCTAAAAATTGAAAAGGAAAATGACCATAAAGAAATTAAATCCGCTGATATCTATGGTGATTGGTTTGTGTCTGGAAATGGAAGGAGTGGAACACTGAAAGAGGAATTAAATGGAGGGGAACTCTACCCCAGATGGCAAGACACAGAAGAAGAAACAAAATAATTTATGAATTTAAAGAGAGAAATTTTATTAGCAACATCACTGATAACACTACTGACAATTACAGATAAGCTGATTAAGGAAACAGAAGAAGGGCATAGAAATTACATGAGAGACTTAATAAACAAGGAGTTACTAAGAGGAGTCCATACAAATTTGATTAAAGAGATAATAAGAGGACTGATATCACAAATGGCAGAAGACATGAGACTGTTTTGCTACTGGAAAGATACAAGTTGATAGATGAAAGTGTATAATTTAAAACTAGTTAAACAGTGAAATTTAGTGACAACAGCTATAGTCAAATAAATAATTGATGATGATAATAATGTATAAATATGTATTGTTATGATAAGTAATAATTGGATATGAATATTGAATGGTACCCATGAAAGGAAAATTAGAAATCTTTTTGGTTATATATAAAGGCTAATAAAAAAGAACTAAGTTAAATTTAGTTAAGTTTTGATTATTAGGGGGAAAATGTTATGATACAGGATGCAGTCAAATAAAGGAGAGATAATGATAACAATGTATATATATGTATGGGTACAACATAAGGAAACTGGATATAAATCGTAAATAGTGATTTGGAAAGGAGGATTAGATTTTTTTTTCTTACTAATTATTATGGATGTTTTGTTAGAATAGGCCATAAGGACTCAGTGTTATTGGAGGATTTTAGAAATAGGAAATGAAATGCCAGTATGTGGTTATGTTTTAAATCTTGGTATATTTTATGATGAAGGACATTTAAACAATTATAGTCAAATGAAAATGGAGGTATGGTGATGGTAATATGTATAAATATCTGAGTTAAAATACTTGAGTTGATGACTGTGGAAGAGATGCATGAAAGTCTTTTGTAACCAACTTATACCAACTTAGTATGTAAAGAAGGAGGATTCTTTGTGTTGTGTTTGTTTTGAAAATAAAAAATAAAAATATATTTAAAAAATATAATATAATTCTAGATGAATGAGTCATTTTATACTATACAGGGATGAAATATCCATCAAGTGTCACAAGAAAAACCTCTGCCCTCTCTCTCTTTTTTCTTTCTTTCTTTCTTTCTTTCTTTCTTTCTTTCTTTCTTTCTTTCTTTCTTTCTTTCTTTCTCCGCCCATCTCATTTCAAAGCAATTCTTATCTTTGTAGGTATGGATCCATCATAGCATCTCAATATCTCGCCAAAGACATACATTGCTATCCTATCAAATGTTAGTTTGTGATATATTTCTTCATTAGGAGTTTAAAAAAAAATAGGTTAAAAATAGGTTAAAACATTAGGAGAGAGTACATACAGCCGTACTCAATCATTTGACAACCTGAAGTAAGACTATTTTACTGTATTCTTTACAGATTGTGGCTCCTTGTCTGTCTCTAGGTTTTACATGAGGACAATAAGATTTTCTAAGATTCTTACTTTTCTAAAGATATTCCACAGCTTGATATGGCTGGCATAATCAAAAGCCTTCAAGTAATCAATGAAGCACATAATGACTTTTTTCTGTATATTCTTTGGCTTTCCAATTAGTGAGCCTATTTTCCTCAGTCTCTTCTGAAATCAGCTTGAACATCTGGCATCTCTTTTTCCACGAAGGCTCTAATCTGCGTTGGAGGATCCTAAACATTAATTGGTGACATGAAATTATGGATATTATATTATATTTTCCACATTCTGTCACTTAATTCTTTGGTATTAGCATTCAGACTGACCTCCAAACTATTGGCCACTGGGTCATTCTCTAGTTTTGCTGGTACAGTTTGCTTTCTTGTCTCTGTGGATATTCCATGATTTCTTGTCTGTGTGTATTTGTGTGTAGTGGCTCAGTGGCTAAGGAACTGAGCTTGTTGATCAGAAAGGTTGACAGTTCGAATCCCTAGCATTGTGTAAGAGTGAGCTCCCGTTATTTGTCCCAGTTTCTGCCAACCTAGCAGTCCGAAAGCATGTAAAAATGCAAGTAGGAAAAATAGGAACCACCTTCGGTGGGAAAGTAAAAGCTTTCAGTGCACCTTTGCCGTTTAGTCATGCTGGCCACATGACCACGGAGACATCTTCAGACAGTGCTGGCTCTTCGGCTTTTAAACGGAGATGAGCACCGCCCCCTAGAGTCAGGAACAACTAGCACATATGTGCAAAGGGAACCTTTCCCATATTTGTGTGTATTTCTTAAGGTTCTGTGGATGTTGACATTTCTACTGTACCAAATGTCACAATATTATTTCCATATCTGTAGACTCTTCTTTGAAGCAATTTTTATCTGTCCATTGGTTAAGATACTAATATGAGGTCAGAATCTTCTTCTGAGTTCAGAGATTTTTTTTTCTATTTCTATCTTCAATATCTTTACATATTGAATGTCATTGTAATATTTGTCTCCGTATCTCCTAACATCATTCTTTACTAAGTTCCTCCCTGATGTCTTTGTCTTTTTGCCATTTGTCATTTTTCTTCTTCTCTTCTTTGCAGTTTCCACAGAAGGTTGCGATAACCAGTTTGGTTTCCTCTGTTTCTTAGTATGCGAAAGTCTCTCCCCCCCCTCATTTATTCTTAACAACTTCTTTGCTTTCTTTCTGCAGTTCCTCTGATTCCCTCTCAGTAAAGTTCATGATTTAAAAAAAAAATCCTAATGGTCTCCTTAAAATTGTGTGCATGTGATCAATATCATATTGTGGCTAATTGCTGCTTTAGCTTGATTTGAAACATGCATAATGGGAGTTTTAGTTCCCCTGGCCAGTTTTTTGCTCTCTGATTATCTAAGATTATCTTTTACCAAGAATGCATTCAATCTGGCTTCTGGGTATTTCATCTAGTGACACCTATGTATGCAGAATTTACTCTAATCATATCATAATCACAATTAGTACTCAGAAGTTCCTTAGTAGCGTATTGGGTTTCACTCATCCTGAGAGTTCTATCACTCTGTACAATATTGTCAATCATTTTATCATATCTATCCTTGTGGCTTTCTTGGTAAAATACATCAGTGTTTTATCATTCTGTTGTGCAGTATGAAATGATATATTTGCCATGGTCACTAGATTTCCTTATTATGTATTTCAGTGAAAATGAGTGGAGGTATCTTTATAACATGGCTAAACTAAATTAAAGTAAATTCAGCAAAAGAAAATCTAAAGGAGCAAACAAAGAATTAAAGTGGGAAGAGGGAAAGTAAGAAGCATGAGCATGGAAAAGCTCAACACAATGAAAGATTACATGAATTGACTATACACTGCACACTGTACATCTTATGCATCAGTGAATTGATACAGAGTTTGAATTGGACTATTTCAATCAGAACATTTTTGTTTGTCAGTCAGGATCACATCACCCAGTTCAAAACCCATAAAAAGTGATCATTTGCCTCCATATTGCTGCTGCTTGATATAGGCTTGCTTGTTTTAGTTGGGCAGCTAGGAGGACCTTGAAGCACATATTTTTGCCATATACACCAAACAATTTTTGCTCATCCAGCCCCATGAAATGCCACACCACCAACCTCTATCACATGAGGCAGCATAGCAGGACTTGTGGGTAAATAGAATTTCACCTGCTCATAAATCTCTTAGATTACCCATGCCATACCTTTCCTAGAACATGGACCCATTGATACCTTTTATTCCCCTTTTCAAAGGGAAGTGCCATAGGTCATCACTATTTCTTTATTTTCAGTGTTGTAGGGAAACAGGTATGGCAGCCTATTTCTCAGATAAGCTGTCTAAATGTCTGGGCTTCAGTTCCCTTGTTATATGTTGCTGACAGACATCAAATTCCCTTTCCAACTGTCAGTGAAAAAAAAATTCCCAGGCAGCAAAATAATTCAGAATACGGGGTTCAATCAAATTATATATGTCTCAGTGGAAAACTGGGGATGTAAAATATTTCATCCCAGATTTTATCTGAGATTGGAGATTTTCCCCCCTCTGTTGACATCTGGTTGAAACAATAATAGTTGCAAACAAAATGAAAGTAATATTTGCTATTCCATACACAGAAAGTCCTCCAAGGACTTACATTGTTTCTACTTATTTAATGGACAAGGAAGTTGGGAGATAAAACTAATTTTAAGTTTTCAGCACATTTTTCTTCTACTACTACCATTTTTAAAAGCCCAGTTTGATTTGGTACATACTTGAACGCTTCAGAAAGTGTTCTTTCTCAGAAATGCTGACACACATCAGAAAGATAAAAAACAAAGAATGTTTCTAACTTTTTTAAAACTCTCTTAAAACATTGCTAGTCCTGGGCTTATCTGCTATGCAGGACTTTGTACAACATCCTGGAGAATTTGGATTAGCCACCAACCAAAAAAGAAAGAAAGTGACGAGTTCGCAATTTGTTTGTTTAAAACATTTATACAGTCACCCATATTCTAACCAACTGTAGGCAGCTCCCAATCAAAATTTAGAACAAGACATAAAATTAAATTAAAACTATAAAACTAAACAGATTAAAATGTTAAAAAGAACAAAGGCTAGCACCAAGCCAAACTTCTATTGTGTAATTATCCAATTCTACCCCAGCACTTGGGTGAAGAGCCAGATCTTTAAAGCTTTAGGGAAGGCTAAAACAGTTGATGTTTGCCTAACCTCAGAGGGCAGAGTGTTCCATAGGGCACTGCCATGAAAAAGGAATACTACCTAGTTACCATCAGATGGCCATACTTAAGGGAAAAGAGCAGAAGCATGCCCACCCTCTCTGACCTAGAAGACAAATATATGTTCTTAGGCACTCCTGTAGATAAGCTGGCCTTATGCCATATAGGCCTTTAAAAGTGATGACCCTATTCTTGGTTTAATAAAATGGCTGCCATTTGCAACTTTTCTAAACATAATAATTTTTATGCAAGCTGTTAGAATAAATAGAGACTTTTAGATACATTCTTCTGAAGTATCCTTTGCCCACAATTTCCCCCTTATTCTTTAAAAAAAAAGAATATATTTCCTTGATGTAAAACTTCTAAAATAAATTTTCCTTGACATATTTTTTTAAATAAGCAAATTTGAATCTATGTTTAAAACTGCAAATATCTCCAGTGTACATCTTTGTTTAAATTTGGAACTCATTTTAATTCAAAACTTTTACCACAGAAAGACAAACTGTAGGAGATCTCATCAGTTCTGTTTCTCTGCCTATGGCAGTGTCCATTTTGGTATCAGGCATCTGTTCTAATAGGTCTTAGGAATGAAAAATAAACATATCACAATTAGAAACTCCCACTGTTATCCCAGTTTTAGATATTATCTTCTGTGTATTCCTTCACTGCCATTTATTTCTAGAAGATGCAGACATTTCTGTAGGAAGCACCAAGGGAAGAGAAGAGAAGGGAAGGGAAGGGAAGGGTAGGGTAGGGTAGGGTAGGGTAGGGTAGAGTAGAGTAGAGTAGAGAAAACTCTTTAGAAGTAGGAAAGATTTCAAAACTGATTTCCTTTGCTCTGCCAAATAACTTACACTGGGTATCGCATATCTCCAAAAATTTTACTCTTGATTTAATCCTGCCCAAGACTTTTAGCATTCCTTATATTTGTTCAGCATAGTGTAATTATGTTTTATGGATACTGGGATATGGGTACTGGAAGCCATGTCTTTAAGACTATCTATGGCCTTATGCTCATTAAAGGATTCTGAGAGCTTTTCACAGGAAAGGCTGGTTGAAAAATGAACTGGGCTGACAACTTTTAAGTGAGAACAGAATTCATTCTCTAGAGTCTTGTTAGAGTTGTATTAGTTAAACTCCACGTCAGAATTCTGGTCTGCTTAGAATTCTATCATATCCATCGAAGCAAGTGCTTTAATGTTATTTCCAAAGGGACCCAAAATAAATGTTTTTGTACCATTTCTTTGACCCTTTTCTTCCTTGTTCATGCAATTATATGCTAAGAAATCACTCTGATACTAAAAAGTAATGCATATATAGCTTCTATCTTAGATTTGTATTCTAACTAGGTATTCAGGGATTATGTGGTGTTATCCTATAATATTGTAGTAATAGCCATGGAAATTAGACTAGACTCAAACCAGACTCATATTTTATGCTTCCCCAATGTCTATATGGAACAATATAAGCAAATGTGCTTATATTTAGAGCTCCACTTTCTGACATTAGTCAACTTAAGCAACTACATACCGCACTTAATTCCAATTTAATGACATCCCCAGTTTTGACTGATTGCAGTACTTGGGACTCTCCTTCTCCTCTGGTCATGAGTTACATGTACATTTCATTCAGGGCTACAAATCTGCTTTATTTAAAAAAAAAACAGTTTACCAATTTCCTTACCTCCTCTCCCCCAGCCTGTTGATCTAATCTGGCTCATAAGACCATGGAGTTCAGTAAAGTTCCTATATCAACTTCTTTCTGCCTTTATAACTATCTAGACAGGTGAGTCACATTCTCCTTTCTGTCCCATTCTGCAGGCACCATGCTGCAATAGTTCTCTTATCTTCCCTAAACTAAGTTGCAATGTAGACATATTGGAATGAAGCTAAAGAGTTTCAATAATACTACCACTACTTTTTTTTCCCTATGAATGTAAACCTAACTTCTTTGTTCCTGCAGAGCTTCTTTGTCCCACAGAATGAAAGCATGAAGGAAAAAAAATCATTTGCTTAAATCACAGTAACATCGCAACAATAGGATACAATGAAGAGAAAAACAAAAAGAAAGATTTTTCCCAATACTGTCAAATATGAGAATTTAGAAAGGATGTGTGGAAGCGTCCTTGTGCTCCAACATCTGAGAAAATAAAGAGGGAACAAGCACTAAAACAAAACACACAAGCACTGATAGACCATTCCACACAGAGAGTAGCCAACATGGCTTTGTTGACTGAATGGATGGGATGAGAAGGAAGCAAAAAAACAACCAGAACTATAGTTAATATTGAAAATCTGCTCTGTTGTCAAACAACTCCAGTCTGGATTGGAATTTTCTGAGCCAGGTTCAGAAGCAGATGCAAGAAGAATGGGAATAAGCAAGCTAAACTATTTTAAGATTGACTGGTTCAAAATGAGTTAATAAGCTTTATGACTGAAGATTATCAAGAATTAGAGGATACACTTCAAATCAGTATTATAGTGATGAAGGATGTAGTTGAGAGCTGCATTCCAATAACATTTAGAGGAACAGGGAAAGCATTCCTCAATATTTATCTAGATTTGGAGTCCAGTCCCCATTTTCATGAAGGAAATTGAGAACTCACACAAATCCTGTAAATAACAATTCAGCCTTTGATCAAAGATCTCCAATGAGAGACTGCACACAATCTTCTACTGTACTGTATATAATTTGAACCCAATTTAAATGCAATGCATTACAGCAGACTTTTCTAGCTTGGAATATACTTCAGCATAGCACTGGGACTATAGTTTCTTGGTCTTTAACCATGTTGGCTTATTTTTTTTATTTTTAAAACATTAAAAATTAAATGTATTTTCAATCCATTTCACTGCAGAAATAACTGCTGGCCATAGAATTTTGTGGGAAAACCAGCTTTAAACCATTGTTTATCTGCTTTAATTATTTCTGAATATGCACTATTGCTAAATGATTTGCACTAGAATTGAATTATACCAGTTCAAAGCATCATACTCTTTGCATACTTCTACTGAGTAGAAGCAGCATAGTCATTCTAGGCAAGCGGTTCTCAACCTATGGGTCAGGACCCCCTTGGGGGTCGAACCACCCTTTTACAGGGGTTGCCTAAGACCATCAGAAAACACATATTTTTGATGGTCTTAGGAACCAAGACACCACTCCTCTATGGTTGGGGGTCATCACAACACGAGGAACTGTATTAAAGGGTCGCAGCATTGAGAAGGTTGAGAACCACTGTTTTAGGCAGAATTTTTTTTCCTATTTCCTGATAATGATGCCAATACTGGGGACAGTTAATGTGGTTTTATCCTTCCAAAATAATATTTAAAAATAGGTGTTTTTCCTGTTTTCTCTGTCTTGCTCTCTCTGTCTCCATCTCTCTGTCTCTTTGTCTCTCTCTCTCTGTCTCTGTGTGTGCGTGTGTGTGTGTTTGTGAGAGAGAGAGAGGGGGGGGGAGGGAGAGATAGAGATAGATAGATAGATAGATAGAGAGAGAGAGAGAGAGAGAGATTCATTTTCTAGGAAGCGTATGATAAATATTAAATCCCATTGTCTATGACATATTGAACCACTGTATCTGTGACATTAATGTATCTCCTAGGGCTCTCAGAAAAAAAAGAAAACTGTAATTCCCGATTGAAAGGCCTACCCTAACCTGATTTAACTAAGTTTTGTTTGTTTGTTTTAGGGAATTTTCCTCCTCATCTTAGAACACATTTTTTTTTCAATATTTTATCACTATAAAAGTGGCTCTGACATAGCTTTGTATATTGCAAGAGTCTGGGCGTGTTTTGATTTGATGCTGGGAGCTCTTCACTTGTATTTCTTTCTTAAGACAACATTTACTTGAATATTGGTTAAACTTGCAGTTAGATAAAACACACTAGGTGGTCATTACTTCTGTACTTTTCAGAAGCACAAAGCTCCCTTTGTTGGGAATCAGTATGCTGAAATGCTCAGATGCGTATCCAGATCTAAAAGGGCACTTTTACTGATATTGTGAAAAAATGAAGTATAAAGCATTGTGATTTTATTTCAACAAAACAGTCTAGACCTCTGTAAATCAGGCACAGCTATATTGCTCCTCAAATCTTTAGAAAGAAGTACAGTATGCCTTCATAACCACTGTTAATATACACAGAGAGAGGAAGATAAACAGGAGCAAATTTATTTTTCTCAGTGCATTTTGTGCACTAAATAATTTCCTTATCGCCTCCTCCCCCCATTTTTTTCCAGTATCAACTCAGCATGAAGTGAAATGTGTATACTGGCAGTTAAAGCATTTTAGCAACACTGCAGTGAGTAGCTTCTCATAGCACCACAGACTCTGTCTCAAAGTATTTAATATTTGTCTGTCTCCTGAAGTGTATTCAAGTTGACATTTTGCTTCCATTCACTGCTATCACATTTAACCTTCTCATTTTAATCTGGTATATCTCAGAACTTTGATGCAATGACTTATTTCTGTATTGCAGAAGAATGGAGCAGCATGAGAAGAAAATCTTTTATGTTAAAGTTCTCGGTTCCATAATGGCATAACTATTTATTATCATTCCTTGTCTCCCGAGAGTTCAGCACATTCTAACATTTGATGTCTAATCTCTCTGAGAATCTTCACTATTCTTTTAAAGAAAGAAACTTGCACATTTAGTAAATAACAGATACTTAAAACAGTCTTAAATGGTTTGGCCAATTTAATGTGTGAATCTTGTCCCAAAGACAGATTAATGGCCAACTAAATATTATTTTTGGATGAAGATTCAACATTTCAGCCTGATTGTCTCTTCACTCCTGTTCCTACAGTACACTTAATATAGCCAGTCACATCTTCTTGAAAATAGTTTTGGCAGAGGACAATGTACATTGCACAGTAGGTAAAAAAGTTGCTGTTTGGGAGAACAGAATCTCTATCCAGTTTTCTCTAATAAGTGCTTGGTATCCTATGAACACATGAGAACATTTGTAAGGCTTTGTGCTATCATTAGTAGAACAATATGGTGATTTGCATTCAAAGGGGAAAAAAACACTTTAGTGTGTACAAATAACTTGGCATATGCACAACCATACCTCCTCAGTTGCCGCACAACTTTGGACAAGGATATATTTGGTTTAAGAGGTTGCAGGCAGATGCCCCATGCTTTCTTAAGTGCCTTTGGTCCTTCAGATCAAATGAATTTCACAGTTCCTTTTCCTTACGGGTCAGATATGCAGCAATAGCCATAGCTACAAACTATCAGTGCTTGGAAAGGTTGTTTTGTGCTGCTTGGGTTTGACAGAAAATATTTAGCAGATAGTAGAGAAGGAATCTTGCTTCTTTTGGGAAAAAAATCATTCTTTCTTTCTAAACTTTTGCTCTAGGATGCTCCAAGGACTTACAGATTTCATGTTTCCATGACTGTGTGCTGCATAAAGTTAGCTTATTAATCAATGACACTATTTATAAGATCTGCTATTTTAATGAACTCTTATTTATTGTATGATTGCTGATTAATCTTTACATTTATCCCATGATGATCAATCATCCTCTTCACAGCCTGATTACATAACCCAATACATTACATTAATATCAGAAAAGCTGCCTGGTATCTTGTGGTTGCTTTATCTCCTCCTTCTGCATCACTTGTAGATCAGTTCCTAACAAAACTCCCTACTGCATAAAGCTTGATTGAACTGACACTATATGGACAACCTCTTTCAAATGTGTAGTTGAAAGGTTACCTTAGAGCTTGGAAGACTTAAACCTTTGACTTGGCAGCACTTTCTATTCAATATTACCAGCTGCTTGTCAGTCCTGGAGTATATCAGGGGCTCTTGGAATAGTTTTCTAACTGCATTTAAATTTGGGCGCCTTGGAGGCAAGACATTCTGGCCTTCTGTGCTCCTTCTCTCTCCCAGCTCTTGCCCCAGATATGCAAGACATTTAATTCACTGGTGCAGAGAATTGCAAGGCTCCCAATACTACTAATTAGAGAGGTTGTGTACCTGTAAAAAATCATTGCCAGTAATGACAATTATACTGACAGGAGAGAACCATGGAGATTCTGTCAATGCTAGTTTGTTACAATAATGATAAAGGAAGATTTTCACTTATGTAGCAAAAGAAATGGGTACTAGAAGCTCAAGAGGTTGGTTTCAGTCCAGTCCAGTGCAGGACCTATATATTCATCCAAACAACTGGAAAAGATCTGGCAATCCTACCTAATATACTCAAATCTGACATTACTTTATAAATTTCCGTTTCTGAAAACTATAAGTGCATAGTGTATATGCCAAGGGGAAGAAATTGACAAACTAATTTTGCTTCATTATCTCCACGTCAAAGGGAAAATGCTTCTTCAAATTAATGACTGTTGCATAAACTTCTGATCAAGACCCCAAAATTGAATCAAAGTAGATAAAGTTTTGGCAACTAAGGAT
Source organism: Natrix helvetica (assembly GCF_964273705.1). Taxonomy (NCBI): domain Eukaryota; kingdom Metazoa; phylum Chordata; class Lepidosauria; order Squamata; family Natricidae; genus Natrix; species Natrix helvetica. The sequence goes on along the minus strand of NC_138550.1, from coordinate 29,300,970 downwards.
CATACTTAATATTTTGTAAGGATGAATGACAGTATGAAAGAAGTTGGTCATATTAAATACATGGATGGGCCTGTTTTCTTTTTAAAATAAAGAAGCATCCATTTTACTACTTACACTACATTATGGATATATTTCAAATGCAAAATAGAAATAATTTGTGGTATAAATTTCAGCTATCATAAACAGGAACCCAAGAAAGGGGACTGTGAATTGGCTGTTTGTGCTTTAAAAATCAAACAATGGACAGTCTACTTTACTACCTACTTGAAAAGTGTAAATAATATCCTTCTCATGTATATAAAAAAGAGATGCTAGCATAGAAGGGACTTTGGAAGTCTTCTAGTCCAACCTCCTGCTCGAACAGAAGACCTTAGACAATTTCAGATAAATGAATGTCCAGTCTCTTTTTGAAAACTTTCAGTAGGGGATTATCCACTTCTGAAGGCAAACTGTTCCATTGGTTGCTTGCTCTCACCGTTAGGAAATTTCTCCTTAGTTCTAGGTTGCTTCTTTCCTTGGTTAGTTTCCATCCGTGGAAACTAAATCCATGAAGTCCAGCCTTGGTTAGTTTCCATCCATTGTTTCTCGGCTTGCCTTTTGGTGCATGTGAATGTGGAAAGAAGTATATGGTATATTTACTTAGTAGATGAATAATTGTAAATCCACACCTTCAACCTAGACCAGTGGTCGGCAAGCCGCGGCTTGTGAGCCACACGCGGCTCTTTACACATTTTAATGTGGCTCTTCTGTGTGCCGGGCACACGCTCCCCTCCCTCCTCTCGGGCACTTCAAAACAAGCGCCCCTTTACCTTTTTTTGACCCACAATGATTAGGGAGGATCCTGAAGTCGGGCAGGGACGAGAAGCTTCCCCCCGCCCCCTCCCAGCAAAAATCTAACCGGGGAGCCGGGCGGGCAGTAGCAAATTAGCCGATCACACCGCGTGATCAGCTAATTTGCTACTGCCCGCCGGCTCCCTGATAAGATTTTTGCGGGGGGGTGGAGAAGCTCCTTGGCCTCTGTCTCTTTTTCTCCCTCCTCGCTTCCTGGGGCTCCACCAATGGGGGAGCAAGGCCCGCCCAGTGCCAGGCTTTGGGCTAACACAGAGGTCTGCAAAGTTGGCTGTTTTAAGACTGGTAGACTTCAATTCTCAGAATTCTGGGAGTTGAAGTCCACCAGTCTTAAGAGCCAATTTTGCAGATCCCTGGGCTAATATGATTGATGCCCTTGGTGGACTTCAATCCTCAGAATTCTGGGAGTTGAAGTCCACAAGTCTTCAAGCTGTCAGGTTTGAAGACCCTGGGTTTTTTTTCTAAAGGGTTGGGGGTGCGAGGGTCTTGCAACTTGACAGCTTTAAAACTTGCGTGCTTCAAATGCCAGAGTTTATTGAAACAAAAACAGTGTACCATCCTATGTATTTTCGGTTTTAAAAATGTGGCTCTCAAAATAAATTTCAATCGTGGTTTTGGCAAGATTTGGCTCAGTTGAAAAAAAAGGTTGCCCACCACTGACCTAGACCTTTGAAATATCACAGAATATATCACAGAAATAATAGCTGCAGAAACATTCGAGCATCCTCATAATGTGTGGATGTCCCTTTCATCTTGTGGGAACTCTGCTTGGAAACAGCAGTGAGAATGTATGTGTTCATTAATAATATATAGCACCTGCTAGAATATCCAACATAGCCATATGAAAATAACAGTAATGAGGACAAGTTTTAAATCACTTCAGTGATAGCTATGAAAGCTAAGTAATAAAGGACTGTACCCAGTAGCAGGGAAATTTCTTAAACCTCTGCTCTGGATGAGAATACTTATTTCGTATTCTATCATATTATTTCCCTAATATAAATATGGGGACCCTTTTGGTTTGGAACTTAAGAAAGACAACACATTTTTGTCCTTTTCAGAGCTCATGCTGAACAATCATGTTCCTGAAATCTAGTGCCAGAAAATGGAAATTTAGCTGCAATGTGTTTTTTGCCCCCCACCCCAATAATAATTATTTTTTAAAAAGTTGTGTGGAATCTCTGCTAAGCTTAAAACACTTATTTACTTATTCTCATTTATTTCAAAAAGACAACTCTAAAATCTTTCAAAAGGAACAAATATTTTCTTCCAACCCTCTGATGACTTGCCCCTGGCTTCTTTTTGAAGGTATTTCTTTAAAAATATCACCTTAATACTGTAAAAAGCTTGCCCACGCTAAAAGCTGTATGATAATGAGAAGTTCAGCATGAATAAATTTCCTGATTACTATAGTCTCTATGATATATAAAACTTCCCATTTTCCTATTTGCATACGGAGGATAGATGGCTCTGTGTTGTGTTGTGAAAGGCAGGGACAACCCTACAGCATAGTTAAATCATATTCGGGCAAAATACTTTCCATTTCTGCCTGTCTCTGCAGCCTCTCTATCCTTCCTTGGCAGTAGTGTTCAGTTGTGTCATTCCAATAGTTTTATACATACTTTCTCAGGATACAGTGCCAGAAATCACAAGAATTAAGAATGGATAGAAAACAATGACAGGAAAGGTACTTTTATATCACACTGATGCAACCCGAGGAACCAATTTGCTTCTGAATGCCTTGGTGTTGCTCCACCCAACCCTTTTGTAACCTATTGCTACGTTATAACTTTTAATCTTACACAAGAAGGATATCATTCAAAAAATGCCTTAGCGACTTTCATATTGATTATATCTAATTTTAATTTAACCAAAACTTATATCAAGTTACAAATCAAACATTCATTTTAATCCTTTCCTGCTTGCTTTTTTTTTTTGAACTATGATAAATGTACCGTATTTTTCAAAATATAAGACACACCTTTTCCCCCTCAAACAAGAGGCTGAAAATCTGGGTGCATCTTATACTTATATGAAGTTACAAATCAAACATTCATTTTAATCCTTTCCTGCTTGCTTTTTTTTTTTTTGAACTATGATAAATGTACCGTATTTTTCGAAATATAAGACGCACCTTTTTCCCCTCAAAAAAGAGGCTGAAAATCTGGGTGCATCTTATACACTGAATACAGCATTCTTTGCCTCCCAAAACCCCACCCCCTTCACCAAAGTGGCCATGCATAGCCTTCAGGAGGCTTTCAGAATGCTCCTGGGGACTGGGGAGGGCATAAATGAGCAAAAAAATGGGCCTCCAGCCTCCAAGAGCACTCTATGAGCCTCCTAAAGGTATTCATGCTCTTCTTTTAAAAAACGGGCCCGTTTTCATGAAAGATGGGCCGTTTGGCGGAGGTCTGCAGAGTGCAAAAACTTTTTTTTTAATTTGTCTCTTCAAAAGCTTGGTGCATCTTATACCTGAAAAATACGGTAACCACTCAGATGCCAAATATAGCCCTAGACGAGGCATGAAATGCTCTAATCTTCACCACTGGTTCGGAACCAATAGCACTTTTGTGCGGGGCTACTGCAAATGCGCAGAACATCCATGATGACGTCTGGGTGGGTGGGCAGAGCCTCCCGCTGCCACCACTACCAATTCGCCTGAACCAGGATGAACCTGTAGAATACCACCTCTACTGTAGCCCTGGAAGATATCAAGAGTCATACATTCAATATTGTTGCCATAGCTATAGAATTGGCGGAAGAAATGGTGATAGGGAAAAAGGCGGAAGGCATAACTGTATTTTTTTCCCTTTTTTAATGTTTTGTTTTCTCTACTTTTTAATTTCTATCTTGCTTCTTATTTTTTTTTCCATATTTTATTAGACCATGTGGTATAAATTCTGTAAATTGCAACTGCCTTCCAGCCTTCTGGGTGTTGAACATGGCCACTTGGCTTTGTACTATTGTCTCTGAAAGGGACATGAATAAATATGATTGAAATCAGGTATAAGAACACGAAGCCTCTGACAGAGAGTTTGCTACAATTTTATACATAAATGCTTAACTCTACCACTCCAAAATTTTATAAAACTACTCTGTTGCTGAGTGGAAGGCTGGTAACATTTACTGTATTCCTCAGGCTATAAATTACCTGCTCCTGTTAAGATGATAAGATACAGTGGTTTTAATGGGATTGCAAAAGCCTCAAACTCAGAAAAAAGGATGGTGGTTTGCAAAGTATTTACATTCCTTCTTTATTGGTACAAATGGTCACCACCATTCCCCTGCACCAACAGACACTTCACAAGGAGACCAGGGAATTCCTGTTCTGATAAACTTAGATTATAAATAGGGTGATAAATGAAAACTATCCAATAGCCAACATTTATGTAGCCTAGCATTCCATTTTACCTTTCAATCGCCCACATTAAATATGGTTAATAAGAATCTGTGAGAATCTAATTTACAGATGTTGCTGCAGGGTGAGGTAGAATGGAAGACTGTTTCCCATGTAGCATGTCACGTGTTTGGGTTTAGGCTGATAAACTGAGTGAAATGAAGATTGAGTGGAACTCCCTATGGAATATTTGCCTCACATGCCCATACAGCTTCCTATAAAGATGAAAAAAACATATCTTTCCCATTTTCATTATTCACAATTTAAGAAAGGAAGTTACTTAGTTAGAAAGGTGTTGGTTTTGTACTATTATCTCTGAAAGGGACATGAATAAACATGATTGAAATCAGGTATAATAACACGAAGCCTATGACAGAGAGTTTGCTACAATTTTATACACCAATGCTTAACTCTATCACTCCAAAATTACATATGTCATGTAACTAATTCTGTGAAGCATCATAGCAGAAAACATTGCTGATATGTGAAGACAAATTTAAGAATGCCCTTTACTCAGAAGTGTTCACTAATATGACACCCTGGTTGAAGTAACTCACTACAAATATAACAATACTCTTGGGAGAAAATTTTCGAAAGAACAGTGAGAGGTTTATTATTATTATTATTATGCAACCTTAACTATTTTTTATTAGAGTTTTTTTTTCTTATTTCTTATCAGAGTTTTTTAAAAGGGACAAGAGCCACGGTGGCGCAGTGGTTAGAGTGCAGCACTGCAGGCTGCTTCTGCTGCCTGCCGGCTGCCTGCAATTTGGCAGTTCAAATCTCACCAGGCTCAAGGTTGACTCAAGCTTCCATCCTTCTGAGGTGTCTAAAGCGAGGCCCCAGATTGTTGGGGGCAATATGCTGACTCTGTAAACTGTTTAAAGAGGGCTTTAAAAGCACCGTAAAGCAGTATAGAAGTCTAAGTGCTATTGCTATTACTAAGTTGCTAAAATACTCTAGAAATCCAAATTCACTTCTATGCAGCCATTCTAGGCTTGGACTGATGGAGACATTGCCCAAGGGAATACACTTACTAATGCATGACAAACTGAATGAGTTTCACCATGTTTCAGAGGTTCTTTGTATCATCTTTGCCAACAGAAAGAATACCTATTTGTACTTCTGGCACTTCAGGTTCTAAAGGTCACTGTTTCCAAACTAGAGATCTGCAAAGATTTGACTGAATGTTGAATTATATTTGCAAGCAATCTCTATATTCAAAACAGTTTTACTCCTTGAAACAGACATGAGTCAGTCTAAATCATTAAATCTCTGAATCAATTTGATAATTGATAATTTATCCAAGATTTCTCTGTACTTTTAAGAGTTTTTGAAAAAATAAATCATCTTGATTTGACCTTCGAAATAAAAATGTCAAATTGAAAATTCAGATCAAATAGGAGATGATCTAGATACATATATTTTCAGTTAGCATGGGAACATCAGAATAAGGTGAAAGTTAATTTGTTCCAGATTTTGGATGATATCAGATATGAAGGTCTCACCCCTTCCTTCTTTGATGTTCCCACCATTCAATATTCAAAACTAATATCTCAGAGGTGAAAACTCAGTTTTAATTAATTTAAAAAACTGCCAATAAACTTAATCATCACAGATTTGTGTAACAAAACTATATAATCTATTAAGTTAATGACCATGGCAATTCTGTATGTGAACTATATTCTATGACTTCTGACTCAATCAACTCCTATCATTTCTGATTTTCAATTTTAATGTTTTGAGGAAAGCAGAGAGAAAAATCAAATATTTCACCAATCGCAATCTATCATTTTTACACGATATAAATCTTGATTTCTTTCTCTCTCTCTTATCATTACCTTTCTACCTTCAACATCCAATAGTATAGTCTTGAAGGAATACAGCTGGGTTGCAATAGAGAACACATATGCATGAGACATACACCAAGCCAATTTATTTTTAATTTATTTTTATTTTTTTATGAAATATTTCAAGATAGAAGTGAGATTGTACATGCGGACTGTAAATTTCTAGCCATCTTACAATTTCACAGATCTCACAGTGGTTTATTTTCTTCATATTCTATCATTAAATACAGATCTGAATACAGCTAGAGTTTATAAAAGATAATAGAGAAATATACTGATGGTTTTTAAATCCACATACAATTTTATTCTGCATTTTTGTTTCTAAATATGATTATTTTCTTTCTCAACAAGTAGATATATAGTCAGATTTGACAAGATAGCAACAGCTAGTGGAAATCTGTCTTAATTATAGTTATTCTGAAAAATTGTTATATCAAGGGTAAAATTCTGAACTATTAGGAAAGTGCAGATCAACTTCGTGTGCCCTTGAATTTGCATAGATCAAAAATTTTCATAGTTCCATTAATACATCATTGGGTATTAGGGCCAATTCTCAAGTTTCTGGGTGTTTTAGTGTCTCACATACTAGCAGAGTTTTCTCACTCCATACTCCAAAAGAGGTCCTAACTGCAAACTTAAATAGACTCAGTCCTTATAATGAAACTTTAATTCAATTATTCAGCATCTTACAGATATAATTATGTGTTGTCAAATAATCAGTCAAGAAAACAGTGGGAAAATATTTCTATTTGTCTATGGAGACTCTCAATCATCCAGATGATGGTTGACTCCAAAGGTGTCTTCTTTTTTTTTTCCAATAGGCAACTGGACTTACTATGTTTGTTTGTTTTTCTTGAAAAAGTTTTGCTTCTCATCCAAGAAGAATCCTCAGTTGTGACTGAATACTCAGTCATCCAATCAGATCTGAGGATGCTTTGATGGGAAGCAAAACATTTTCTTTTTAAGGGGAAAAACATTTTTAGGATATTTCCATTTGGTAAAATGCCAGGAACATTACAATTTCATGATATATGAGTTTTCCAACGTTAAATATGGAAGAGTCTCCTCAGACACCTTTAATATTGTTTTTTCCAAAATTATTTTCCAATCTTGCAAGTAATTTATTTTCTGTCATTATGGATTTTTTGTCCCAGGTAAGGAGGAACACAAATCAGACATTGTTCTTTCAGTTGTTCACGGCTCCGTGCATATTTTAGAACAATATTCAATTGTTCATAGTAGTAATGGAATTCTCTTCCATTAATCCAAAACAATCTCCTGTAAACAAGCTGCCAACTAGATTTATCAGCAAAATCCCCAAATTACAGGCATATGATGGAAATTTTAGGAGTCTCTGTCCCAAAAGTCTGGAGTATACTAGATAGAAAAGTTTTATATTGGAGTTGTGGATCTGTTCAATTCATTAATTAAAAGGTTGCAATTGCTGGACAGTTGCAATGTGTGAAAATGGCAGAACCATTAATTGCATTATAGTGCATATATTCATTTCTTGTCATGTGCATTAGTGTATCAACTTATAACTCAATTTCTCATTAAAAACATAAACAAAATACTGCATTCAGTTTTGGTCGCCACGATGTAGAAAAAATGTGGAGACTCTAGAAAGAGTGCAGAGAAGAGCAACAAAGATGATTAGGGGACTGGAGACTAAAACATATGAAGAACGGTTGCAGGAACTGGGCATGTTTAGCTTAAGAGAAAGAAGGACTAGGGGAGACATGATAGCAGTGTTCCAATATCTCAGGGGTTGCCACAAAGAAGAGAGAGTCAAGCTATTCTGCAAAGCACCTGAGGGTAGAACAAGAAGCAATGGGTGGAAACTAATCAAGGAGAGAAGCAACTTAGAACTGAGGAGAAACTTCCTGACAGTTAGAACGATTAATCAGTGGAACAGCTTGCCTCCAGAGGTTGTGAATGCCCCAACACTGGAAGTCTTTAAGAAGATGTTGGATAGCCATTTTTCTGAAACATTATAGGGTTTCCTGCCTAGGCAGGGGGTTGGACTAGAAGATCTCCAAGGTCCCTTCCAACTCTACTATTGTATTGTAAAAAAAACCAAGCAAGAGAAATAAAAACTTCAATAAAATAAAACTTCAAATAAAAGTCTTATTTTAGAAACGGAGAAGATATCCTTTAATCTGAAGAGTTATTATTTCTAAAGAAAAATCTTAAGTGCAATTCACAAAAGGTATGTAACAGATATTCTTCAAATGATGCAGCACCAACCTATTTTCAAAACAAATAAATTCTCACCTTTTAATCAGGGGCATGAATATACATGTGAACTCAGATATTACATATTGCTATGATTGTTAAATACGTTGAATTACATACTTTGCTGCAGCTCCCGAGACTTGCACAAATCTTCTCAATCTTTTTCTCCACCCTTTCTGGGACAGTTATGTGACTGCTCTTTAAAAAGTCTGATGTGGCTGAAGGCATGCTAGATTTCAAAAAGTAAACAAAAAGGACCCAAAGACGCTTTTTCAAAAGGCAACTGGACTTTCTTTGTTTTTGCCTGAAGACTTTTCATTTCTCATCCAAGAAGCTTCTTTGGTTTTGAAGAAGCTTCTTGGATGAAAAGCAAAATGTCTTCAAGCCAAAATAAGAAAGTCCAGTTGCCTTTCGAAAAAGCACCTTTGGGAGAACCAGGATCTGAATGTTTGAGAATCTCCACAGATATAAAGAAAAAAAGCATCATTTCAACCCATTCCGCCCCAAAATTCCAATCTGAAAAACAATCTTGTAATAATTGAAAGAAAATGGTATAATAGATTGGAAATCTGCTTATAAATACAGACAGCTGCATTGAGCAAAACTACCCTGCTAAACTTATTTCTACTTTCAGATAAAATTTGGGAAAGACTGCTGATGGGGAGGCTGGAATGCTATTACAAGTCAATATAAACTGGTCTAGATCAGTGATTTGATTCTGATAGAAAACCTTCCATCACTGTAAATTTGCAGAATTGCTCAGCTATTTTCATACAAATGAGTGATCACAGTTGATGGTATGAGTTTCTCATGCTCACTATCTGTCATGTCTCATTCTTCTGTCTTGGTGCTATGTAGCAAAATATTGGAGAATGGCATGAATTGTGGGAGGAATAATTCCTTATGAGAAGAAGCTACTCTGCAGGGAGTAGAAAGCAGGAAATAGAAAGCAGGAAGAAAGGAGTTTAAACCAATCATGCAACAACCTCCACATCTTTCTGTGATTAATTCTGCCTTGTATTCAAAACCTTCTGAAGACTGAAATTGATTTATTAAGGAAGAAAAGATTGTACCCCAATTAGCTTTCCTGAATAGAGAAGGACAGTATAAGAATGCAAGAGACATTGGAGATTTAACTGCTCAATAAATTGAGAATGTTAGGTAAAGCGAGTTGTGTGAACAGAAAAAGGAAAGTAAAAATGTCTGTGAGGTCAGATAGCTGAACAGAGACTTACATCCTTGACAAGGATTTTCAAGATAATAATACAACTGTGTATATGTATTCTTGATGTATTGAATGCATTCTTCATGAATGTATTCTATTTTAGTTTTCTTTATGTACACTAAGAGCATATGCACCAAAGACAAATTCCTTGTGTGTCCAATCACACTTGGCCAATAAAGAATTATATTCTGTTCTGTTCTGTTCTTTATATGTGTGTAGATGTACATTTGTGTGTATGAAGATAAAAAAATAAGATACCAACACAACCATCACTGCCTATAGACACAAACAAAAGTCTGTCAGGAATGCCTTGTTAGGATGGTTTATATTAATTCATTGTCTCAATTTAAGTGGTCTTTATGCATGATTCAATCTGTGAATTTCAATGGAATCTTTAAATCTGTGAGAGATTTTTCTCTTCTCTGGGGGAGCTTCACTAAGCTAAGCACTTAGATTTTACAGCTCCACAGGTATCACACCAATCTGGCAATTCCTTTTGTGACAGTTACTAGAACCACAGATTTATGCCTTGTGTGCTTTATTTTCATTCATTTATTTATTTCATTATTCCTCACCCTTCTGAAGCAAGAGTCTGAATCATACTCAAATCTTTGTGAGTTGTTGTGCTTTTTTAATCACTTTTCAGAAACAAGGTACATTAAGTAAGACATGGTTGGTTGGTTTCCATGGCAACAAGATCAGGCCCAGTTTGGAGAATAAGACAAAAAGAAAAGATAGAACAGGAAGAGGATTTGCATTCATTGTAAGATCTCTGTATGACTTCCCAGTGATTCTGTGCTATTTGGGGGTAACATTTGGGTACATTGTGTGGAAAGAAATCTTATTAGTAGATGGCAAAATATTTAGCAGAAGAAAAAGAGGTGAATTATTGTGACTTTCTGGTTGGCACTGGGTGTGGGAAATCTAAAAGAAGTGGAAAAAGTCCTGATAGCTATGTGTAAGCACAGACCAGTAATTCTGGGTAGAGATGGCTTAAGGTAAGCAAAAATTCTGAATGAACTAAGGATAGAGCAGAAGGCTAAGAATAATAAAAATGACCTCTTTAGACATGGTTCAAAATAAAATAAGAAAACAATCAGTGTACCAACTGCTTAATAAAGGTAAAAGCAGAACAATGCAATGCCTATTTTGCTACAGTGTTTTCTAACAAACAGGTATGTGAAAAGTGAGCAGGTAAAAGTGAAAATTGGAAGATTAAGACTGTAATAATAACAAATGGGTTATTATTGGACTAAATATATAACGACACCTAACAGCTATCATGTTTTAGCAAAAATAAACTTTATATACTGTACCCATTTAGAAAATGCTTACAATCAGCAAAATAAAATGCCATCCTAAAATGATTTGTTCATTTGAAAACATGGAAGACATCATGACAGCATTAATAGATCAAATATGATCATGACAATTGTATGACACATGGGTACAAAACAGTTGAAAGGACATGAGACATGAGAACCAATAACATTGGCTAAACTGTCCATTTTCATGGGGGAAAATAGTGTCAAAAATCTCTATTTGAAAATAATGCTTTTGAGATTAGAAAATAATGATAATATCTTTATCATTATTTAGATTTAAAATGGCAATATAGCCATTTCGACAAACAGAAGATTGTCATTCAAAATGTAATACATTGAACTGTTTCCTGCTATAAATAGGCAAGTGGGCTAGTTAATTCAGTTATTCATTTCTCTTCATTCATTTCTTTTATCCAACAGTATAAGGTAGCTCCAATCATCTCCCTCTTTTCATTTCAGTGGGTGATGAGTGTGGCCTTAACCCTATTAAGTAAAGGAGTAAAACATCTAATAGACTCTGTTAGTTTATTCATTTTAGTACAAACAATTAGGCAGGAAATTTAAGATTATAGGTCTGACTTCCCTTACATGTATAAATAGTAATTTAAGTAAGCTAAGAAATATAATTCATATCTTGGTGGTATAACTGATGCATATGGAAAAAGTGAGGGAGTGTATGACTGAAAAAAAAAAGATTTGCAAATAAAACTGAACAATTATGTTGCATTTGCTGCTCTGAGTAGACTTTATATCTGTACTTTCCCTCATACTAACTTATATATACAGACTACCAAGTGGGAGAATATGAGAACACATTTCCAGTAGCACTAATTAGGACACAGATATTTTCCCATTTTTCTTACTAAGAAGGCAGTTTATTTTAGCTGACCAGCTGTGAATATTTTTAAGCATTGTGCTGGAATTGAGAAATAGACCAAAGAGGCAATTTTATTGGAATTCTGAATCAATAAACCTATGCAACTGTTCTTAAAACATTATGTTGCCTTATGTGGTTAGTATGCTTGCTAAGGAAGAAATATCCTAAATAGGCTGAAGACATCCATAATTTGATGAGTTTAAGTCTCAGGGCAAGATGAAATGCATCTTAGGCACTAAAGAAGATAGATTTGATCTAGTCAAATCTTTATGAATTATTTTTGAGAAATTTTGGAAAGAGTGATGGGTGAGAAGGTAGAAGAACAAGTAATTTTCCTCCTCAAAAACAAGGAACATCAAGTTGTAGACAATTTATCTTTGTATAGATTATATAGATTGATCAGTTTGCCACCCAAACCTGGAGAAATTCTAAAGTACACCATTAGAAAGATCAGTCTATAGGCACCTTGAAAATAGTTCACTAACTACCAGAAATCATCAAATGTTACAAGGGTCAGTGTTGCTTGTTTTTTTTTGATTGAATAACTTCATTCACACAGTGTGGGGATACCTAGGATGTGATATATCTTGATTTCAGCAATGTTTGACATTGTAACATACTGATTAGCAAGCTAATGTAAATGATAGAAAGCATAGCAATTAACTGAAAAAAATACCTGCATTGAAAATTAGACTCAAGAGCTGCTTATCAATGCTCATTAAATGGTGAAAGAGCTATTGAATCAGTCATAGACCCTCTGTTTTTCAATTCTATTGATGATTGAGTGAAGAGGCAGAAGGAATAAGAAACAAATTGGCAGGTAAAATTGGATGAGATATCTAATACCCGCAAAGAAAAAATCTCACCAAAAAATAAATAAACTATCAACCTAAAAATAATATTGAGGAAAGTGTTGTCCTTCAGTATTATCCATATAATCAGTAGACTCTGGAGAGAGTGCAGACAACAGCAACAAAGATGATTAGGGACTGGAGACTAAAACATATGAAGAACGGTTGCAAGAACTGGGTATGTTTAGTTTAAGAGAAAGAAGGACTAGGGGAGATATGAGAGCAGTGTTCCAATATCTCAGGGGTTGCCACAAAGAAGAGGGAACCAAACTATTCTCCAAGGCATCTGAGGGTAGAACAAGAAGCAATGGGTGGAAACCAATCAAGGAGAGAAAAAACATAGAACTGAGGAGAAATTTCCTGACAGTTAGAACAATTAATCAGTGGAACAGCTTGCCTCCAGAAGTTGTGAATGCCCAACACTGGAAGTCTTTAAGAAGATGTTGGATAGCCATCTGTCTGAAACGGTATAGGGTTTCCTGCCTAGGCAGGGGGTTGGACTAGAAGACCTCCAAGACCTTCCAACTCTACTATTGTATAAGTGATTGTATAAGTGTATAAGTATTACTCAACTGATTATCTAATGAAATAGTCAGTATCCTTCACTGGATGTATTCAAGAAAAAGATAGGGATTAATTTAATAAGAAGGATTTGTTGGCCTATATGACCCTTATTGTTCCTATGATTTTGCGATCCCATGACTGAAAATGAACAATTCCTGGAAACAGAAAGAGGCTTGTGAATTTTTCCTGTGCTTTATCATTTTAGAATATTACAGTAGAGAAAAAATATCAAATACTGATGATTCCAGTGCTATCATCCAAAACTAATGTAGAAAACTGGACTTAATATTTTTTTTATTTTCTTAAGGTGGAGTTAGTGGAGTACACAAAGAACTCCATGCCTAGGAAAATTATGTATTATTATAGCAATGATAATATACCTCATACTGATTGTATGATATCATCTTGACTTAATGTTAATAATACATTTTATGTGGAACAACCTCTGTAAGTTATTGGAAATTTCACCTTTGACTGTTTCTCCAGTTTTTATTAGTGACTTCCATGTAGGATCCACATAAAATACAGCTTTGTATCTGAAAGACTGTCTCATATTAATCTTTTCATTGTTAAAGCATTATAGGATTGTTTGGGGTGCCATAATTTAAATAACTGGACTAATGTTTAAGTAGAAATAACTCAACTGTGGACATTATAGCATTATAGCAGTTGCATTCTCCCCAAATGCTAATGGTGTACTAATTTAATTGTATCATACTGCATATCTGCTTTGTTATTTACTCTATGTATATGTGTCTATGTGTTTAATAATTTGATTTACTGTTAATTGTTGAGAGGATTAAAATGAAGAGAACTTTTTTAGGTGGATAAATGGGCGTATTTGAAAAATCTGCATAGTGTTGAACATTTTGGAAGCTTCCCTCTCCAAAAGATGACCGTTCAGCAGTATTAGCTTCCATTTTCATCTGAACTGGTGAACAGAAGGACTATCTTAAAATTAAAAAACAAAACAAAAAGGAGATCTTAACCAGTGTGGGAGGAGAGGCTGTCATCTTAAATATGCCTTAGAAGAATGATTTTCTCTCTCTCTCTCCCTCAATTTCTCTCATGCCCGAAGAGAAATTCTTTGACCAGTGAAAGAAACTTAGAAGGTAACACCAGAAAGGGATGTCATATATGCCAGTGGGAAAAGTGATGGCATATCTTTAACCAGTTTGTGGTATAGTAATCAAAGACTGCATTTAGCAAAGAAAGTTCTAGCAAGAAACTAGAGACAATTTCTGCACAGCAAAGAAAAATAATAAGTGACCAGATAACAGGATGGGGTTGTGTATATTTTTCTCTATGTGGGTTTGTCTCTCACTTTCTGTGTGTGTGAGAGAGCGAGAGAGGGAGAGAGGGAGAGAGAGGAAAAGAGAGGGAGGGGGGAGAGAGATGTTTGGGATCAGGTCTCATTTTAAATGAACCACCTTGCCTTGTACTTCCCAAGATAATCTGTAAGATCCAAATACAGTTATTTCTTTTCTTACCAGTAAATGCACCTATTTTTGATACTTTCTGCTCAAACACACAAGCCATAATATATTCAAAGTACAGTAAATTAATAATCTTTGTAAAAAATACTTTATCGTGTCATATAAATGAATTTCTTTTTTGAAAAAAGGTGTCCAGGAAAGAAAAGCTCAACTAGCCCATAATTATAGAGAAGAGGCGTAGAATTTATGAGTCTAAATCAGTGGTTCCCAAAGTTTTTCAGTCCACCTCCCCCTTGGTGCTACAAACTGATCCTCAGTGTCCCCCACCCAATGGTGGAATGCAATTTTTTTTACTACTGGTTCTGTAGGCGTGGCTTGGTGGGCGTGGCTGGGGAGGGTCATGTGACTGGGCGGTTTGCACAACAGAAGGAAGATAGTAACAGTAAAATTCAAAAATGTAACAATTAATTGCACATTTATTCAAAATCCAATTTAAACACCTTTTTAGTTAATGTTAATTCAACAAAATTGTTGAACATGATCCAGTGATACCAGGTTTTCAAAGTCTGATAGTCATTTATCAAGAACCTTAGTAATTAGTAACTTAGTAAAATCAGTAAATTTAGTAACTACTTCACTGTTCAGTACATTCTTAATGTGATAGATGGGCTTGATGAAGAGATACCAGTTTCCCAATGTCTGGTTTTAAGTCACTTAGCAGAGTACAATGTTTCCTAACCTTGGCAACTTGAAGATGTCTGGACTTCAACTCCCAGAATTCACCAGCCAGAATTCACCAGCCAGGGTATCAGAGGAGCCTTTTTGGTGGCATTAACTCCTGGCTCTAGTTTCCAGTAGTTTTCGGTAATGGTTTGTCTTAAAAGACAATTAAAAAGAGCAGCCCATTTCCTACCAGTTTGCCCCTGGAGTTCATGCAAAACTTGTTCCGCCGTCGCCCACGTTGAAATTCCCTTTGGCCATTGCCCCGCTGAAGGGTCCCACCCAAGGAACACCACCCACCAACCCCTTTTTTGTGTCACCGGAGGATTTTAGTTGCCACATGCACATATGAGGATCCCCAGATCCCGGGATCGCCCTTCGCATGCCCGCAGAAAAGAGGGCTCCCTGCCTGCAGAATGCAGTACTGCTGCCCTTGGCGCACAGCGCGTGGATCGACGGAGCACATGCCGACTGACTGGCTACCCTGAGGAATGTGCGGTATGCAAGAGGCCAGAAGCAACCATTCGACAGGGTGGGGGAGGACGGGAGCGGCCCATGTCTGCTCAGGGAGCACGCAAGTTTCGAGCCTTGGTGCTCAGTCTGGAGAGGGGAGCAAAAAAGCCCTGAGCGGCATGCGCCTAGCCACCGCGTGGGAGTGGCTCGGTGTCTTCCGATTTAGTTGTTTAGACTCCCACCCTCCTCTGTTCAGTTGCACGCTCTCTGTATGTTTTTTCTCTCTCTCTCTCTTTCTCTCTTTCTCTTTTGCTGGGTGGTGGTTGAGGCAGCTGGTAGTTAGGATTTCTTCTGCTGCTGCTTATGTCACCGTGGCAGACAGCAGCAGCAGCAACAAGAAGCAGCAGTGGTAGTATCAAGTACATCAATGAAGAAGGGGCATTTAATGCAGGCTGGCCAGCTGAAGCTGTAGGCTCAGCATGGCTCCTTCTCCGCTGCCTGCCCCCCCTTGCCTCTTAGTGCCTCTCTGCTGCCCCCTTGCCTCTTAGCACCCCCATAAGTCATCCCACTGACCCCCAGAGGGCAGTACCACCCACTTTGGGAACCACTGGTCTAAAATATGAGCATATTCCAATCTTCATGGAATCCTAACTTCCAATTATTATTATTTTTACTTTGCTTCAATGAGCCAGTTGTGCTAATTACACTGCAAGTAGATATTTCTCTTTGAAAGACACATAATGCAGAAAGTACCAAGAGGCCTGAGATAAACCAATACTGCACAAATGAAGTAATACTGGGAAAATATCTAGTTTTTGAGATCTGGCTATACATTGTCACTGCACTATAATCCTTGTATCCTTGTAACTAAATTTCATATTTAGTTAGGTTAGTCTAGTCTAGTCTAATCTAGGACATAATAGTTAAAAGGGATCTTGGAAATCTTCTAGTCCAACCCTCTGCTCAAACTGGAGACTTTATATCATTTCAGTCAAATAGCTGTCCAATCTCTTTTTAAAAATTCCCGGTGATGAAGCACCCATATCTTGTGGAGGCAAGTCATTCCCTTAATTAATTGTTCTCACTGTTAGAAAAGTTATCCTTAGTTTTCTTTTATTAGTTTCCATCCATTGCTTCATGTCCTGCTTTCAAGTGATTTGGAGAATAGGTTGATCCTCTCTTCCTTGTGACAGTCTGTTAGATACTGGAAGACTGCTATCATGTCATCCTTAATCCTGCAACCATTCTTCATATGTTTTAGCCTCTAGTCGCCTAATCATTTTTTTTGTTGCTCTTCTCTGCACTATTTCTGGAGGCTGAACATCTTTTTTGTATTGTGGTAACCAAAACTGGATAGAGTACGTGATCTTATGAAGGCATTATAAAGTGACATTATAAAATAATATATGAAGGAACAGCTGAGAATGGAGAATGTCTGCAGTGTATGTATATGTGAATAAATTCCCAGTGATCTTATTAAAATAACTTTTTGTCTTAGAATTGATTGTTACATTGATATTACCAGCTCATCTGGTAATAGTTAATAATTTATCTGGAATAAAATATATCAGTGGTCTCTACAATTAACAACAAAGTTGCCAAAATGATGAAATGAACAGAACGATATAACCACATAATTGTTATGATTATGGACATTGATTAGGACAGTGATGGTGAACATTTTAGACACCAAAGTGCCCAAACTGTGCACGTGCATTTCCATACTGAAAGGTGTGAATGCATGCATGTGTGGACATATATGTGTAATGCATGGACATGTGCGGACATGCACGGACATGCACACATGTGCAGCAGAGACCCGAAGTCCAACGGGAGGCGGGGCATCCCAACACTGGCAGCATGGCAAGAGGTAAGAGGGAAACAAAAGCTCATGAAAGAAATGCCACTGAGATCTGACCTGGGGCGACAGTGCATGTGCCAGAAGAGATGGCTTTGCATGCCACCCTGGCACGCATGCCATAGGTTTGCCATCACAGCATTAGGATGTGTGAGGCAAGTAGTTAAATTGTACTATTTGTGTTATTATTATATCACATTCTGGTTATTATTTGCTCTCTTCTTCTCTCTTGTAATAGTTTCACCATCACCAACTTGAATGCTTCCAAACTAAAATGAATATTTTTATGAGCCCATGCAGTATTGAGTGAAATCAGGAAAAATCATAGTTCCTCCAAGAAGTTGTCAACATATACAACAATGGTCTCTATACTGCATTCAACTTCTCTCCTACTTCAGATCAAAAGCTGCATATCAGTGGCAATGTATCTTCATGAAGTTATTAATAAGTCTTGTCAGTTGGCAGTGTTCTTAAAAAGAGTTCATTTTATCATTACAAATACACTGACAAAATTTGACTATTGCTTAGAGCTTCTTGTACTTCCTCTAGCACTCCATAAAAATTGATACTTCCTCCAATTTGAGTACTTACTTCTTGATATAGTAATATTTCTTCTAGAGAAGACCTTTAATATTTTTTTCTCAGCAATCCAGTACACATAAGAGAAGATATACAATTTGTTTTTCAGACAATTCCATCTCTGATCTGCAATTTATTATTTTAGCATTGCAGCAGCTGTTTCTAGTGAGAATATATATATATATATATATATATATATATATATATATATATATATATATATATATATATATATATATATATATATATATATATATATATATATATATATATACATACACACACACATAATTGTATTAGGAATACATGGCTTTTATGACTGTGAGTAATGATTTGTTTGACTAAACATTTTATGCATCAGCCTAACTGCTTGGTATCTTTAAATGTGATTTATTCTCAAACTGCCTTAATAAAGTTCAGCTATTGCTTTCTCTATATATTCAATACAGTTTTCTATAAACTGAAGTTAAACTATTTCTTTAATGAGAGAAAATTTGGTTGGAGGATTTACACTTGAAAATTGCTGGTCTAAAAGCTATCAATACAATTCTAAATGGGCACTGGAAATAAATTGAAAATAATTGAATTTTTCTAAGCACTAACATAAAATTGAATATGTGTTTTTTAAGCGCTCTCTCTCTCTCCCCCTCTCCCTCTCCCCCCCTCTCTCTCTGTTCCTAACACCTTCATTGAAATGAATCAGTTGAATAAAAATGTTTCGTGGTGATTAACCAGGAGACTGTGAGTTCTAGACCTTTCTTAGACAAGAAAGGTAGCTGGGTGATGTTGGGCTTCTCTCTCCCTCCTCCTCTCTCCCTCTCCCTCTCCCTCTCCCTCCCTCCCTCCCTCTCTCTCTCTCTCTCACACACACAGTTCCTAACACCTTCATTGAAAAGAATCAGTTGAATAAAAATGTTTCGTGGTGATTAACCAGGAGACTGTGAGTTCTAGACCTTTCTTAGACAAGAAAGGTAGCTGGGTGATGTTGGGCTTCTCTCTCCCTCTCCCTCTCCCCCTCCCTCCCTCCCTCCCCCCCTCTCTCTTTCTCTCTCAGTTCCTAACACCTTCATTGAAAAGAATCAGTTGAATAAAAATGTTTAGTGGTGATTAACCAGGAGACTGTGAGTTCTAGACCTTTCTTAGACAAGAAAGGTGACTGGGTGATGTTGGGCTTCTCTCTCTCTCTCTCTCTCTCTCTCTCTCTCTCTCTCCCTCCCTCCCTCCCTCCCTCCCTCCCTCCCTCCCTCCTTCCCTCCCTGTGTGTGTGTGTGTGTGTGTGTGTGTGTGTGTGTTCATAAAGTAATTTTAAGCCTTATAGTAAAAAAAATGCATTAAAGAGGAACAGTGGCTAATATGACAAATTAATTTTAGACTCATTTGTGTGATAACAGTTTTTAATCATAATTTTGTTTCTATAGATGGTAGGCTAGGTCTTGCTGAGTACAGTTAAAAGTGTCTCACTCTAATGAATGCCAGTCATATGTTGTTCTCTGTCACACTGAAAAATTGCAAACAAAGCTACTTTGGGCATAACTTTCCATGATAAAACTGTAACTCCAGCAAAGGTAGATGTTGCAGAATAGAAGTATTGGGAATAAGTTATATTGAAGTCTCTGGTTCACTTCTCCCCAAAACTGGTGTCTTTAGTAAGCTATGTCCTGCAAACCTCCTATTACAGAAAGTCCTCAACTTATGACCACAATTGAGCCCAATATTTTTGCTGCTGGGACATTTGTTAAGTGAGTTTTCTCCATTTTATGACTTTTCTTACCACAGTTGTTAAGTAAATCACTGCAGTTGTTAAGTTAGTAACATGGTTGTTAAGTGAATCTGGATTCTCCATGGCTTTGGTTGTCAGAAGGTCACAAAGGCTGATCACGTGACCCTGGGACACTGCATTAGTCATAAATATGAATCAGTTGTCAAGCATCTGAAATTTGAGCACAGGACCATAGTGAGGCTGCAATTGTCATAAGTGTGAAAAATAGTCATGTCACTTTTTCCAGTGTCAATGTAATTTTGGATGGTCACTAAATAGCAATAGAATGTAAACTTATATACCACTTCATAGTGCTTTATAAGCCTCTCTAATCAGTTTACAGAGTCAGCATATTGCTTCCAAGAATCTGGATCCTCATTTTAATTACCTTTACCTTTACCAACCTTGGAAGGATGGAATGCTGAATGAACTTTGAGCCAGATCGAACTCCTGACAGTGAGCTAAATTAGCCTGCAACCACTGCACCACCACAGCTCCTGCTGCTGTAAGTCAAAGACTACCTATATTTGTCACTTATAGATATTAATCCTAAACTTATAGTAAAAAAATGCTAAAGTCTTCATAAATCAGGGTTTGAACTTGGCACTCTTGATATGTGTTACTGCTGCAGCAGGTTGAGGCTTGCACCACAATGCTCAACAAAAATGGGACATGAGACCACGAAGGTGCAAGAGAAACAGGTTTATGGATGCATCGAGTTCAGCGTGTTCACACACCAAAATCTGAACTGCCTGGGCTCTACCCAGGATGCTACTTTTATGCCGTGTTCCACACTGAGCATTCTCAAGGTGTTTCCATACACGAGACAAACATGACATTTGGAAAAGGAGAAGTTCATTTTGGAATGTTACAAACAGAGAAGTACATAGGAAAAATACAAAAAGAGAAGTTCCTATCATGTCTTAAGCTATCGGCAATTCCACCTCTGTTCTATCTTACACTCACACTTGGCTTCCTGTGCCCCTCCTTTACAGCGTCTTACCACACTGTTCCAGTAAAATTTGTAACAATTTTGAGGAAGAAAGAGATCAGAGTTTAATCAAAGTGCTTATTAAGGACATATTACTGATTTAAAGTATAGAGTCTGGGGGCTCCTATACCCAGATGATATGGTGAGATTTTGGGCGTTCTCTCCCGGCTGCCTCATTACAATTCACAGACTTCCCAGCCAACCTCCTTTACCTTCAATAACTTGTTTATAAAAGCATCCCAATTTCCAAAATCAATGCATTTCCATATGGTTTATCATGTCTCCAGCTGTGGAACTATTATGTACAATCTTTTCTTATTCATTGTGTATTTAGGTAAAATTTCCCAATCAAAAACTTCCCAATCAATATATGAGCAATACGTAAAGCCCAGGCAAAATCAATTAACTAAATTAACTAAAAAGCCACATAGCATGTACAATGTTATATAGAAGTAATAACTGAAACCCAGGATATTTAACTCTAGTCCTCAGAAATAGCTTAAAGAGAATAGCCAAATTCATCAAATCTCATGATATTAACTCTTTGGCAGATTGGCTTCGGCATTCTAAGATACAGTGAAGATATACTGAAAAGAGGTGTAATTAAAGAAAAAATAATTAATGATGATATTATATATAGATTTTAATTGCCAGATGGACTGTGACAGATGGCCTTTTTAGTGTTAACTATGTTTCTTACAAAAATGATTGGACTAGATTAATATTAATCTGGTACAGTTCAGAAAGATGCTTCTTTCTTCCTTTTTTTAAAGAAAGAATCACAGCCACCAAAACTTAATGTAGATAAGTTATGCCCTAACTGTTAAGTGGTTCTGAGTGCCCATTCTTCTTTATAAATATACCACTTCACTGTGCTACAGGAAATCCAGTTTAATAATGTTGGAAGTAGACGACACAGATTAATTAATTGCTCCATTTGAGAGTTCAGTGTTTCTGCGTACAACAATCTATTTGTAATTCTTACAGGCTAATGGTCTTCCATATGCGTGAACTACAGCTTCCAAAATTCCCAGCCAATATGGCTATCAATTAACAAGATATTGCAAATTGACTCTTACCTTCCAAATAAAATATAACTGAGCTAAGATTTTTTTTAAAAAAAAGTGATGTTCAAGATTATAAAGGAGTGATCTATGAGAATTTGCCATTGTACAATATAACTTCTTCCCATACAATTCTCTGCAGTAAAGTTTCTGGTGTTCACCTTAAAGCACATGTAGTTGCATAGGTAAAACAATAACTTATGATTTAGAATGTGTGTGTCTGTGTGTGTATGAAGCATAATTAATTTAGCACCATACTAAACTAGTATATATATATATATATATATATATATATATATATATATATATATATATATATATATATATATATATATATATATACACACACACACACACACACACACACACACACACACACACACACACACACACACACACACACACACATATATATATATATATATATATATATATATATATATATATATATATATAAAATCAGTGGTGGGATTCAGTTTTTTTTACTACCTTACTACCTGTGGGCATGGCTTGAAGGGAATGGTGTGGTGGGCGTGGCAGGGGAAGGATACTGTAAAATCCCCATTCCTTCCTGATCAGCTGGGACTCGGGAGGAAGAGAATAGATGAGGGCAAGGCCAGTCAGTGGTGGTATTTAGCAGTTTTCTGAACAACTCAAAATTTTCATTACCAGTTCTCCAGAACTTATCGGAACCTTTTGCATACCACATTTGATGTATATATAAAATAAAGCAAAGCCAATAAAAACATGAATAGTTACAAAACATAAGTATAATGTGACATGTTATCCCAAATGCCTTATGAAACTTTCCATAATTGTTTGCACAAGCTAAAAATAAAGGTACCAATCTAATTTTGAGGAGAATGTTCCACATCATGGGAACACACACACACACACACACACACACACACACACTCCTGTTGTCAGGAGACCTTTACTGAAAGAGATGGGTGGGCTACGTCTAAGCATAGGAATTACATCTTGTACTTTATAAGTACTTTATAAATTACAAGCAGAACTGAATTACCCTTGAAAACATAATGGTAATTAATGTAGCAACCATGAGATATGTGTTTTATGAGTACAGTGACTTTGGTGTGATAATATGTGAACTGCCACAGTTTGCACCAGTTACAATTTCTGTTCATCAGTGGCAGACATACAGTATGTTATAGTAATTGGTCATAAGAATGACCCTTTCTTCATAAGCTCCATCTTCCTTGGTTAAATTACAGTCTAGTTCTGCATACTGGCGTATCTAAGCAGAAACCATGTATTATCCCTGCTAACAATTTCATTCAGATGTTAAACTGTTCATTCTCTCACCACCAGTATTTTTTTTTCTAATTAGCCAGGTAAATTAGCAATAAGCCTTTTTTAAAAAAAAACAACAGAGTGAAAAAAATATACAAAAATACTGGGATTAGGTTGAATTAGATGTAAAAGAACTTGGTGCCACTGAGACACCTTTAAGATGTATTCAACGCATAGGAAATATTATTTAACACTAACAGGGTTTAAAATGGATAAAAAGAAACTCCAATTAAATCTAAAAGAATAAATGCAATAAAGAAGTGGATAGCTTCAATAGCAATACATTCTAACTTACGTAAATAATCATAACACTTAGCTTCAGTAGTAAGCAGCAGCACACATGATGTTTTGCAAGTGCAAAAAAAAAGCCATTTTAATTGCATGTAGAAAGTAAAACAATGGAGAGGAATAAGCATAAAAAGAAAGCCTTTCAGAGAAAGACAGAGAAAATTGATAACGCAGTTAGGAAAATTGGCCATAAAAGCCAGCTGCAATATTAAATGTTTGTACTCCAGATGTGTTTATAGACATTAGGAGATGATCATAATGGTTCTTTTATAGGCAGCAACAATCAAAATTAGGCACTAATGAGAAATCATAAGTTCATTTGCTGAGAAGTAACCCTCCGGTGCATTATCCAGCCTATGGTGGATCTGAAAACCCCACTGACAGATGTAGAAGTCATCTGTGCCTTATTTATTATCAACATTCATATTTTCTCAGCCAATCCTGGCAGCTTGGCCTATTCCAAACTCTTCCTAGATTTTGCTTTCCGAGACAAATTGTGTTTCATTATTTCTCATTTGTTCTAAAAAAAACAAAATTAACAAGAAGGGATTTCTGGCCCTTCCATATCACCGTTCTACAGTCTCTATGGTAAATAGAGCAGAATCCAATGGAGTCACTCACAAATTAAAACCCACGATTTTTGATCTATGGCTTCTGTGACAAAAGGGCCAAATCAATCCTGCTGATATTAAATAGACATAGTGGATTCTACCTGAGCTTATTGTCCCCGAAAACTAAATCACAAAACTGTATTTTGCCTTTCCCTCTCACTTAAATTCCATACTATGGGGGGATATATTAAAATACTGGTCTGTTCCATTGGATTGCAAGGGTTTTCCAAATCAGACCAAATATTTTTCTCCCTCTTTCTCTCAGTAAACCAGGGGTGGGTTGCTACTGGCATTACTGCTGGTTTGCTGCAAAATAATTTTCGCTCTGCATGCGAGAGCATTTACACCAAAAAAAGTTATGTGCATGCGCAGAACCAAAAATCAAGATGTCACCGCCAACAATAGAACCGGTTTGTGTATGTGTGAGCAGCCAAGTTATTACCTATTCAGCCAAACCAGTCTATACCGGTAAGAACCCACCTCTGCAGTAAACCTTTACATTTTAGTATGACAAAATTTGACCCCTAAAGCAATTGCTATGTGAAAAGATCCAAATTGACTGCTCATCTTTAAATTCCCCAGGTCTGTCCTATATTATCTTTCTTAAGGACATGGGTAGTCCTCAAGTTATAACAGTTCATTTAGTGATTGTTCAATGTTACAATAGCACTGAAAAAGTGACTTACCCTTGCAGCATTCTCATAGTTACATAATCAGAATTCAGATGCTTGGCAACAGGTTCGTATTTATGACGTGTCCCAGGGTCATGTGATCAGCTTTTGTGACCTTCTAACATGCAAAGCCAATGGGGAAGTCGGATTCACTTAACAACCGTGTTACCAATTTAACAACTGCAATGATTTGCTTAGCTGTGGCAAGAAAAACTCACTTAACAAATGTCTCATTTAGCAACATACATTTTGGAATCAATTGTGTTTTAAATCAAGGATTGTGTGTATTTGGTGACATAAGTGGTAAAACCTAGTACATTTGACATTGCAATAATTGGTAAATTGGTTGAAGGTGCTAATTTTTCGGATTGCTGGCTAGGTCTATGATATTAGAGTTTGCTTTGTAGTGACAAATAAAAGCCAATCTCCCCAAAGTGGCTGCTCTCTTTCATGTTCTATAAAATTGAGAATAGAGTTCAAGAGAGAAGAAAGAGGAAAAGGGAGAAACAAGCAGTGACAGCAAGAGCAAGGTGAAGACTGCTATCATCTCAAATATTCTGCAATCAGCTTTGAACATATGCTGAAAGCCAGATTATTATTCAATCAACTAATTGCTTGCTGAATTAGGCAGACTGTATTTTTTTTTTAAAAAATGGCAACATGTGTGAGTTATTACTTTGACTTGACAGTCAAAAGATGTGTGATATGTCAAAAGATTTAGGCTGACTAGCGGTGGGACTGTCAAAGCCATATTTTATTAGGAAGCTCTTGGAAAAGGATGTTTTAAGTCCATGTTCCCAATTTATGACATAGGGCAAATCAAGTAAAGGAGTCAGGTAGGGCCCTGATTTTTGTGGTCTTCATAAATCAGGACTTCAGATTAGCTTTGGGCATTCCTGTAACAGCAGGAGTAATCGATTATTATCTAAGGATATGACAGTTGTTGGCAGAAGGCAGTTGTGGTTTTAATATATTTGATCTGTTGAAAATATTGCTATGTAAAAACTTTATATCCCTCTAATGCATATTTTTACACTCTTTGAGTAATTTAAACCATTCCTTCTATGGGAAAGTCAGAATGTATGATAGAAGACCAAAGGTATCTTGAGCAAGTTAATTCAGGGGATTTACTTAGTACTCAGTACTGAGTACCTGGAAACTGCAGATCAATTAGCTTGACATCAATACCTGGCAAAATGTTTTATAGCAGTCTCTGAGGGGTATACAAAGTGAGCATATTGCCCTCAACAATCTGCATCCTCATTTTACCAGTCTCTGAAGGATGGAAGGCTAAATCAACCTTAAGCTATTCAGGACTGAACTGCTGGCAGTGGGCAGAATTAGCCTGCAATACTGCATTCTAACCACTGTGCAACCATGGCTCCTTGGAAAAGATAAGTAGCGATTTGTGAGCATCTAGAAATAAACAAGGTGATTACTAGAAGCCTAAGTGGATGTTAAAAACAGGTAATGCCAAACTATATTGCCTTCTTTGATAAAGTGACTAAATTAGTAGATCAAGGAAATGCTCTAGATATAGTAGATTTAGATTTCAGTGAGGTATTTAATAAAGTGGATCACAGCCTACTTCTTGGTAAAATAGAACAATGTGGAATAGACAATACTGCAACCAGATGGATATGCAGTTGACGGACCAACCACACTCATTGTGTGGTCCTCAGTAGAACTACATCTACATAAAGGGAAGCATTCAGTGGAGTATCTCAGAGATCTGTCTTGGTCTCAATATTCTTCAACACCTTCATAAATGACCTAAATGAGTCATTCATTTGAAGGGGAATTAATGAAATGTGGAGATTAATACCAACTTTTTTTGGGTGAGGAATTGCTAGCACTTCGGAAGATAGACTCAAAATTCAGAAGGATATTGACAGACATGAGCATTGAGCCCCAAACCAACAAGATACAGTTCAGAGGTGAGAAAAGTAAGGTCTTACACTTAGGAAGGAAAAGCTAAGTGTGCAGGTAAAGAATAGGCAGCGTCTGGCTCAATGGTCCTGCCTATGAGAGGGATCTAAGTGTTCTGGTGGACTGTCATTTGACTATGAGCCAGCAATGTGGTGCAGCTGCCTAGAAAGCTAATCAATTCTAGCCTGCATCAACATAAGGCTAACATCAAGTTCATGAGAACTAGTACTACCATTCTATAATGTACTAGTAAGACTACAATAGTAGACAAAATGGGTGGTGCATAAATCAATCAAAGAAACAAACAAACCATTTAATTCTGGTTTGATACAAAATTTAATTTAATTCTATGATACAAAAAAAGATACTGAGGTCCTAGAAGGACTACACAGAAGAACAACAAAGATGGTGAGGGGTCTGGAAGCTAAACCAAACTACATATGTTTAGCTTAATAAAAAGAAAGCTGAAGAGATTATATATATATAATCAACCCAGATGAAGCCAATAAAATCAGACTTGCAGTCACCAATGTTCTTTGCTCCAGCAATATACCCAGAAGCAACTTACAGCAAGAAGAACAAAAAGCACTCACCAACCTGAGGAAAGACAACAACATAATCATTCTCCCAGCAGACAAAGGTAATGGCACAGTGGTGATGAATAAGTCTGACTACCAAGCCAAACTATCCAACCTACTCAAAGACCCCGCTTACAAACCTCTAAACACAGACCCCACCACCTACCTGGAAAAAACCACCAAATCCAAAATAAAAGCCTCTCCCATCAGTTAAGAGATCCAGCAAAGAATCATCCCTAGAAAGAAATCTTCCAGATGCCCCAAACTCTATGGCCTCCCCAAGATACACAAAGAAGGAATACCACTCAGACCCATAGTCAGCTCCATAGGCTCACCTCAGAATCTACACCTACAGAATCTTGCCAAATTCCTCACAAAACAACTCCAACCTTATGCAGAATCCATCACCTCACACATACAAAACTCACTCCACTTCATAGAAACAATAAAGAAAAAAACATACAACCCACCAAGCTACTCGTCAGCTTCGATGTCATATCCCTCTTCACCCAAGTGCCTATAATAGAAGCCTTGACAGCTATCCAGAACAAACACAGCCCCCCTAAACAGATCCTGGACCTGACCAACCACTGCCTAACCAACACATACTTAATCCATAATGGACAAAGATACAAACAGATAGAAGGAGCACCCATGGGATCACCCCTCTCACCAGTGATCACAAACTTATACATGGAACATTTTGAAACTAACGCCTTAGATAAATCTGAACACAAACCCAAACTCTGGCTTAGATATGTTGATGACACTTTTGTGATTTGGCCACACGGGAAAGAAAAACTGGACAACTTCCTCACACATCTCAACAACCTACACCCCAAAATACAATTCACCATGGAAATAGAAGCAAACAACCAACTTCCCTTTCTGGATGTCCTAATCTACAAAAAAAAAAAATGATTCCCTAGGACACAGCATCTACCAGAAAAAACAACACACCAACCACTACTTAAACGCACAATCACATCACCACCCTGCACAGATCAACTCCATAGCCAAGACCCTCATCTCCAGAACCAAATGCCTAGCTGACAAAGACCACCTGAAAACTGAATTACACACTCTCACAAATGTATTAATCTCCAACAGATTCCAAAGAAAAACAATTACCAACCTAATGCAAACGGACACTCCCTCCAAGAACCGAGACACAGAAGAGGACAAAGGCATCACCCTCCTCCCTTACATCAAAGGCACCACAGATAAAATCAGCAAAATTCTCCACAAACACAATATCAAGACAGCCTTCAACACTGACCAAAAAATAACCAACATCTTAAGAAACCCCAAAGACAAAATCCAGCTAGAAAACTAATACTATGCAAAATTTGCCCTGCAACATACATAGGACAAATGAACAGGAAAATAAATGCATGCATCACAGAACACAAGAACGCAGTAAGAAAAAAAGAAAACACTTCCTCCCTTTTCCAGCACCTTAAAGCTACAGGAGATGAAATTAATTTTGAAGGAACCAAATTAATCTCCAAAACTGAACATTTCAACAAGAGAATTATTATGGAAGCTATCGAAATAGAGAAACACCCCCACAACATGAATAAATGTGATGATACCTCCCGCCTACCAGGCATCTATATATATATATTTGTAGATTTTCACGGTGTAGGTATGCTGGTCTTGTTGTATTCAGGTCTTTTCCCGTGTAAGATTGAGATTGTCTTGGCAACGTTTCAGCGAGGTCTCACTCACCATCTTCAGGCTGGTGTTTTTTTTTTAACCACTGATAAAATAAATCCCATATTTTATAAAATTGTTTATCTTCTTGTTCTCTAATTTCATATGTCAACTTACTCATTTCAGCACCATTATTCATATCATCAATCTAATATATATCTATACAATTATTATGATTATTAAGCATTCATTGAATATAGCTATTATTTCATCCTTTTTATGTGAAGTATATTAAATTTAACGTAAATTTATATTAAGGCATTTCATTACATCATCCTGAAATCATCCAACGGTAATACATCTTTATATCTGTTCTATATAGAATTGTTTATCTTTTATAACAAAACTTTTCAAGATCATTTCCATAGTCCTCACTTACAGTTTATATAAAATTTCATATTATCAATCTAGTGTATATAAATGCATTATTATCATTGTTAATCATTTATTTGACTATAACCATTATTGCTTTGTCTTATACATAATACTCACAATTTAACTAAGTTTAACTTAATTTTTATTGTGACATTTCATTTCATCATCCTGTATCCTTCTAGTAGTAGTGCAGGCAAATATCTCTTGACATTTGTAAAATCTGCTTTCTAATTGTTTTCTTAATAAGTCTTATGTAGACTTCTTTTGGCAGCTTGTTCTTCATTGCATATCTTGTAAAGACGTGAAACCCTCCATCTGTTCCTTCCATCAGTTTGCCTTTGGTTATCATTGGTGCTTCAGCCAAAATTACTCTCATTGTTTCTGCCAGATTTTCTCCCTTTTGTTCTTCATGTTTTGAAGTCTGAGATAGAGTTCCAGTTAGTTAATGTCTCCTTTCAATATTCCACACGTACCCTTTTCCTCCACTCTTGGTTTGCTGTCAATGTCAACAATTTTTGTTTATCATTTTGTTCATATTTTTCTGCAATTTTTTTTAAATCCCCAAATTTCATCATCATTTTATAAATATTCTCAACTCTTCCCTCCATTCTTTCTGTTCTTTGTTCTATAATCTCAAGCCCCTTTTCAATGTTCTCTGTATTTATTTGTACTTTTTGAATTTCTAGCATAATTATTTGTAATGTTAATTCCTTTTCTTCTTCATGTTGCACCATTTTTTTCAAGTTGTAAGCACTGCCACTAAAACATCCAAGGCTTATTACTAGGTTTCAAACAAATTCACTATAATCTTTCAAGTCAAGGCTTTCTCTTTACTCCAGTCCAGCTACTGTTAGTACTCCAAAAGAGCACCTGTATAAACAAATTGTGCTCTTCCCACTGTTCCTTTCAATAAACAAAATCAAGGACTTTAAGATATCAAATGTTCAAGAGAAGGTAATGTTTCCAAGCTTCCAGCCTCTAGGTAGCAGTGTTACTTCTTTTTCCTCTGCTTTTATCCTTCTCTTTGTTCTGAATTTGAGAAAAAAAATGTTTAAAAGGTAAAATCCAACTGAGCATTGAAAGAGATTCTTGATCCACAGATACAAAAAAGTAAGGAAAAATAGAAGAAGAAGGAAAAAAGAGACCAATCCAATTTAAAAAGTAAGAGGCATTTGTAAGAATTCTATCCATTAAATTTTTTTTTTTAAAGAAAGATAGATACACTAATTTTAATATAGGCTTAATTCGCCGCTTACTCTCTTCTGTCTTCAATTTTAATTTTACTCTAAGTCTTTTTGGGTGTTCTCTTCTCTAATAGTAAAATTTTTCTCATCATTTCAACACACATTCTCTCCTGCTTTCTTTCCATTCAGAGGCTGTCCCAACTTTCTGCAGCTTCAATGGCTGCTTCTCTTGTAGCCGAAAAAAAGAGCTTCTCCTGGATCAATCAGGGGCTTTGCAATGCCCCTGAGATCAACAGGACATGTCATTCTCTATCACCGTCTCTACAGGGCAGTTTAGGTCCAAAGGGACCGTCCAGCAGCAGAGATATTGACAGCAATCCTGGAGCTCCAGGATTGCATGTCGTGTCGTAGTGATGTCAGCCACTCCCTCTCCAGAATGAGCTTCTGACTCTCCTACATGTTTGAATGTTTAATTGAAATTAACAGGTGTGGTTCCTTCATAATAAACTCAGATATTTAGCAGTTTTTACAAATGAGAGCCAATTATACCATTGTAGGAATATTTAGCCCATGATAAGGGTTTACAGTGTATACCGGTAAAGGCATTACTATTGTTTAAAT
The DNA here is from genome assembly GCF_964273705.1 of Natrix helvetica. NCBI lineage: Eukaryota > Metazoa > Chordata > Lepidosauria > Squamata > Natricidae > Natrix > Natrix helvetica. The sequence goes on along the minus strand of NC_138550.1, from coordinate 29,269,650 downwards.
TAGTGGGAAACGTTGGAATCATTTTTACTTATATAGCAATGAAAATGTGATTAATCTGTACAAAAAAGATGTTTTTGATCATTTGCTTTTGGTTTCATAGTCCTAAGTGATGGACTGTTTCATATTTATTAGAAAGATGGTTTACTGTCTGTATGATACTACTGTTTAGGCATCTGTCAATAAGTATGCAAAATATGTTCATATTAGTACTCATAACCTAAAATAGTCTAGAGTTGTCATCCAGACAACCTGACTTGTTTTCCTGAACTCTCTCGTTCTTTCTCATTCCAACAAAATATTTTTTGTTTTTATTTCTTGTATCTTTTTCTAATCTTCTACCTTTGTCTTTTTGATTTAAGTCTTTAAGAGGAACAGTAGATGTTCAATATAACAATAACAGAATAAGAGATGTAAGTACTTTGGAGGGCTTCTAATACAAACCCCCTGCACAAGTGGAGATCCTGTACCATTCTGGAAAAATGGCCATCCAATCTCTTCTTAAAAATCTTTAATGTTGGAGCACCCACAACTTCTGAAGGCAAGTCATTCCATCGATTACTTATTCTCACTGTCAAGAATTTTCCCCCCCTTAATTCTAGGTTAAATGTCTCTTTGATAAATTTCCATCTGTTACTTCTTGTCTTGCCCTCAGGTGATAACTACATGATGACTAAGGCTATGTGATGACTAAGACTATGTGATAATTACAGTAAATGTCATTCTGTTATTTTGGGTGTAATTCTGCATTTCAGCTAAGAAGTAATTCCTTCCACCAAGCAATTACACCAAGTAATTCCTCCCACCAAGTAATTCCTTCCACCAAGTAATTCCTTCCACCAAGCAATTACACCATGTAATTCCTTCCACCAAGCAATGCCAACGGGCGGCGCCTAGGAGTAGAGCCTTCTCTGTGATGGGCCCAACCCTCTGGAATGACCTCCCCCCCGATATTAGAACTACTACCGACTTCCGCTCCTTCCGACAAAAACTTAAGACTCACCTGTTCCGATTAGCCGGCCTGGCCCACTTATAATTCTACTCTTACCTCCTGGCGGATATTTTATCTGGGATATTTTCAGGGTAAATGTTTTTATAATTTTTAAAATTTTAATCTAACTTAACTAAATTGTACAGTGAATCATTACTACCTCCTCCAGTCCCATATTTAATTTATTTATTTTGTATTTATACCATGTATATTTATTGTTCAATTATTTTAATATGACTGTACACCGCCCCGAGTCTCTTTTGAGAGAGGGGTGGTCTAGAAATTGAATAAAGTTAAAGTTAAAGCTTCCATAAACTACTTTACTTTCAAATGTGGTTGTGTTATATACCAAGAACTGATTTTTTTAGTTCAGTTTGTTATTGTATGCATGTGTGTGAATTTAGGTACATTGCACTTTCATAAATTTTCAACACTTTTTTCAATTAAAAAGTGTCATTTTATAGCAGATCACAGCAAAAAAACTAATTTATCTTCTATTGTCTCCCATAATAAATTCTAACTGGTATTGCATCAATACAAATAATGACCAAGCTGTTTATATTGCACTGCATTTTCTCATTAATAAGAAGCCATTTCTTCAGTTACAATCTCTATTCATGTGTTATTGTGGTAATCATCATGAGACTGGTCCAGATAACACAAATTGCAGAAGAAAAACAACAGATGTACATCCATAAGCACGAAATCTTATTTCATTAGATCTTTTTGCTCAATATCTACATAAGGCAAACATATAATTTGAGTAAAAATTGTGGGGCTCTGGTAACTACTATACTTGAGTAAAGATTTTCCACAATCTGAGGATACTATAGCAGTAACATCCATAGGGGACATCAAAAAAGGCAAAATAACAATCACAATATTGCAATTGAATCCTTATTTCTTTGTTCACTAATATGATATGGTGTACACATACAAAACCATCAGGATTTTGCCTTTGATGCTGCAATTGCCAATTGCTAATCCTGCACCCTGAGCTGGAGTTCTGCTTTTTGTCCCCAAAACTATGCAGTGATACATGCACAAAATGGCAAACTATTGACAATTTTGATAGATTTAAAGATGAAAAATTGGGTAGGAATCTGATTCTTAAAAATAAATCAGGAGTATCAGGTAAACACTTGGAGGCACTGCCAGATGCATCATGTGCTGGCCACGCCCATCCCCAGTTTGGTGAAGGGTGGAAAAGTCCCAATATGTCACATGGTGATGATGTGACAATGTGAATTTGACAGCCCTGCAATGTACAGCTTTTCCATATTGCCCATAAAAGTACATAAAATTACATTCAACCAAGACAGAATATTATGTAGATGTACGCTCTATATTTCTGCTAAAATGTGAACTGCTAACCTAGCAGGTGGCCTTGAGCCTGCAGAAAGAAATGTATATGATTGAAACAGTAGTTATGCTGGTTGCTGTCATCAGCAGTTATTTGGCTAACAAGCAGTAGAATTAGCTACAAGAAATAGAATGTGTTTATTTAAATAAATCCCTACCTTACTCCACATAAGATAGCAACAAGTTTCCATGTAGGAATTTTGGCAATAGGAAGAATTTTTAATTGTTTATAGCACTTATTTTAAGTTATTTTATAGCCAAAATGCTTTTTAAAAATTATTATGATCTTCTTATTACACTGTTCTACTATCCATGCTGTAGATCTGAAAAGCTTTTCTACCAAACTCTCAAAGATTTTCCTACAAGCTTATGTCTCATATCTAAGGATATTTATCCATGTAGTATGGCTGTATCACTATTATTCTTCTCATCTTTTCTATTACCTTCTCCTATTGGTATATTAGGATTATGTGAGAGCTTATGCACTGGAATACCTCTGTCCTGTCCTGTCCTGTCCTGTCCTGCCATGCCATGCCATGCCATGCCATGCCATGCCATGCCTTGCCTTTCTTTGCCTTGCCTTGCCTTATCATACCCTTCCCTTCCCTTTTCATTCCATTCCTTCATTTGTTTGTTTGTTTGTTTATCTGTTTGTTTGTTTTTGAAGTGGGGAAACATTTATTCTCTATTCCATATCCTGGTAATTTTTTGCTGTTAGCTGATGCTTTCTTCTATCATGCACTTGTCAACAATATTTGAATGTCCATTTCTCATTTTCATTTCATTGATAGTCTTCCACTAATATCCTCCACAATAATACAGGAATGCCAGGCACAACTTAGTATTAATAATCACTATTTTTTAAATTTTTGCAGCCCATGGGTTCATTTTTTGCTAGTCATTTCTTAGTCACAATGAGCGGTAGAAGTGTATCAGTTCAGATGGCATCTGTTACACTACGCATTCCATCCCTAGGGATATTCAACATCTGGCAGTACATGATCTGTAGATACAAAGCCAGGAAGAACTTGTATCATTTTTCTGCTATAGAACCCAAGTTGTCTCTCTTCCTCGTTGTTATAAAGAAAGAACAACTGATTTTCCCATTTGTGATTAATTCTACATTCTCAGAAATGAAATGGATTGGCAGCCTTCTTCAGAACCTTAAAAGATTTGGCAATTAGGTTTTATTTATCACTGTAAATGTTTGTAACATGGAATATTGATTAAAGATGCCGCCTTAGTACTCATTCTGCCTAAAGTAGCCAACTTTCCCTTGGCTTTACATGTATGAATTCAAGGCCAAATTAAACATGTGAGTGTATCTTAGCAGTTTCTTCTTTTGTAAATAGTGAAAGAAAACCTTGTTTTCAAACATGAAAGGAACATATTTGGCAAAACTGAAATCAGGATTCTCTTCTTCAGATTTATTTCACAGCAGTTTGCTGTTTTAAACCATTTACTCCTGTCCTGGATACTTCTGTTTTGAGGAATACAGAGTTGAGGTAGAGTTCTTAAAGCATCAAAGAGCAATGTGGTAAAACAGAGAAGAGATCTGGGATGGCTTCCCTTCTCTTCATATTCTAGTTTGTCCTCAAGTGCCAACTCTGGTTTGATTTGCTGGATGAACCATTGGTTTGTTTCAACCTAGAGTTCTCACTTGAGGCACAAATGGCCAGAATCAAATTATCAGGCACATTATATGAAAACTGAGTTAGCTGAAAAAGGTGAGGAATGTGGAAGGAAAAAGATGATGATGACCAGTAGCAAGATGGATGCATTCCGGTAAAGTAGTAATGAGTGTCTCTTTAGAAGACTTGAAGTACCAGGTTATCAATAAATTGTCATTGAAGAAAATCTAACTATATGGTCACTACAGTGGTGGGTTGCAGATGGTACGGATACCATTCCGGTACGGTGCTCCAGAGAGCCCACCTGTCTGCACTCACTCCTTACCTGTACTTTAAGCTTCTGGCACTTCTGCACATGTGCACAGTACGTACAGAGCCTGCATGATGCTCCGGCTAGCATCTGGGGCGTCACAGAGGCTTGCGGAAGCATTGCAGGCAAGTACGATGCATGCGTGCACCGCGCAGGTGTGCGCACACACTGCACGCATGCATGTGGGTGACACCAGGGCCATTCCAACTGTACTGGTTGGAATGGAATCCAGAACCGACCACTGGGTCACTAGGAATAATAAACAATACAATACAATACAATACAATACAATAGTAGAGTTGGAAGGGACCTTGGAGGTCTTCTAGTCCAACCCCCTGCCTAGGCAGGAAACCCTATACTGTTTCAGACAAATAGCTATCCAATATCTTCTTAAAGACTTCCAGTGTTGGGGCATTCACAACTTCTGGAGGCAAGCTGTTCCACTGATTAATTGTTCTAACTGACAGGAAATTTCTCCTCAGTTCTAAGTTGCTTCTCTCCTTGATTAGTTTCCACCCATTGCTTCTTGTTCTACCCTCAGGTGCTTTGGAGAATAGTTTGACTCCCTCTTCTTTGTGGCAACCCCTGAGATATTGGAACAATGCTATCATGTCTCCCCTAGTCCTTCTTTCTCTTAAGCTAAACATACCCAGTTCCTGCAACCGTTCTTCATATGTTTTAGTCTCCAGTCCCCTAATCATCTTTGTTGCTCTTTGTACTCTTTCTAGAGTCTCCACATTTTTTTTTACATTGTGGCGACCAGAACTGAATGCAGTATTCCAAGTGTGGCCTTACCAAGGCATTATAAAGTGGAATTAACACTTCATGTGATCTTGATTATATCCCTCTGTTGATGCAGCCTAGGACTGTGTTGGCTTTTTTGGCAGCTGCTGCACACTGCTGGCTCATATTTAAATGGTTGTCCACTAGGACTCCAAGATTTCTTTCACAGTTACTACTACTGAGCAAGGTATCACCTATACTGTACCTGTGCATTCCATTTTTGTTGCCTAAATGTAGAACCTTACTCTTTTCACCATTGAATTTCATTTTATTAGATAGTGCCCAATGTTCAAGTTTGTCAACTTTATTATGGCACATAATCAGTGGATCAAGGGGTTGACAGTACTTTCAGAATTTAAGAAGAATAGTCCAATTAAAGAGAAAAAGAAAATCTTTGTTTTCTGTTCAATGATAATATATTATTAGTTTACTTTAAATATTCTCTTCTACCCTCTTCACTAGATGTTCTTTAAATTTAAGAAGGCTAAAATTCCTTCTATATACCTAGCTGATTTAGTACATTTTCTTGTCTCATTTTTAGTGTGTTAACTCTTCACTTGGTCAATGTTGTCCAATAAATGTACAAAGTGATAATTAAATGAAGAGTTGTCCATTCCTGTATGAAAATATATCAATGACTTTTCAGTAGTCCTCAATGATAAAGAGTATGCACCATCTTCTTACTAACTCAACTATGAGTCACTTTGAATTATAACCAAAAAATTGATTTGTCCTATCGAGATTTTACTTCAGCTGTGATATTTTTGATGGCAAAATTCCTCACTTAGCTGCCTTATTATTTCTTTTTTCATCCTCAAAACTTCTATTAGCACCACTATGGGAAGCCCATTAATTCAGGGTCATCCCACCCTACCAGTTGCCTTACAGGCACATTTAATTAATGCATGAAGATTTGATATGAATGCAATAAAGAACTCAAATAATTAAAACACCTATATGCATTTCTCATTGAAAATAACAACAGATTTGTGCAACTGCATTTGTCTTTTAATCTAGTGGATCTCTATGAAGCACTAACCCAAAACCAGATCTTGAGATTCTTGCCACTCTGGTTTGAACCTAGGAGATTCAGAGATAGTGACGTCCCTGATCCATTTCACTTCAGACTATCTCTAAAATGAATACTTCCATTTTTATCAGACTTTTTAGCCATAATTGTGCCAGGATTTGCATGCCAATATATTAGATTGCCTACATATTAGATGCCCCCCATTTTCTATTTGTAAATGAAAATATAGGTGAAATGTTGCACTTGATAGATCAAAGAGTTTTGATATGCTGCTTGAATAAAAAAATGAGGCATGGATCACTCATTGTCCAATTAAACCAGTCCAATTAAAGGTAACATACTCTTTGTGCTGTCCCATATAGTCTTAACCTTCACTATCTTCAGTAAACATTTTATGAACAAAAACAAGTAGAGTTTGCTTATCTTGATCAAGTGGGAAAATAGAGGCAGTAGAGGACCCTTCCATATTCCAAGTAACACCCTTAATGAAAGAAGACTCTGAGGCTTGAGTTTCCTCAAAGTTTCATTTTATTAATATGTCATATTGGCACATCTGGGAAAACCTGAATCTGAAACATTTCAAGTTTTCCCCACCCAAACGAAAGGTCAAGTCACTGCCCAGCACCCACACGTCCCTCACATGGTCCAATCAAGCACTGTCTCAACTGGAGATGCCTCTCAGTCACGCCATTCCAGGTGCACAGCAAGGTGTCCTTGATTCTCTGAAAAAGGAATGTTATTTTGCCCCACTCCATATAATCCCCACTCCCAGTTTCCCAGAGCAATACATGTGGCAGGCCTGAAGGCCCAAGATAAAAGATGCCTTCCATCAGGAAGATCATTAGCACCATTAAAACAAACAACCCCCCCCCCCAAAAAAAAACCTATGGGAAAGCAATTATTCAAACAGTCCCGAGAAAGGTCAAAATTCATCAGACTTCTCTGTAGAAGGATAGCACTTGAATTTGTTAATTTCATTTTTTTTCCTTTTCTATTTGTGTAATAATGTTTAGTGATCTCAGTAGGGATCTTCTGCTGGAGGAGTCTTCCATTCAGGGTTCATTTTTTTTGTGACCACTCTCCCAATTTGGAGGACCCTATCCGCAAGGCAAAAAAAAAAACAGCCCCTACTATTGCGTTCCTTCAAATAATAAATAATGGTTAACACTTGTCTTTTCTGGAGGGCCTTCAGAGATTATGAATGAATACATATATATATATATATATATATATATATATATATATATATATATATATATATATATATATATATATATATATATATATATATATATATATATATATATATATATATATATATATGGTGCTATTGTACTTTGAAGAAATATTATTCTGTATTGCATAAAGGATTGACTTTATTTTGCATATCGCCTAGAGCCTTTGGATTGAAATAGTGTATAAATCAAATAACTGACTAGACCAATCTTCTCTTTGCTAATCACACAAAAGCCATTCTAGGACACTTTGAGTAAACAGCATCATTAAAAAAAGTTTTCTGAATGAGTGAGCAAGCAGGACAAGATAAGAGAATCATGGTTCTCAGTAATTGCTTTAAGGATGAAAACAGGTTGTACATTTTTTTTTCCTCTGAAATGATGATTGGTAAAAGATGTGTGTAAGTGTTGCTTTCAAATTAAAGGAAAGCCGAATCCTTTTTTACCTCAGAATCAAGCATTTTAGGAAAGAATGGAAGAAGCTGACTTGGGTTCCTGGGCAATTGTTATTTTAAAAGTAAAGTGTGACTGGGCCTTTAAAGGAATAATTAGTGTAGAACTAATGAAACTTGGGCATAAACTAACTGCAAAGTGGTTTTCTTTTATTTAAGTATGTATGTAGAACTGTATAAGAAAAGGCTAAAATGTGGTCACTGGTATGTTAAATATAGCTATGGGAAGAATCAAGTATAAATGAATTTAATTTCTTTTTTTTTTAAAGAACTAAAAATATGAAAAACAAAGTTATCATAGGCATGTTCACAGTCTATCATACTGTGAAAAATTGCAATTAAGTATCAATTTAATGAACCAAAATTAACCTTGAGATTAAACATATATGATTTAATGACTGCCTGTCTCATTTTAATATACATGAGATACAGTACATTTATGTAAAAATAGTAACAATTAGATAAATTTTCACAGAAGGATTTATATAAGGAACCTACAATGTAAAAAATAAAATAACTTTGTGCTTATCAACAGTGGCATTTCAAATATCCCATTTAACATTGATGTATCTTTTTTTTATTTCAAGAAAATAATGCATTGATGGTGTTACCTAGAGGGACAGAGACTTCCGAGGGCTATAAAATTATTTTTAAATAGGGATGATGATGATGATGATGATGATGATGATGATGATGATGATGATGATGATACTGTGTCACATATCTTGGGCTTTTTGTTAAATCACTATTTTTGTTTGTTAATAATCTAATCAATATTGCATAAACCTCGCTATATTTTAATTATATGATATACTGCAAGATCGAATCTGGATCAGTCACAGGGACCCAAGGTTTACTCTTCTGAGCTTTTGCACTCGTGCTGGAGCCCATCTTCAGAGAACTTCTCTCTAATGGGATATGTGCTATGGGCAATTAATACAATAATAATACAATAATACAATAGTAGAGTTGGAAGGGACCTTGTAGGTCTTCTAGTCCAACCCCCTGCCTAGGCAGGAAACCCTATACCGTTTCAGACAGATGGCTAATTCTGTGAGTCATAATTATGTGGTGCCTGCCTGTGTTGATAACTGGTGATGGGCTGTTACTTCCTTGTGCCACCAAGCCCTTGGTTCTAAGTACCTGATAAGCTAGTGGTAAATCAGTACTCCTGTTAACTAATAAGGGACCTGTTTTCCAGGTTTCAATTGTTTCTCTGGCTATCTTTGTACTTGCATGGTCAACAATCTTAGTAGCTGCAAAATTGAATGCATGTCCTTGTTCATTGCAACATGAGGCTACCCATGAATTCAGGTCTCCTCATCTAACAATTACTTGTATTCTTGCAATCTGGTGGTTAGCTTCCTCCCATCTGTCCTACAGAGTCACAGGGCCAATCCATGCAGGGGATTAATAAAAAAAATATATAATATACTGCCTATATTTTAAACTAAATCTATAAAACTATGTCTGTGTACTGTGTGTATGCAAATACACACACGTGTGTTTGTGTGTGTGTGTTTGTAACACATACATACAAATTACATAATGCTTTAAGAACATGGCAAAATAAAAGTCGTAACATGAACTGAAATTCCTATTAAAAGGCAGTTGTCTGCACATAGTGGGTGGAAAGAATAGGATTCTGACACCGATTATCATTAGGCCACTCTCTGTGATGTTTGTCTGATCCTTCAAAGGAAGACTGGAAAAAAGCAGCAAATGAGAAAAGAAGATGGGGAAAAAATCAAGAAGCTACTTATGGCATTCCAAATGCTTCACTGAGCAGAATGAGAGAAAACAATCTAATTACTGTCTTTCTTTTACTGTCTTTGTCTTCTACATAACAAAAAAATAATAAAGTCATGCACAACCATTTTTGTTATTAATAAACAAGATAGTTATCGCTTCCTCATTATGAGTACTGAAGCAGAAGCATGATATCTGATAGATACTGTGATGATTAGAAGCAGAAGCATAAACTGATGGAAGGAGAAAAGCAGAAAAAAACGGAAAACAAGAACATGGCATGTAAAATAAAGTCTGAAGTGTTTTTTTTTTGTGTTTTTTTTTGCGTTTCAGCTCAGTTTGTATGATACCGACACATAAATCCCAGAAAAGAAAACATAAGACCTGAGTCTCCAGTGTATGGCTGTCTGGTACACATATACCCACAGATGAATTGTTTGGCAATGGCAGGTTTCATTTTTGGACTAAAAAGTAAATAAATACAAAAATCCAACAATGTTTATTTATTCTAATAGTACCAGAATGATGCAAAGCAAAAATGCTGTCCCCAAATATTACATTTCTTTCCCAGAATGATTTTGGTTTGCAAAGACATTTCGAGAAAATAAAGGTAATTTTGGTTGAAGCTCAGAAAATGTGCTCACCTACCCAGAGAAGACAGATATAACTTGAAGGAATAAAGAAAAGAGAGTTCATCCTGCACAAAAGGGTGCAACATGACTTTAATGTGCCATGCCCATCACAGTAGCCATTTTCTAACCATGTTCTAACATGCTCTCAAAATCTCCATTATTCACTTAAGATCTAAGACCTTTCATTTTTATCCAATAAAGAGTTATACATAAACCAATATCAGTACACACTTGTGTTGTTGTCACTGAGGGGTTTGGGCTGTTGAATATTTCAGGGAAGAATTTTTCCAACGCTACCTGGGGAAGTCAAACTTTGAACTAGAATTTTCTGTATACAAAGCCTCTGCTGCATTTCTCTGGCTGTCCCCCCCCCCCCAAAAAAAAAAAAAAAAAACAATATGGCAAGCATCTTTGTCTAGCTAAGATTGAGTTAGCAGTACTACAGTTCAGAATCTTGGACAGAGGCAACCGTTTCCTAATCACTTGAATCTGTCATTTTCATTTGAGATTCCTGCAATTAAATTTGAAATTGTCCCTTCTGGCCACATGAAGAATTACTCAGTGTTACAGAGACATGGTTTATCTTGCTGTAAGAGCCTAAAATGCCAACAGTTTTGATAGAGGGAAGTAATTTGTTGCTGTTACTGTGTCATTTTCATGCATACTCTTGATCTAATAAGTTTGAGTGTAACATAGCACTGCATTGCTGTTTCCTTTTCCTTTTTCTATAAAGTAGATCCATATTTCTGGCATTTTATAAGACACAGTTTTCCACTGCATCCCTAATGAAAAATCAATCTATTCTCCAAGCATCGATAAAAACATCAAAGCAGGAAATTATGGTTTAAATGTTAAAAACAAGGTTGGACAAACTTTTCCAATATGAGACTACATTTTGCAACATGCTTTACTAAGGCTAGGGAAGTGATGCCACTTTATTGGCTATGGATGCATATACATACATAGACACACAAAAACACACACACTTACAAATAGGCTAGAATTTAATCTGATTTTTTGGGGTGGGGCAGGATTCAATCTTTGTAAAAAGTTTTTTGCCTTAAATCTCTGCAAGGGTTAAAAAATACTTTATCTCTAAAATCTCCCTGAAAAAAGAATAGAGGACAAAACTTTGGCCACATTCATACTGAAGGGCTTTTGGACAAGAAATGCAGGGACCTGTTCAGTACAGTAGGTGCCTTCCCTCTGAAATAATAATAATAATAATAATAATAATAATAATAATAATAATAATAATAATAATAATAATAATAATAATAATAATAATAACAACAACAACAACAACAACAACAACAACAACAATAATAATAATAATAATAATAATAATAATAATAATAAAGTCTTAGGCCCCTGGGTGGGGCCCGACTAGTAATTAATGCCAAATCCGGCGAAACAACTGGCCGCTGTGATACAATTCTGATCATCATCATCATCATCATCATCATCATCATCATCATCATCATCATCATCTAATGGCAATGCACTACAGTTTACATCCACGCAGTGACACTGATAGACTATACCTGCCCCGAAAATCAGGTGGCAGAGGATTATTACAAGTGAAGCAAATAGTTGAAGAAGAAAAACATGCACTGGCTGATTATTTAAAAGAAAGTCAAGAACATCTATTAATCGAAGTAAAGAACAAAAATCTACTGAAGGCCCAACAGACGAAACAAGAATACAGAAAAGATGTGATAAAATCAAGAATGGAGAGTTGGCAGAACAAAGCATTACATGGTCAATTTCTGGAAAAAATGAAAGATAAAGTGGACAGTGAAAAAACTTGGTTATGGTTAACAACAGGTACATTAAAGAAAGAAACAGAATCACTAATCCTGGCTGCGCAAGAACAAGCTATCCGAATAAATGCCATTAAGGCCAAAATCGAAAAATCCTTTGATGATGCCAAATGCAGACTCTGCAAAGAAGTTGATGAAACTGTTGACCACATACTCAGCTGCTGTAAAAAAATCGCGCAGACTGATTATAAATTGCGGCACAATTCAGTAGCACAAATGATCCACTGGAATTTGTGCAAAAATTATAATATTAAAACAACAACAAACTGGTGGGAACATAAGCCTGAAAAAGTTACCAAAAATCAGATGGTCAAGATCCTGTGGGATTTTCGTATACAAACAGACAAAATACTAGCGCATAACACACCAGACATCACACTGATTGAGAAAAGTAAGGTTACAATCATAGACATCGTAATACTAGGTGATAGCAGGGTCGAGGAGAAGGAACATGAAAAAGTCGCGAAATAACAGGACTTAAAAATTGAAATTCAACGATTATGGCACAAACCAGCAGTGGTAATTCCAGTGGTAATCGGCACACTGGGTGCTATTCCAAAAGCACTGGAATTACATTTAAAACAGTTAAAACTTGACAAAATCACCATCAGTCAAATGCAAAAAGCTGCACTGCTTGGATCTGCACGTATATTACGAAAATATGTTATGACGTCCTAGGCCCCTGAGTGGGGCCCGACTAGTAATCAATGCCAAATCCGGCGAAACAACTGGCCGCTGTGATACAATTCTGTTGATGCAATAATAATAATAATAATAATAATAATAATAATAATAATAATAATAATAATAATAATAATATAGTCATGGGAAC